>NC_088870.1:19320072-19657595 GCF_032884065.1 Artemia franciscana
AGTTTTGTTTTTCTCCTTTATTTTTTTCCTTTTTTTTTTCTTTTTTAGTTTATTTAGATTTTTAGATTTTTTAGTTTTTTTATTAGTTTTTAGTTTTTTTTTCTTTTTAGTTTTTTTGTAGTTTTTACCTTCTTTTTAGTTTTGTTAATTTTTTTTTTACTTGTGTCCTGGTCGTCATTTATACTCCCTGTGTCCCGGTGCTTTGTTGATTGCTAATCGAACATTCCTTTTGTCCTGGTCGCTTTCTCTTTGAGTGTCGTCATTTATTTTTTTCTTTTTTAGTTCTTTTAGTTTTTACCTTTTTTAGTTTTTTTTTAGTTTTTAGTTTTTTTAGTTTTTTACCTTTTTTTAGTTTTTTTAGTTTTTTAGCTTTTTTATTTTTTTTATTAGTTTTAGTTTTTTGTAGTTTTTGCCTTTTTTTTTAGTTTTTGTCCTGGTCGCTTTCTCTTTGAGTGTCGTCATTTATTAGTTTTTTCCTTTTTTTTTTTAGTTTTTTATTGGTTTTTACCTTTATTTTAGCTTATTTTTCAGTTTTTTCCTTTTTTTTAGTTTTTTTTTATTTTTTATTTTTTTTAGTTTTTTACCTTTTTTTAGTTTTTTTTAGTTTTTTTAGTTTTTTAGCTTTTTACTTTTTTTATTAGTTTTTAGTTTTTTTTTTGTAGTTTTTGCCTTTTTTTAGTTTTTTCAGTTTTTTTTTTAGTTTTTTATTGGTTTTTACCTTTATAGTTTTTTTAGTTTTTTAGCTTTTTTATTTTTTTTTATTAGTTTTTAGTTTTTTTTGTAGTTTTTGCCTTTTTTTAGTTTTTTCAGTTTTGACGTCACCTAATCCAGTTTTTTCAGGTGACGTCACCTGACACATCCATCCACACATCCATCCATCCATCCATCCACAGACAACTTATTTTTATATATATAGATACACTAGCTGTTGGGGTGGCGCTTCGCGCCACCCCAACACCTAGTTGGTGGGGGTGTTTCGCCCCCCCCCAAGCCCCCCGTGTGCATAAGTCGTTACGCGCCATATTAGTTACGCACCATTGTAGTTGTCTCCCTGTGTCCCACCTGTGAATATAGATATATATATATATATATATATATATATATATATATATATATATATATATATATATATATATATATATATGGTTTTAACTACGTAAAACTTGCGAATATACAACATTCTTTGCTGTCCCATTGTCTTTGCATATAAATAGATTGTCAGGTTTACCGACTCTTGAACATGCAACATATAATGGTCCATGGGAAAACAATCTGTATTCAGATCTATACCTCATGATTCTAATGATTGCCCTTGAGCTTTGTTGATGGTGATTGCTAATCGACCATTCCCTGTCCCGGTGTCCCGGTCGTCATTTATATCCCCCTGTTTCCCCCGGTGTCCCCGTTGTAGTTGTGTCCCTGTGTCCCGGTCGTCATTTATATTCCCTGTGTCCCGGTCGTCATTTGTATCCCGGTGTCCCGGTCTGTATATACATTCGTTTTTTAGTTTTGTTTTTCTCCTTTATTTTTTTCCTTTTTTTTTCTTTTTTAGCTTATTTAGATTTTAGATTTTTTAGTTTTTTTATTAGTTTTTAGTTTTTTTTTCTTTTTAGTTTTTTTGTCCCGGTCGTCATTTATATCCCCCTGTTTCCCCCGGTGTCCCCGTTGTAGTTGTGTCCCTGTGTCCCGGTCGTCATTTATATTCCCTGTGTCCCGGTCGTCATTTGTATCCCGGTGTACCGGTCTGTATATACATTCGTTTTTTAGTTTTGTTTTTCTCCTTTATTTTTTTCCTTTTTTTTTCTTTTTTAGTTTATTTAGATTTTTAGATTTTTTAGTTTTTTTATTAGTTTTTAGTTTTTTTTTTCTTTTTAGTTTTTTTGTAGTTTTTACCTTCTTTTTAGTTTTGTTAGTTTTTTTTTTTATTTATGTCCTGGTCGTCATTTATACTCCCTGTGTCCCGGTGCTTTGTTGATTGCTAATCGAACATTCCTTTTGTCCTGGTCACTTTCTCTTTGAGTGTCGTCATTTATTTTTTTCTTTTTTAGTTCTTTTAGTTTTTACCTTTTTTAGTTTTTTTTAGTTTTTTAGATGAAATTTTTTTTTAGTTTTTTCCTTTTTTTCTTTTTAGTTTTTTCTTGGTTTTTACCTTTATTTTAGCTTATTTTTCAGTTTTTTCCTTTTTTTTATTTTTTTTTTATTTTTTATTTTTTTAGTTTTTTACCTTTTTTTAGTTTTTTTAGTTTTTTTAGTTTTTTTAGTTTTTTAGCTTTTTTACTTTTTTTATTAGTTTTTAGTTTTTTTGTAGTTTTTGCCTTTTTTTAGTTTTTTCAGTTTTTTTTTAGTTTTTTATTGGTTTTTACCTTTATTTTAGCTTATTTTTCAGTTTTTTCCTTTTTTTAGTTTTTTTTATTTTTTATTTTTTTTAGTTTTTTACCTTTTTTTAGTTTTTTTAGTTTTTTTAGTTTTTAGCTTTTTTACTTTTTTTATTAGTTTTTAGTTTTTTTTTGTAGTTTTTGCCTTTTTTAGTTTTTTCAGTTTTTTTTTTAGTTTTTTATTGGTTTTTACCTTTATTTTAGCTTATTTTTCAGTTTTTTCCTTTTTTTTATTTTTTTTAGTTTTTAGTTTTTTAGTTTTTTACCTTTTTTTAGTTTTTTTAGTTTTTTTAGTTTTTTAGCTTTTTTATTTTTTTTATTAGTTTTTAGTTTTTTTTGTAGTTTTTGCCTTTTTTTAGTTTTTTTAGTTTTTTAGCTTTTTTATTAGTTTTTAGTTTTTTTTGTAGTTTTTGCCTTTTTTTAGTTTTTTTAGTTTTTTAGCTTTTTTATTTTTTTATTAGTTTTTAGTTTTTTTTGTAGTTTTTGCCTTTTTTTAGTTTTTTCAGTTTTGACGTCACCTGATCCAGTTTTTTCAGGTGACGTCACCTGATCCATCCACAGACAGACAGACAACTTATTTTTATATATATAGAAGATAGATAGATAGATATATATATATATCTATATAAAAATAAGTTGTTTGTCTGTCTGTCGACTGACGTCATGTTTGTTTGTCGACTGACGTCATGTTTGTCGACTGACGTCATTATAAGGATTGAGCTGTATGTCGTCATGAAGTTGTTCGTCGTCTGACGTCATGATTGTCGACTAACGAAACTACAGACCGGGACACCGGGACACAAACGACGTGTTATGTCTGTTATAACGTAATAGAGGTAACAATCTTGACAGGGCCTTTTGAGGGTGAGGCTTTTCTTATTCCACGCATTCTCATGATTCCAATGGATCTGCCTTTTCAACCTAAAAGATTGCAATTCCCAATTTGATTAGCATATTTAGTTTTCAGTCCAGAACCACTAAAGCTATTATGTAAATATCAAAAATATTATGTTGTCTGAGCAATAATTTTTAGTTTTTATTTCAAAATAGAAAATTACCTGACAATTTTAGAATTATATCTATCTATATATAAAAATAAGTTGTCTGTCTGTGGATCGGGTGACGTCATGTTTCTGTGTCGACTGGCGTCATGAAGTTAGTTGTCGTCATTTTTGCTATGACGGTGACGTCATTAAAGATATTTAAGACATATATGTTCACGTAGAAATCTATTAATGTTTAAGTTTAAAATGACTGATGAACTTACAATGGCAAAAGCCGATGAAGATGCTCAAAGAGTCTATGCCAAAAAACTTGCTGCTGATAGAGAAAGTCAGAAAAGAAAGCGTGCCGAGGAATCAAAAGAACAGCAAGGAAACAGGCTTGAGGCTAAAGAACGCAAAACCGCGCAGTTAGATGAAGATCCACCTGGACAGCGAGAGTCAAAACATATCAAAACTGAAAATGATAGCGATGATGATTGGGTTTGGGATCTTGACTTGGATAAGGTCATCAATGCCTACCAGATTTTAGTTAAAAAACAAAGGTTCGGCGATATGTATTTCATAGTGAAGCTGAAAAATAAAGAAGAAAAAGAAAACTGAAAAAAGAAAAAATGTAAAAAACTAAAAAATACTAAAAAGAAAAAACACTCAAAGAGAAATTACAGACCGGGACACAAATGACGACCGAGACAGAAGGAATATAAATAACGACCGGGACACTCAAGGAGAAATTACAGACTGGGATACCGGGACACAAATGACGACCGGGACACAGGCAATATAAATGACGACCAGGACACAGGTATTTAAGAATATCGTTCAAAGACAAATTTTTAATTGTAAGAAGACCGTTGAAAGAGAAATTTCTAATTGTAAAATGACTGAAGAACCTACAATGGCAACACCCGAGGAAGCTGCTCAAAACGAATCTATTCACGCCGAAGTAGCTGAGTTGGTAAAGCGTTATGTTTCAGGTTCTAGGTCCGAGAGGCTCCAGGTTTGAACTGGACAAAAGAAAGAATACAAAAGAAGAAAAAAACTAAAAAAGGTAAAAACTACAAAAAAACTAAAAAGAAAATATATATATATATATTTATATATATCATCTTTTCCACAAAAATAATAATTTAGTGTTTCTGCTTAAAAACAGCAATCGAATTGATGCCTCCTGATACGCAACTATCAACAAAGTGGCAATCGTTGTGGTCGGTGATCAGTTCTTACCTCGAGATAATATTCTTTATAGGCGAAACAATCAGTTGACAAGAATTGCTTAAACTCATCGATGCTACGATGCCCTACAATATCCTGATGAATATAAATGACGCCCGGGACACTCAAATAGAAATCAATGACTGGGACACCGGGACACAAATGACGACGGGGACACAGGGAATATAAATGACGACCCGGACACAGGGACACAACTACAACGGGGACGCCGGGGGGCACAGGGGGATATATAAATGACGACGGCAACAAAGGAAATGGTCGATTAGCAATCACCATCAACAAAGCTCAAGGGCAATCAATAGAATCATGAGGTATAGATCTGAATACGGATTGTTTTCCATGGACCATTATGCGTTGCATGTTCAAGAGTCGGTAAACCTGACAATCTATTTATATGCACAGACGATGGGACAGCAAAGAATGTTGTATATTCGCAAGTTTTACGTAGTTAAAAACATATATATATATATATATATATATATATATATATATATATATATATATATATATATATATATATATATATATATATATATATATATATATATATGTTTTTAACTCGAACATTCCCTGTGTCCCCGTCGTCATTTATATGTCCCCCTGTGCCCCCCGGCGTCCCCGTTGTAGTTGTTTCCCTGTGTCCCGGTCGTCATTTGTGTCCCGGTGTCCTCCCGGTAACTAATATGGCGCTTAACGACTTACGCGCGCGGGGGGGGTTGGGGGGGGGCACGAAGCGCCCCCACCAACTAGGTGTTGGGGTGGCGCGAAGCGCCACCCAACAGCTAGTATATATATATATATACTAGCTGTTGGGGTGGCGCTTCGCGCCACCCCAACACCTAGTTGGTGGGGGCGCTTCGCGCCCCCCCAAGCCCCCCCGCGCGCGTAAGTCGTTACGCGCCATATTAGTTACGCGCCATTGTAGTTTTGTCCCTATGTCCCACCTGTGAATATAGATATATATATATATATACTAGCTGTTGGGGTGGCGCTTCGCGCCACCCCAACACCTAGTTGGTGGGGCGCTTCGCGCCCCCCCCAAGCCCCCCCGCGCGCGTAAGTCGTTACGCGCCATAATAGTTACGCGCCATTGTAGTTGTGTCCCTATGTCCCACCTGTGAATATAGATAGATATATATATATGGTTTTAACTACGTAAAACTTGCGAATATACAACATTCTTTGCTGTCCCATTGTCTTTGCATATAAATAGATTGTCAGGTTTACCGACTCTTGAACATGCAACATATAATGGTCCATGGGAAAACAATCTGTATTCAGATCTATACCTCATGATTCTAATGATTGCCCTTGAGCTTTGTTGATGGTGATTGCTAATCGACCATTCCCTGTCCCGGTGTCCCGGTCGTCATTTACATCCCCCTGTTTCCCCCGGTGTCCCCGTTGTAGTTGTGTCCCTGTGTCCCGGTCGTCATTTATATTCCCTGTGTCCCGGGTCCCGGTCGTCATTTGTATCCCGGTGTCCCAGTCTGTATATACATTCGTTTTTTAGTTTTGTTTTTCTCCTTTATTTTTTTCCTTTTTTTTTCTTTTTTAGCTTATTTAGATTTTTAGATTTTCTAGTTTTTTTATTAGTTTTTCTTTTTTTTTTCTTTTTAGTTTTTTTGTCCCGGTCGTCATTTATATCCCCCTGTTTCCCCCGGTGTCCCCGTTGTAGTTGTGTCCCTGTGTCCCGGTCGTCATTTATATTCCCTGTGTCCCGGTCGTCATTTTAATCGAACATTCCTTTTGTCCTGGTCGCTTTCTCTTTGAGTGTCGTCATTTATTTTTTTCTTTTTTAGCTCTTTTAGTTTTTACCTTTTTTAGTTTTTTTTAGTTTTTAGTTTTTTTAGTTTTTTACCTTTTTTTAGTTTTTTTAGTTTTTTAGCTTTTTTATTTTTTTTATTAGTTTTTAGTTTTTTTGTAGTTTTTGCCTTTTTTTTAGTTTTTTTAGTTTTTTAGCTTTTTTATTAGTTTTTAGTTTTTTTTGCCTTTTTTTAGTTTTTTTAGTTTTTTAGCTTTTTTATTTTTTTTATTAGTTTTTAGTTTTTTTTGTAGTTTTTGCCTTTTTTTAGTTTTTTCAGTTTTGACGTCACCTGATCCAGTTTTTTCAGGTGACGTCACCTGATCCACGATCCACAGATCCACAGACAACTTATTTTTATATATATAGATAGTTTTTTTTTTTTTACTTATGTTCTGGTCGTCATTTATACTCCCTGTGTCCCGGTGCTTTGTTGATTGCTAATCGAACATTCCTTTTGTCCTGGTCGCTTTCTCTTTGAGTGTCGTCATTTATTAGTTTTTTTCCTTTTTTTTTTTAGTTTTTTATTGGTTTTTACCTTTATTTTAGCTTATTTTTCAGTTTTTTCCTTTTTTTTATTTTTTTTTTATTTTTTATTTTTTTTAGTTTTTTACCTTTTTTAGTTTTTTTAGTTTTTTTAGTTTTTTAGCTTTTTTACTTTTTTTATTAGTTTTTAGTTTTTTTTTGTAGTTTTTGCCTTTTTTTAGTTTTTTCAGTTTTTTTTTAGTTTTTTATTGGTTTTTACCTTTATAGTTTTTTTAGTTTTTTAGCTTTTTTATTTTTTTTATTAGTTTTTAGTTTTTTTTGTAGTTTTTGCCTTTTTTTAGTTTTTTCAGTTTTGACGTCACCTGATCCAGTTTTTTCAGGTGACGTCACCTGATCCATCCATCCATCCATCCATCCATCCATCCATCCACAGACAACTTATTTTTATATATATAGACTAGCTGTTGGGGTGGCGCTTCGCGCCACCCCAACACCTAGTTGGTGGGGGCGCTTCGCGCCCCCCCCAAGCCCCCCCGCGCGCGTAAGTCGTTACGCGCCATAATAGTTACGCGCCATTGTAGTTGTGTCCCTATGTCCCACCTGTGAATATAGATAGATATATATATATGGTTTTAACTACGTAAAACTTGCGAATATACAACATTCTTTGCTGTCCCATTGTCTTTGCATATAAATAGATTGTCAGGTTTACCGACTCTTGAACATGCAACATATAATGGTCCATGGGAAAACAATCTGTATTCAGATCTATACCTCATGATTCTAATGATTGCCCTTGAGCTTTGTTGATGGTGATTGCTAATCGACCATTCCCTGTCCCGGTGTCCCGGTCGTCATTTACATCCCCCTGTTTCCCCCGGTGTCCCCGTTGTAGTTGTGTCCCTGTGTCCCGGTCGTCATTTATATTCCCTGTGTCCCGGGTCCCGGTCGTCATTTGTATCCCGGTGTCCCAGTCTGTATATACATTCGTTTTTTAGTTTTGTTTTTCTCCTTTATTTTTTTCCTTTTTTTTTCTTTTTTAGCTTATTTAGATTTTTAGATTTTCTAGTTTTTTTATTAGTTTTTATTTTTTTTTTCTTTTTAGTTTTTTTGTCCCGGTCGTCATTTATATCCCCCTGTTTCCCCCGGTGTCCCCGTTGTAGTTGTGTCCCTGTGTCCCGGTCGTCATTTATATTCCCTGTGTCCCGGTCGTCATTTTAATCGAACATTCCTTTTGTCCTGGTCGCTTTCTCTTTGAGTGTCGTCATTTATTTTTTTCTTTTTTAGCTCTTTTAGTTTTTACCTTTTTTAGTTTTTTTTAGTTTTTAGTTTTTTTAGTTTTTTACCTTTTTTTAGTTTTTTTAGTTTTTTAGCTTTTTTATTTTTTTTATTAGTTTTTAGTTTTTTTGTAGTTTTTGCCTTTTTTTAGTTTTTTTAGTTTTTTAGCCTTTTTATTAGTTTTTAGTTTTTTTTGCCTTTTTTTAGTTTTTTTAGTTTTTTAGCTTTTTTATTTTTTTTATTAGTTTTTAGTTTTTTTTGTAGTTTTTGCCTTTTTTTAGTTTTTTCAGTTTTGACGTCACCTGATCCAGTTTTTTCAGGTGACGTCACCTGATCCACGATCCACAGATCCACAGACAACTTATTTTTATATATATAGATAGTTTTTTTTTTTTTACTTATGTTCTGGTCGTCATTTATACTCCCTGTGTCCCGGTGCTTTGTTGATTGCTAATCGAACATTCCTTTTGTCCTGGTCGCTTTCTCTTTGAGTGTCGTCATTTATTAGTTTTTTCCTTTTTTTTTTTAGTTTTTTATTGGTTTTTACCTTTATTTTAGCTTATTTTTCAGTTTTTTCCTTTTTTTTATTTTTTTTTTTTTTTTTATTTTTTTTAGTTTTTTACCTTTTTTTAGTTTTTTTAGTTTTTTTAGTTTTTTAGCTTTTTTACTTTTTTTATTAGTTTTTAGTTTTTTTTTGTAGTTTTTGCCTTTTTTTAGTTTTTTCAGTTTTTTTTTTAGTTTTTTATTGGTTTTTACCTTTATAGTTTTTTTAGTTTTTTAGCTTTTTTATTTTTTTTATTAGTTTTTAGTTTTTTTTTGTAGTTTTTGCCTTTTTTTAGTTTTTTCAGTTTTGACGTCACCTAATCCAGTTTTTTCAGGTGACGTCACCTGACACATCCATCCACACATCCATCCATCCATCCATCCACAGACAACTTATTTTTATATATATAGATATATATATATATATATATATATATATATATATATATATATATATATATATATATATATATATATATATATATATATATATATATATATATATATATATATATATATATATATGTTTTTAACTCGAACATTCCCTGTGTCCCCGTCGTCATTTATATGTCCCCCTGTGCCCCCCGGCGTCCCCGTTGTAGTTGTTTCCCTGTGTCCCGGTCGTCATTTGTGTCCCGGTGTCCCAGTCTGTAATTTCTCTTTGAGTGTCCCAGTCGTCATTTATATTCCCTATGTCCCGGTGTCCCGGTCGTCATTTGTGTCCCGATGTCCCGGTCTGTAATTTCGTCAGTCGACATACATGACGTCAGTCGGCACATAAACATGATGTCACTCGACCTGTGTCCCCGACACACAAACATGATACATGACCTGTCCCCGTCGTCATTTATATATCCCCCTGTGCCCCCCGGCGTCTCCGTGGTGGTTGTTTCCCTGTCGTCATTTGTGTCCCGGTATCCCAGTCTGTAGTTTTGCGTTCTTTAGCCGCAAGCCTTTTGGCATTAACCCTTTGAGCAGATTCCTCGGCTGTTTCTTCTGTCATTGTAGGATTTATACTAAAATTTCTCTTTGACTTAACTATTTGAGCAGCTTCCTCGGCTGTTTGTTCTGTCATTTTAAGATCTAAACTAAAAATTCCTCTCCACGTGCCAAGCTTGCTAAAGCTCAACAATTTATAATAAACCTCAAACTTTTAAGTATCTGTTTTAAGGTTTTCGATATAATTTAATCTATTGTCAAAATATTTCGAAATATTTATGCAATCTCCAGTTTTTACTGGGAATTTCGGCTGTTTCTTCTGTCATTTTAAGATTTATACTAAAAATTCCTCTTCACGGGCCAAGCTTGCTAAAGCTAAACAATTTATAATAAACCTCAAAATTTTAAGTATCTGTTTTGAGGTTTTCGAATTACTTTAATCTATGGTCAAAATATTTCGAAATATTTATGCAATTCCCAGTTTTTACATTTTAGTTTGTTTTCCTTTTCTTCTTTATTTTTCAGACGTCATATGCAAACCCTCAACACAAAAATACTCGTAGTTGTGTCCTTGTGTCCTGGTCGTCATTTGTGTCCCGGTGTCCGAGTCAGTAATTTCTCTTTGAGCGTCCAGGTCGTCATTTATATTCCCTTTGTCCCGGTTGTCATTTGTGTCCCGGTGTCCCGGTCGTCATTTTTGTCCCGGTTTCTCGGTCTATAGTTTCGTCAGTCGACAAACATGACGTGAGTCGACAAACAACTTCATGACGGCATAATGCTCAATCCTTATAATGACGTCAGTCGACACACAAACAAACAACTTTTATATGTAAAATGACTGAAGAACCAACAATGGCAACAGCCGAGGAAGCTGCTCAAAGAGTCTATGCCAAAAAACTTGTGGCTGATAGAGAAAGTAAGAAAAGAAAGCGTGCCGAGGAATCACAAGAACAGCAAGAAAACATATATAAAAATAAGTTGTCCGCCGAATGTGTGTTTTGTCTGTCGAGTGACGTCATGTCATCATGTCGTCATGAAGTTAGTTGTCGTCATGTTTGTTATGACGATGAAGTCATTAAAAGTATTTAAGAAAATCGTTCAAAGACGAATTTTTAATTGTAAGAAGATCGTGGACTGAAAAATGTTTAATTGTAAAATGACTGAAGAACCTACAATGGCAATAGCCGAGGAAGCTGCTCAAAGAGTCTATGCCAAAAAACTTGCGGCTGATAGAGAAAGTAAAAAAAAAAGCGTGCCGAGGAATCACAAGAACAGCAAGAAAATAGGCTTGCGGCTGATAGAGAAAGTAAGAAAAGAAAGCGTGCCGAGGAATCACAAGAACAGCAACAAAACAGGCTTGCGGCTAAAGAACGCAAAACCGCGCAGTTAGATGAAAATCCACCTGGACAGCGAGAGTCAAAACATATCAAAACTGAAAATGATAGCGATGATGATTGGGTTTGGGATTTTGACTTGGATAAGGTCATCAATGAGAAAACTGAAAACTGAGAAAAAGAAAATTGAAAAAAGAAAAAAGGTAAAAAACTAAAAAAAAAACACTCAAAGAGAAATTACAGACCGGGACACAAATGACGCCCGGGACAGAGGGAATATAAATGACGACCAGGACACAGGTATTTAAGAAAATCGTTCAAAGACAAATTTCTAATTGTAAAAAGATCGTTGAAAGAGAAATTTCTAATTGTAAAATGACTGAAGAACCTACAATGGCAACAGCCGATGAAGCTGCTCAAAACGAATGTATTCAAGCCGAAGTAGCTGAGTTGGTAAAGCGTTATGTTCCAGGTTCTAGGTCCGAGAGGTTCCGGGTTCGAACCTTGGCTTTAGCATTAATACGAAAGAAGAAAAAAAACTAAAAAAGGTAAAAACTACAAAAAAACTAAAAAGAAAATACTAAAAAAACTAAAAAAGCTAAGAAACTAAAAAAAACTAAAAAAAAGGTAAAAAACTAAAAAAAACTAAAAAAAAACTAAAAAGAAAACAAACTAAAAACTAATAAAAAAAACTAAAAACTGAAAAAGAAAAAAAACTAAAAAAAGGAAAAAAACTGAAAAATAAAGGAGAAAAAGAAAACTAAAAGCCGGGACACAGGGAATATAAATGACGACCGGGACACTCAAAGAGAAATTACAGACTGGGACACTGGGACACAAATAACGACCGGGAGATATAAATGACGACCGGGACACTCAAGGATAAATTACAGACCGGGACACCGGGACACAAATGACGACCGGGACACAGGGAATATAAATGACGACCGGGACGCTCAAAGAGAAATTACAGACTGGGACACTGGGACACAAATGACGACCGGGATACTGGGAATATAAATGACGACCGGGACACAGGGACAAAACTACAACGGGGATGCCGGGGGCACAGGGGGATATATAAATGACGACGGGGACACAGGGAATGTTCGATTATCAATCACCATCAACAAAGCTCATTAGGGCAATCATTAGAATAATGAGGTATAGATCTGAATACGGATTGTTTTTCCCATGGACAATTTTATGTTGCATATTCAAGAGTCGGTAAACCTGATAATCTATTTATATGCACAGACAACGGGACATCGAAGAATGTTGTATATTCGCAAGTTTTACGTAGTTAAAAACATATATATATATATATCTATAACGAAAAGAGAAATCTTTTCTCTTTTATCTATATTCACAGGTGGGACACAGGGACACAACTACATTGGCGCGTAACGACTTACGCGCGGGGGGGGGGGGGGGGCTTGGGGGGGTGCGAAGCGCCCCCACCAACTAGGGGTGGCACTTCACGCCACTCCAACAGCTAGTATATATATCTATATATATAAAAATAAGTTGTCTGTCTGTCTGTGGATGGATCAGGTGACGTCACCTGAAAAAACTGGATCAGGTGACGTCAAAACTGAAAAAACTAAAAAAGGCAAAAACTACAAAAAAAACTAAAAACTAATAAAAAAAATAAAAAAGCTAAAAAACTAAAAAAACTAAAAAAAGGCAAAAACTACAAAAAAAACTAAAAACTAATAAAAAAGCTAAAAAACTAAAAAAACTAAAAAAAGGCAAAAACTACAAAAAAAACTAAAAACTAATAAAAAAAATAAAAAAGCTAAAAAACTAAAAAAACTAAAAAAACTAAAAAAAAGGTAAAAAACGAAAAAAACTAAAAACTAAAAAAACTAAAAAAAAAGGAAAAAACTGAAAAATAAGCTAAAATAAAGGTAAAAACCAATAAAAAACTAAAAAAAAACTGAAAAAACTAAAAAAAGGCAAAAACTACAAAAAAACTAAAAACTAATAAAAAAAGTAAAAAAGCTAAAAAACTAAAAAAACTAAAAAAACTAAAAAAAGGTAAAAAACTAAAAAAAATAAAAAATAAAAAAAAACTAAAAAAAAGGAAAAAACTGAAAAATAAGCTAAAATAAAGGTAAAAACCAATAAAAAACTAAAAAGAAAAAAAGGAAAAAACTAAAAAAAATTTTCATCTAAAAAACTAAAAAAAACTAAAAAAGGTAAAAACTAAAAGAACTAAAAAAGAAAAAAATAAATGACGAAACTCAAAGAGAAAGCGACCAGGACAAAAGGAATGTTCGATTAGCAATCAACAAAGCACCGGGACACAGGGAGTATAAATGACGACCAGGACATAAGTAAAAAAAAAAAACTATCTATATATATAAAAATAAGTTGTCTGTGGATCTATGGATCGTGGATCAGGTGACGTCACCTGAAAAAACTGGATCAGGTGACGTCAAAACTGAAAAAAACTAAAAAAAGGCAAAAACTACAAAAAAAACTAAAAACTAATAAAAAAAATAAAAAAGCTAAAAAACTAAAAAAACTAAAAAAAGGCAAAAACTACAAAAAAAACTAAAAACTAATAAAAAAGCTAAAAAACTAAAAAAACTAAAAAAAGGCAAAAATTACAAAAAAAACTAAAAACTAATAAAAAAAATAAAAAAGCTAAAAAACTAAAAAAAACTAAAAAAACTAAAAAAAGGTAAAAAACTAAAAAAACTAAAAACTAAAAAAAAACTAAAAAAAAGGAAAAAACTGAAAAATAAGCTAAAATAAAGGTAAAAACCAATAAAAAACTAAAAAAAAAACTGAAAAAACTAAAAAAAGGCAAAAACTACAAAAAAACTAAAAACTAATAAAAAAAGTAAAAAAGCTAAAAAACTAAAAAAACTAAAAAAACTAAAAAAACTAAAAAAAGGTAAAAAACTAAAAAAAATAAAAAATAAAAAAAAACTAAAAAAAAAGGAAAAAACTGAAAAATAAGCTAACATAAAGGTAAAAACCAATAAAAAACTAAAAAGAAAAAAAGGAAAAAACTAAAAAAAATTTTCATCTAAAAAACTAAAAAAACTAAAAAAGGTAAAAACTAAAAGAACTAAAAAAGAAAAAAATAAATGACGACACTCAAAGAGAAAGCGACCAGGACAAAAGGAATGTTCGATTAGCAATCAACAAAGCACCGGGACACAGGGAGTATAAATGACGACCAGGACATAAGTAAAAAAAAAAATTAACAAAACTAAAAAGAAGGTAAAAACTACAAAAAAACTAAAAAGAAAAAAAACTAAAAACTAATAAAAAAACTAAAAAATCTAAAAATCTAAATAAACTAAAAAAGAAAAAAAAAAGGAAAAAAATAAAGGAGAAAAACAAAACTAAAAAACGAATGTATATACAGACCGGGACACCGGGATACAAATGATGACCGGGACCCGGGACACAGGGAATATAAATGACGACCGGGACACAGGGACACAACTACAACGGGGACACCGGGGGAAACAGGGGGATGTAAATGACGACCGGGACACCGGGACAGGGAATGGTCGATTAGCAATCACCATCAACAAAGCTCAAGGGCAATCATTAGAATCATGAGGTATAGATCTGAATACAGATTGTTTTCCCATGGACCATTATATGTTGCATGTTCAAGAGTCGGTAAACCTGACAATCTATTTATATGCAAAGACAATGGGACAGCAAAGAATGTTGTATATTCGCAAGTTTTACGTAGTTAAAACCATATATATATATATATATATATATATATATATATATATATATATATATATATATATATATATATATATACTAGCTGTTGGGGTGGCGCTTCGCGCCACCCCAACACCTAGTTGGTGGGGGCGCTTCGCGCCCCCCCCCAAGCCCCCCCGCGCGCGTAAGTCGTTACGCGCCATAATAGTTACGCGCCATTGTAGTTGTGTCCCTATGTCCCACCTGTGAATATAGATATATATATATATATATGGTTTTAACTACGTAAAACTTGCGAATATACAACATTCTTTGCTGTCCCATTGTCTTTGCATATAAATAGATTGTCAGGTTTACCGACTCTTGAACATGCAACATATAATGGTCCATGGGAAAACAATCTGTATTCAGATCTATACCTCATGATTCTAATGATTGCCCTTGAGCTTTGTTGATGGTGATTGCTAATCGACCATTCCCTGTCCCGGTGTCCCGGTCGTCATTTACATCCCCCTGTTTCCCCCGGTGTCCCCGTTGTAGTTGTGTCCCTGTGTCCCGGTCGTCATTTATATTCCCTGTGTCCCGGGTCCCGGTCATCATTTGTATCCCGGTGTCCCGGTCTGTATATACATTCGTTTTTTAGTTTTGTTTTTCTCCTTTATTTTTTTCCTTTTTTTTTCTGTTTTAGCTTATTTAGATTTTTAGATTTTTTAGTTTTTTTTATTAGTTTTTAGTTTTTATTTCTTTTTAGTTTTTTTGTCCCGGTCGTCATTTATATCCCCCTGTTTCCCCCGGTGTCCCCGTTGTAGTTGTGTCCCTGTGTCCCGGTCGTTATTTATATTCCCTGTGTCCCGGTCGTCATTTGTATCCCGGTGTACCGGTCTGTATATACATTCGTTTTTTAGTTTTGTTTTTCTCCTTTATTTTTTTCCTTTTTTTTCTTTTTTAGTTTATTTAGATTTTTAGATTTTTTAGTTTTTTTATTAGTTTTTAGTTTTTTTTTCTTTTTAGTTTTTTTGTAGTTTTTACCTTCTTTTTAGTTTTGTTAATTTTTTTTTTTACTTGTGTCCTGGTCGTCATTTATACTCCCTGTGTCCCGGTGCTTTGTTGATTGCTAATCGAACATTCCTTTTGTCCTGGTCGCTTTCTCTTTGAGTGTCGTCATTTATTTTTTTCTTTTTTAGTTCTTTTAGTTTTTACCTTTTTTAGTTTTTAGTTTTTTTAGTTTTTTACCTTTTTTTAGTTTTTTTAGTTTTTTTAGTTTTTTAGCTTTTTTATTTTTTTTATTAGTTTTTAGTTTTTTTGTAGTTTTTGCCTTTTTTTTAGTTTTTTTAGTTTTTTAGCTTTTTTATTAGTTTTTAGTTTTTTTTGTAGTTTTTGCCTTTTTTTAGTTTTTTTAGTTTTTTAGCTTTTTTATTTTTTTTATTAGTTTTTAGTTTTTTTTGTAGTTTTTGCCTTTTTTTAGTTTTTTCAGTTTTGACGTCACCTGATCCAGTTTTTTCAGGTGACGTCACCTGATCCACGATCCACAGATCCACAGACAACTTATTTTTATATATATAGATAGTTTTTTTTTTTTTACTTATGTCCTGGTCGTCATTTATACTCCCTGTGTCCCGGTGCTTTGTTGATTGCTAATCGAACATTCCTTTTGTCCTGGTCGCTTTCTCTTTGAGTGTCGTCATTTATTAGTTTTTTCCTTTTTTTTTTAGTTTTTTATTGGTTTTTACCTTTATTTTAGCTTATTTTTCAGTTTTTTCCTTTTTTTTAGTTTTTTTTTATTTTTTATTTTTTTTAGTTTTTTACCTTTTTTTAGTTTTTTTAGTTTTTTTAGTTTTTTAGCTTTTTTACTTTTTTTATTAGTTTTTAGTTTTTTTTTGTAGTTTTTGCCTTTTTTTAGTTTTTTCAGTTTTTTTTTTAGTTTTTTATTGGTTTTTACCTTTATAGTTTTTTTAGTTTTTTAGCTTTTTTATTTTTTTTATTAGTTTTTAGTTTTTTTTGTAGTTTTTGCCTTTTTTTAGTTTTTTCAGTTTTGACGTCACCTAATCCAGTTTTTTCAGGTGACGTCACCTGACACATCCATCCATCCATCCATCCATCCATCCATCCACAGACAACTTATTTTTATATATATAGATATATATATATATATATATCTATCTATATTCACAGGTGGGACATAGGGACACAACTACAATGGCGCGTAACTATTATGGCGCGTAACGACTTACGCGCGCGGGGGGGCTTGGGGGGGGCGAAGCGCCCCCACCAACTAGGTGTTGGGGTGGCGCGAAGCGCCACCCCAACAGCTAGTCTATATATAAAAATAAGTTGTCTGTGTGTAGATCTGTGGATGGATCAGGTGACGTCATGTTTGTTCGCATATGACGTCTGAATTATTTCACACTAATAAAAAAGAAGAAAAAAACTAAAAAAGGTAAAAACTACAAAAAAAACTAAAAAGAAAAAAAAACTAAAAAAGCTAAAAAACTAAAAAAAACTAAAAAAAGGTAAAAAAAACTAAAAAAATTAAAAAAATGGTAAAAACTACAAAAAAACTAAAAACTAATAAAAAAACTAAAAAATCTAAAAATCTAAATAAACTAAAAAAGAAAAAAAAGAAAAAAGGAAAAAAATAAAGGAGAAAAACAAAACTAAAAAACGAATGTATATACAGACCGGGACACCGGGATACAAATGACGACCGGGACACAGGGAATATAAATGACGACCGGGACACAGGGACACAACTACAATGGGGACGCCGGGGGGCACAGGGGGATATAAATGACGACCGGGACACCGGGACACAAGGAATATAAATGACGCCCGGGACACTCAAAGAGAAATCACAGACTGGAACACCGGGACACAAATGACGACCGGGACACAGGGACATAACTACAAAGGGGACGCCGGGGTGCACAGGGGGATATATAAATGACGATGGCCACTCAGGGAATGGTCGATTAGCAATCACCATCAACAAAGCTCAAGGCCAATCATTAGAATCATGAGGTATAGATCTGAATACGGATTGTTTTCCCATGGACCATTATATGTTGCATGTTCAAGAGTCGGTAAACCTGACAATCTATTTATATGCACAGACAATGGGACAGCAAAGAATGTTGTATATTCGCAAGTTTTACGTAGTTAAAAACATATATATATATATATATATATATATATATATATATATATATATATATATATATATATATATATATATATATATATATATATATATATATATATATCTATATTCACAGGTGGGACATAGGGACACAACTACAATGGCGCGTAACTAATATGGCGCGTAACGACTTACGCGCGCGGGGGGGCTTGGGGGGGGGGCGCGAAGCGCCCCCACCAACTAGGTGTTGGGGTGGCGCGAAGCGCCACCCCAACAGCTAGTATATATATATATATATATATATATATATATATATATATATATATATATATATATATATATATATATATCTTCTATATATATATATATAAATAATTTGTCTGTCTGTCTGTCGAGTGACGTCATGTTTGTGTGTCGACTGACGTCATTATTAGGATTGAGCTGTATGTTGTCCTGAAGTTGTTTGTCGACTGACGTCATGTTTGTCAACTGATGAAATTACAGACCGGGACACCGGGACACAAAGGACGACTGGGACACCGGGACACAGGGAATATAAATGACGACCGGGGCACTCAAAGAGAAATTACAGACTGGGACACCAGGACACAAATCACGACCGGGACACAGGGAATATAAATGACGACCGGGACACAGGGACACAACTACAACGGGGACGCTGGGGGCACAGGGGGATGTATAAATGACGACCGGGACATAGGAAATCTTCGAACAGAAATTACAGACCGGGACACCGGGACACAGGGAATATAAATGACGACCGGGACACTCAAAGAAAAATTACAGACTGGGACACCGGGACACAAATGACGACCGGGACACAGGGAATATAGATGACGACCGGGACACAGGGACACAACTACAATGGGGACGCCGGGGGACACAGGGGGATATATAAATGACGACAGGAACTCAGGGAATGTTCGATTAGCAATCACCATCAACAAAGCCCAAGGGCAATCATTAGAATAATAAGGTATAAATCTGAATACGGATTGTTTTTCCCATGGACAATTATATGTTGCATGTTCAAGAGTCAGTAAGCCTGACAATCTATTTATATGCACAGACAATGGGACAGCGAAGAACTTTGTATATTCACAAATTTTACGTAGTTAAAAACATATATATATATATCTATATACACAGGTGGGACACAGGGACACAACTACAATGGCACGTAACTAATATGGTACGTAAAGACTTACGCGGGTGGGGGGGCTTGGGGGTGCAAAGCGCTCCCACCAACAAGGTGTTGGGGTGGCGCGAAGCGGCACCCCAACAGCTAGCATAAATAAGTTGTTTGTTTGTCTTTCTGTCGACTGACGTCATTATGAGGACTGAGCAGTATTCCGTCATGAAGTTGTTTGTCGACTGACGAAATTACAGACCGGGACACCGGGACACAAATGACGACCGGGACACAGGAAATATAAATGATGACCGGGACACAGGGACACAACTACAACAGGGACGCCTGGGGGCACAGGGGGGATATATAAATGACGACGGGGACACAGGGAATGTTCGATTAGCAATCACCATCAACAAAGCTCAATGGTAATCATTAGAATAATGAGGTATAGATCTGAATACGGATTGTTTTTCCCATGGACAATTATATGTTGCATGTTCAAGAGTCGGTAAACATAACAATCTATTTATATGCACAGACAATGGGACAGCGAAGAATGTTGTATATTCGCAAGTTTTACGTAATTAAAAACATATATATATCTATCCATATTCACATGTGGGACACAGGGACACAACTACAATGGCACGTAACTAATATGGCGTGTAACGACTTATGCGCGCGGAGGGGCTTGGTGGGGGGTTTTCGAAGTGCCCCCACCAACTAGGTGTTGGGAAATATTTTCGGCTCAAAGAGAAAGTACCACTAATCCTAAAATGGCACCAAAAAGGGCACACCAGGAGGAAACACTAGAGAAAACCTAATAGAGGCAACAATCTTGACAGGACCATCTGAGGGTGAGGCTTTTCTTATTCCTCGCATTCCCATGATTCCAATGGATCTGCCTTGTCAATTTAAAAGACTGCAATTCCCAATTCGATTAGTATTTGCAATCACCATCAACAAAGCTCAAGGGCAATCATTAGAAAAATGCAGTATAGATCTTAATACGGATTGTTTTTCCAACGGACAATTATATGTTGCATGCTCAAGAGTCGGTAAACCGGACAATCTATTTATGTGCACAGACAATGGAACAGCATAGAATGTTGTATATCCACATGTTTTATGCAGTTAAAAATTGGCACACATCCGTTGTATATGCATATGAGTATCCATATATAGGAGCCTCTCGCATGCCACTAGATGGGGCCAGGCGGCGAAGCCGCCTGGTTCCAGCTAGTATTATATAACAATGCTTTTGAGGTTGAAACAAACCCCAGAGTCTCGGGGCAAAGGTTGCATGTTTCACACCGGGGGGAATTAAGGTGTTATGGAAAGGATGGTTGCATAAATTTTAGAGAAGGCTCATTTTGGATGTAAATTGGAAGTTCCAGTTATCTTTTAAGAGTCAAAAGTGATGGAGGGAAGCTAGCCCTTCCTCCCGACTGCCCCTCTTTTCACCAAACGAATCTGATTGAAATTGTGAGATAACGTTTCTGCTAAAAATAGTTCAGAAATATATTGCAATGCCTCTAGGGTTTACACAACCCCCCAGTGCCCTGGGGATAGGGTTGTAAGTAATGCCCTACAGAAGTTCACAATTCTAGTAAAAAAAAACAAAAAAAAAACGATGGAGTGGAAACTCAAAAAGTAATTAACAGCTGAATTAAAGTGGTCTTAACTCACCTGTTTCAAAGATAAATAAACAATTGTCAAGTATTTTGTCAATTAAATCTGTATTACTACAAATGCTATACAAACAAATAAAACATTTACAAGAGGTCACAATTCTTGTAAAAAAAAAAAAAAAAAAAAAAAAACGAAAAAAAAAACGAAAAAAAAAACGATGGAGTGGACACTCAAAATATTGAATTAGATCCTAACTTCTTCTGCCGATAGTTCTCTATGTTTTGTTTTATTAATCTATGTTTGTTTTTTTTTCTCCTCCCTTCTTCTTCTTTTCTTTTCTTGCCTTATATTTATTTTCTTGATGATAGAATGAATACTGTCACCCGTTACGGGCAGTGCTCTCTTAGGGTGTAGTTAGTTTACAGTGTGTTTTATTTCTTTCTTTTTTTGGTGCGAAAAGTCTGTGTTTCACAATTTTTGGGGAATAGAAGAGCTTATTTAGTTGGTTTGGTTCTAAACGGTCAAATTTTTGTTGAAAAGTTTGTTAACAATACAAATTGTTAACAAACACTTAAAATTACTTGTTGTTTATATTTGACGTGCGGTAAAAAGCTGCTGAGGGAATTAGAGGGCGGGGGAATTAGGGCACAGTATCACCCTTCGTTATTCAGGATAGTTCCTTATTGTGTTAAAATTTAATATTTCTTTTCTTTCATTTGAAAAAAAAAAAATATTTATTCAACTCCCTTCTATCACTTTCTCTACTATCCGTTACCGAAAGCTTTTTCTGTATAACAATAATTCTTTAATAGCCGGAGAATGTGTTCGTAGACAAACTGTAATCTGACTACAAATATATTCCATAGCTCTTAAAAAAATGTTGATAATTATCGGAAAATGGGACAGTAATGCCAAGTCGAATCTATCTCTTCTAAATTACGTCATGTTATGTTATCCCATTATAAGCGGAAATGTGTACAGGATTTATTTTGAGAGGAAGGGGAGGGGATAAGTTTTTCGTAACAGCAGGGGAATTGCATGAGTTTTATAGAAAATATGGAACAAATATTAAATATGGAATAGGGGCCGTGCTAGGTACCCTTGTTGTATGCGTGCCTGATTTTTCGCAGTAACCTTTCATTATTATTTTTTTTGTAATACTGTCTGATCTCAACATAGATTTTTGAATATTAAATGATATGAATAAGGAGATTCTATTGAATTTGACACTGGGTATACGGCATTTGGTTTGTCTCTATGTTTTCTAACACTGACAAAGCGGGCATAGAGGTTGGACCAAATAAAAACAGAATAATATCTAAAAATGGTTAAAAACCGCTAATAGTGGTTTCATGTTGCCATTCCGTTACACATCCTACTTAACTAAAGAATGCAAAACTACACGTAATTGATTATCTAAGTATAAATAACCAATAAAAAATAATTTTACATTCTAACCGGTTGTAAGTAAATCAGAGTGAAAGGGACAATTAGCCAATGTGAAAACCTTAAGAGTGTCTTCAGAGGCGGGATCAGAGGGATTGAACTGTTTCAACTTATCATTATTAGGGGCTGTAGTTTAAAACAACATGTTTGTTACATTGACCTGGAACATACGGAGGGAGATTGCCCTCTTCCTTAGAAAGCCTAAGAATTTTGCTACTTTCCTTGCAATTTCTTTTTAATCGATGTTTTGTTTTACGATTTAATTTGTGCCTGAGGTTAGCAGAAAACTATGATTCACATCAGAGATAAGTTTATAAGAAGTTCAAAAAGGGTATTGATTTTCAGAGAAAATTTGATTGCCAAGACCTCCCAATCAGTCCGTTTCCTCAGACTAGCTCCATCATCTTGAAATGTTTTCCGATCTGTTGCACAAGAGCCAGACAATGGACGGCTCTCAGCAAGCTTAATGAATCTGACGACTGCGGCAGATCACTGAAAACAAAATCAATCTTTATCTATTTTACTTTTTTTGAAAGCCGTCAAAATACTTGACAATTGTTTATTTATCTTTGAAACAGGTGTGTTAAGACCACTTTAATTTAGCTGTTAATTACTTTTTGAGTTTCCACTCCATCGATTTTTTTTTGTTTTTATTTTACCAGAATTGTGAACTTCTGTAAATGTTTTATTTGTTTGTATAGCATTTGTAGTTATGCAGAAATAATTGACTTAGAAAGATGTTAAATAAAAAAAAAACTAGTTTTTTTAACTGAAAGTAAGGAGTGACATTAAAACTTAAAACGAACAGAAATTATTCCGTATATGAAATGGGTTGTCCCCTCCGCAATCCCTCGCTCTTTACGCTAAAGCTTTTAATTGTTTTAAAAAGTAGAATTGTGGCAAAGAGTCAAAATTTAGCGTAAAGAGCGAGGGATTTTCGCTATAGGGTTCTCTGATACGCCGAATGCGATGGTGTGATTTTTGTTAAGATTCTATGACTTTTAGGGGATGTTTCCCCCTATTTTCCAAAATAAGGCAAATTTTCTCAGGCTCGTAACTTTTGATGACAAAGACTAAATTAGTTGAAACTTATATATTTAGAATCAGCGTGAAAATTTGATTCTTTTGATGTATCTTTTAGAATCAAAATCCGTTTTTTAGAGTTTCGTTTACTATTGAGCCGGGTCGCTCCTTACTACAGTTCGTTACCACGAACTGTTTCATTTGTGAAGTAAGTTATTTTCCTTGCAATGATATGATAAAATGGAACAAAAAACACCCTAGCTGCAGCCTCGTGTTTCTCATCCTTCTTAAACAAAATTTAAGAAAGATGCGACGTTTCGCTTATATCTAATACCCTATTGTATGCTTACTTTATCAGTTTTTTTTCTTAAGTTGGAAAAAATGCCTTTACAAGGTTGATTAATGTTTCTGTAGCCGAAAAAAAAAATGTAAAAAATTAATTTTAAAAATAAAGTTTTTCTGATGAAAGTAAATAGCGAAATAAAAACTTAATACAAACAAAAAATTACTGCTTCACGGGTTAAGCAAGATATTCTTGAAAAACCGTATCAAACAAACTGGCTCGTGATATTTGTCTATGTTTTTAGAATTCTGACTGAAAACCACTTTACTGAAAACCAAGCTTTCTTGAGTATTTTTTGGAGAGTTAAAACCATGTCGTGAAAGCTATTGATTTCACGGGTTGTCAAAGACTATTCAGAGCTTTGTGAATCATTCTTTGATTTTATTCAGGCCACTTAAGGATTTTTCCTTTTCAATTCCTGTTTTGTTGTGCCAGATTTGTATTTTCCGTAAACCACTAGTTTTTCAGAATTTTACAAATATATGAAAATATGACGAGTCGGATTGTTTAAAAGATTTTTTTCAAAAATATGTGGCACACACTGCAAAGCAATTAGTTCATTTTAAGTTTCAACTTCACTCTTTACTCCTTTCATCTCTTCATCAGAAAACTTTGTTTTATTTAAATTAATGTCTTCAAAGAAGCTATCTAGTGGGAAAAGGTTTCTAATTGACGCTAAATTTGGAATGATAATTTTATCTGGTTCAACCGAACAGTAATTACCGAAAAAGTAGCCCTTCTTGAATTTATAAACTGCTACCATTATAGTCCCTTTTCAGTAGAAAGAAAATTCCGTCTTAAAAAACAAGAAAACCCTATTTTTGCATAGGTGGCGATGATTTGAGACAAATAATGGTACTTCTGTATTAGCCAGTACACATTCGAGAAGTGAATTTAGGTTAATCTTAATGAAATAAACCAAATTATAATGAAAATATAATACTTCGGTTTATAAAATAATATAGTTTGAGCTATATATTTGCACATTAAGGGGTGGGGGTAATGCAGCCTAAGTTAACCTTACCTCCACTCACCCCAACCTTACCTCCACTCACCCCAATTTGCCAATATGCTTTCTGTCACCCGTCATTTGTCTTTGTGTCTATGAAACCGATTTTCTTAGATCTTACATTCAGCAAAGTTCTCCAGTCCATACTGGCTAGTACGGAAGTACCCAAACAAGGGTTCTAATAATACTTCATGGTAATTCTCATATTCTCTTTGGTAATCAGCGCTTATAGCGTCGCATTCGGCTGACATGTACCATCGAAACACCAATTTTGGTTATCATTTGCGGAATGGCAAGGGTTAGGTAACTAGTTAGTCCCTCTTTAGAAAAGTATTATTAAAGAGAATTTCCTGATTAATGTGGTACCTTCTGCAAAATGACCCTAATCCAATTAATAGCTCTCTTTTTTTATTTTCAAACGGATGTTTTACGACTATTTTGAGGACAAATCCCAAGGAGTATTGGTAACTGATAACAATCAGATCTTCCGCGATTTAACATAGACGATTATTTAACATAGACGATATTTAACATAGACGATTTAACATAGACATAGGAATGGAAAACTACTAGCACCAAACGCAGTGCAAAGGCAGGCGAAAGCATTAAAAGTGTCTCTAAAAAGTAGAAAATTTCAAACAGAACTGGACTTTTGTAATGATAATGATATGGGCCTAATCTAATCTGTATATTTATAGCATTCAAGGGCTAAGTTTATAAGTAATAAATAATTCCTACTGGTTTTGTTTCAAGAACTAATGTAACTCAATACGCCTATCCAAGCTGCACAAAGATATATAGATAAATATATTTATTTACATAAAAGCCCTATTGGGCCATGGTGAAACACAACAAACAAGCAAAAAAGATACAACATCAAAACGCAAACTAGCAAAATACTAGAACTGACTATTTAAGAAAATTTTTCACTATGCTTCACACCTACCTGGACAATCCTTCCTATATTTTTATATTTTTTAAAATTTCCGAAATTAAATCTAATCCAAAGTAAGCCTAGGTTTAAGGCCTGCTAGTTAAATAGTGTTAGATCTTTGCCATCACCTGAATTTCAAACTGCCCAAAAGGCAAGTATTTGGCTGTTTAGGGTAGGCTAATCTACTGTCTAAAAGACATATACTAGATCTAGTCTTATAATTTCACCAGACGCTAGATAGTGCTGGTTATTTTTTTTTCGGCAATAGCGCAAGTTTCCACTCTTATCAGTTACCCAAACTCTTTAGACAAATTAAATAAAAAAAAACAAGTTTTTTAACTGAAAGTAAGGAGCGACATTGAAACTTAAAACAAACAGAAATTACTTCATATATGAAAGGGGCTGCTCCCCCCTCAACGCCCCGCTCTTTACGCTAAAGTTCGACACTTTCTCTCAACTCTACTTTTTAAAACAGTAAAACTATAACGTTAAACTATAATTATCTGGTATAAGAACATAGATAACTTAATAAATTGATTCAGGGGAGGGTATCAAGAGAATTTTTGGTACTTATGTATCATAGCGGCCCCCTCGAGTTCTTGATCTGAGTAGAACCGGTTTCTCAGACCATGGATGAAACCGGTTTGCGATGAGCAGTGATAAGGAATAGTGTCTGACCGTGGATGTTAAAATAAAGATTTAGGATTTGCCAAAGATTGAAGAAGAGGCAATTAGGCTTTTCTGGGATAAGGGGGGTATTGCCCAAAACAAAATAGTGCGTAAATAGGTACAACTTGACTTTATAATCTATCGAGAAAGATCCTTTTTGGATGTGTACAGCTAGGTCATGTTGTACTAGGCCTTTTTTACAACTAGGCGGCATGCTTTCCATAAATCTCGGTTGTATTTTCCGTAATTGTAATAAAAAACTATTATATTCTCATCATATTCTGGTATATCTCATTAGGATTAACCTAACTTCACTTCTTGAGTGGGGTCGCTACAATATATATGTACCGAGTTTTTGTTCGGGAGGTTTTGCCAAAAGAATGGAGAAGGAGGGGTTTGCTTCCCTTTGGCTTTTCTAACGATCACAAAATAAAGTATTTTCACTTACATTTTGTAGGCCTATTAACGAGTCGGAGATTTTTTTTTTTAGTTTTGTGAGAAAAATAGTCTTTTTACCTGTATTTTTACGACCAATTTGTAACTCAAAGAATTATTTCGGCGTGGAGAGTTCAAAATGCCCAATCCCCCACCGGATTTAGACTTGAGTAAATATTTTGTTTGTTCTAAGTTTCAATCTCGCTCTTCATATTCATCAGGCTAAAATTGTCGTTTCAGCTTTGTTTTTCTTATATAAATACGTCACCAGTACCCCCCCCCCCAAGAAAAAACAAAATTATGCTTGAAGTTTGCCCCATCTAGAAAATAATTTCTGCTTTTGCCAACGTTCAAGGTAGACACATGGAAGTGTGCCACTCGTTTTTCGGGTTCTTAGAAGTACCACAGCCTTACCTTACTATTCTTCAAGCATAACTACAACTCATTTTCACATGAGAATAATTTGGCTAGACACAAAATATCTTGAAAATAAGAATTTACTTGATTGCAAAATTATCAGGTAAATAGCTCCAATCCATTCAGAATTTAGTGCAAAAACATCAACTTTCAAAGTAATAGGTTTCAGAAAAATTTCATTCAACCTAATTGGAATACGTCAAGTGATGATTGATATGCGAAAAGGGGTTAAGATGTGATATCAAATATCAAACTGAAAAGCCGGGTCAAAGAGCCGTGAACACTTTCCATTTTGGCATTGAATGCTCAATTGACTCTTATCCACCTGGCAGAAATGCAAATGAGAAATATGAAGTCGGTGTGAAAACACAACCCATTTCAAGGAAAGTTATGCATTAAGAACTTCCGATACTTTATCTAGCTGTGGAGCCGATATTTCACTTGGAACCAATTGCCAAATGAAGTATAATCAAGTGGAAAGTCATTTACTCCCCCCCTTTATATTCGAAAGCGTGTTTTTTGTTATTTCATTCCATTTTCTTTTGATCATGTCATATGTTTTAGACTTAAACATCTATTTGAATCCCATTTGGCTCTTCAGAAACCATTTTCCCATTAACACCTCGCTTCTCAACTATAGTTATTTCCTAAATTCTAGTATGAATATTGTAGCATTATTGTACACTTCTAGTATAAATACTGTTGTTCTGGGAATTCATTTTCCCCTTTCCTTTTCAATTAATTTGATGATTTTCTTAAATTTTCCAAAGAATTTTTTCAAAGAAAAGCATAGAGCCTTATTGAAATTTTAAACAGGTAGAACTAAAGTCGTGTAATAATTCACACTTGAAGCGAAAAAAAATTACCGCCAACGAATGAATGACACCAGGGCCGATTGAAGGTTTTTTGGCACCCTTGGCAAGAGTGGTGGTAGGCATCCCTTCGTCGTGCAAAAAAGTCAGCCATTATGCTAAAGGGTGTTTAAAACATAAAATAACAATTCAATTATGTGCTAAATGGGCTATTTATTGTGATCTTTCTGATTTTAATTTATTATTGCCTCTGGATGATTGAATAGAGGGTAATTTTAGTTTTTAGACATTAATATTTTTAGTTATTGAAATAGTTTTATTTTTAAAATCCTAACATAAAACCTAAATCTAAGTATTATTTTTATTATGATGATAGAATAGAAGGTAATTTTAGTTTTGAGACATTAATGTTTTTAGTCGCTGAAATATATTTATTTCTAAAAATAAAACATATATCGTGTTTAAATCGTTAATTAAGTGTGTTTGAGCAAGTGTAGCAGTCACAGTAAAGAGAATATACAGTAGCGGCAAAAGTTATACTCTCCATTATAAATATGTGACACAGATATAAAACCACACAAGATTCATGACCCTACCTTCGTACACGCACACAATTTTTTCCAATGTACGCGTAACGATGAGCTTGTGGAAAACCTCTGACGTATATGTTCAGGGACTATCTGTCTCATGTTTGAAATTAAATAAAAAAAACTAATTTTTTAGCTGAAAGTAAGGAGCGACATTAAAACTTAAAACGAACAGAAATTACTCCGTATATAAAATCGCTTGTCCCCTCTGCAATCCCTCGCTCTTTACGCTAAAGCTTTTAATTGTTTTAAAAAGTAGAATTGTGGCAAAGAGTCAAACTTTAGCGTAAAAAGCGAGGGATTGCGGAACGGAAAACCCATTTTATATGCGGAGTAATTTCTGTTCGTTTTAAGTTTTAATGTCGCTCCTTACTTTCAGCTAAAAAATTAGTTTTTTTTATTTAATTTCTGAACGTTTTTGAATTAATGCATGTTTGGTTTTGGCTCTCCGCATATAAATTATTAAAATGAAATTTGTATATTAATTCTTTTTTTGGCTAAATGGCTTTCTCTTAGTTTTGATCAGACGATTTTGAGAAATAAGGGGTGGAGAAGGAGGCCTAGTTGCCCTCCAATATTTTGGTTGCTTAAAAAGGCAACTAGAACTTTTAATTTTTAACGAGCGTTTTTATTAGTAAAAAATATACGTAACTTAAAAATTAGCAACTTACGTAACAAACTTTCATAATCTTATATTTTTATTATGTATACGACGAGGGGGTTTGTATCCTCTTTAATACCTCGCTTATTACACTAAATCTTAAGTTGTGTCCCAATTCTTTAAGAATGACCCCTGAATCAGAAAGGCCGTAGAATAAATAGTTGAAATTACTAAAAATACTTTAGCATAAAGAGCGAGGTATTTATCTCCTCCTAAATACCTCGCTCTTTATGCTAAAGTATTTTTAGAACCCCTCATATGCGTAATAATCTCTGTTTGTTTTAAATTTCAATGCTACTCCTTCCTTTCATTTGAAAAAACGTTTTCATATTTATTTTTCATTGTTTTCTTATAGTAATGCTAGAAAATCATGAGCCCTTTTCCTTGAAATTTTCTTCCCCCATGACAGATTCTTCCAAAGAAAGATCCTTCAACATAGCCCCCTCCCCTCAGCCCCACCCCCAAAACAAAATAAAATCCCCCTGAAAACGTCTGTACACTTCCCAATAGCCATTACTATATGTAAACACTGGCCAAAGCTTGTAACTTGCAGCCCCTCCCCCAGGGATTGTGGGGGAGTAAATCATCCCCAAATACATAGTTATTATGGTTTTCGACTATGCTAAACAAAATGGCTATCTCAAAATTTTGATCTGTTGACTTTGGGAAAAAATGAGCGTGGGAGGGGGCCTAGATGCCCTCCAATTTTTTTGGTCACTTAAAAAGGGCACTAGAACTTTTCATTTCCGTTAGAATGAGCCCTCTTGCGGCATTCTAGGACCACTTGGCCGATACGATGACCCCTGGGAAAAAGAAAAAAAAAAAACAAACAAACAAATAAACACGCACCCGTGATTTGTCTTCTGGCAAAAAATACAAAATTCCACATTTTTGTAGATAGGAGCTTGAAACTTCTACAGTATGGTTCTCTGAAACGCTGAATCGGATGGTGTCATTTTCGTTAAGATTCTACGACTTTTAGGGGGTGTTTCCCCCAATTTTCTTAATTAAGGCAAATTTTCTCAGGCTCGTAACTTTTGATGGGTATAACTAAACTTGATGAAACTTATATATTTAAAATCAGCATTAAAATGCGATTCTTTTGATGTAGCTATTGATATCAAAATCCAAGTTTTTAGAGTTTTGGTTACTATTGAGCCGGGTCGCTCCTTACTACAGTTCGTTACCACGAACTGTTTGATGTTTCTCAATTTGGAAAGAGAAGTCGCTAATGATATATCCTTAAACTGTGATAGCAGTTTAGAATAATTGCAAGCACTGAATTTGTGTTATTTCGTTACTTTTTGGATTAAACTTGAACAGTCCTGAAGCATTGGGAGATTAAACTCAGCATGGGGATAGACCCCAAAATTCAGATAATACACTACGTTTAGCATCCCTTCTTGCTAGACATGTATTATGATATGATTTGGTGATATTGTTTTCAAAACAATTAACAAACTTTAAAACACGATCTAGCAGTTATTTTATCAGATTTTTATGACAAATTATGTTACAGATTTCTTCAGCGCATTCACGCAAATAGAGGAACAGACAAACCAATCACCGAGTCAACTCCAAACAGAGAATCAATGAATTGACCTGACTCTAAGCATAACGTGTGAGTGAAAAAAGACACGACGTGTGAGTGTTAAAGGTGTGGGTGTAAAGGGATGAGAAAAAGGGAAAGGGAGTAAAAGGGAAAGAGAAAAAGGAACGTGTGGGTGTAAAAGGACACGAGAGGAGCAGAGATTGTATATTTTTATATATTGTATATCTTGTATTTAGAATATATTTCTTCGTAATTTACCTCTAAGAAGTTGGTAGCGGAAGAAGATAAAGTATAGTTTAGACTTAGCTTGTTATTACACCAAAAGATGGCTCTGTTCGTTTGGGCACCAAGTAAGAAAGTAGATGTTCTGCATTGAATCATGAGTCAATTCATTTATGCTCTGAATCAATACTTAGCTTAACTTTGTATAGAGTCATTGTCCTCTCTCTTTTTTTTTTATCTAAAATGAACTTCAACAATAAAGTTGAGAGCCCCTTGAAATTCTCAAAATAGCATGTCTAATTAATGAATTTGTACGAAAAACAAGAGCTAAGAGCTCATATGGCACTTGTGACGAGGCGAGGAGAGCTAAGAGCCAAGAGATCATATGGTATGAGCTCTAACAAAATTCTATGAATCAATAGATTGATTTAAAAAGGAAAATAAGAGGCTTAATGCCGGTCAGGATTTAAAATAAGAGCTCTGAGTCACAATGTCCTTCTAAATATCAAAATTCATCCCAATTTTCACATTTTCCAAGAATTCCGGTTTCCCCCTCCAAGTCCCCCCAATGTCACAGGATCTGGTCGGAATTTAAAATTAGAACTATAAAGCACAAGATCCTTCTAAATATCAAATTTCATTAAGATCTGGTCACCCTTTCGAAAGTTACAAATACCTCAATTTTCAAAATTACCCCCCCCCCCCACCAATTCCACCAAAGAGAGCAGATTCGGTCCGGTTATGTCAGTCACGTATCTTAGACAGGTTTCTATTCTTCCCATCCAGTTTCATCCAGATCTCACCGCTTTAAGTATTTTCTAAGATTTCCGGTCCCCCCAACTGCCCCTCCAATTACGCTTGATCCGGTTGAGATTTAAAATAAGAGATCTGAGTTACGAGGTCCTTCTAAATATGAAGTTTCATGAAGATCCGATCACTCCTTCGTAAGTTAAAAATACGTAATTTTTTCTTATTTTTCAGAATTAACCCCCCCCCCAATAGAGCGGTTCCAATTATATAAATCACGTATGTAAGACTTCTGCTTATTGTTCCCACCAAATTTCATCCCGATCCTTCCACTCTAAGTGTTTTCAAAGTTTTAGGTTTCCCCTCCCAAATCCCCCAATGTCACCAGATCCGGTCGGGATTTAAAATAAGAGCTTTGAGACACGATATCCTTCTAAATATCAAATTTCATTGAGATCCGATCTCCTGTTCGTAAATTAAAAATACCTCATTTTTTCTAATTTTTCAGAATTAACCCCTCCCCCAACTACCCCAAAGAGAGCGGATCCGTTCCGGTTATGTCATTCATGTATCTAGGACTTGTGCTTATTTTTCCCACCAAGTTTCATCCCGATCCCTCCACTCTAAGTGTTTTCAAAGTTTTAGGTTTCCCCTTCCAACTCCCCCCCCCCAATGTCACCAGATCCGATCAGGGTTTGAACTAAGAGCTTTGAGACACGATATCCTTCTAAATATCAAATTTCATTGAGATCCGATCACCCGTTCGTAAGTTAAAAATACCTCATTTTTTCTAATTTTTCAGAAATAACCCCCCCCCCCAACTACCCCAAAGAGAGCGGATTTGTTCCGATTATGTCAATCATGTATCTGGGACTTGTGCTTATTTTTCCCATCAAGTTTCATCCCGATCCCTCCACTCTAAGTGTTTTCCAAGATTTTAGGTTTCCCCACTCCAACTCCACCCAATGTCATCAGATCCGGTCGGGATTTAAAATAAGAGCTCTGAGACACAATATCAGTCCAAACATCAAATTTCATTAAGATCCCATCACCCGCTCATAAGTTAAAAATACTTCATTTTTTCTATTTTTTCCGAATTAACCGGCCCCCACTCCCCCGCAGATGGTCAAATCGGGAAAACGACTATTTCTAATTTAATCTGGTCCGGTCCCTGATACGCTTGCCAAATTTCATCGTCCTAGCTTACCTGGAAGTGCCTAAAGTAGCAAAACCGGGACCGACAGAATTTGCGATTGCTCTATGTCACTTGGTTAATACCAAGTGCCATAAAAAACTTTTATATAATATGATTAGTCCTCCAAAGATTATTTTCTTCTTTTTCTTCCTGCTTGGGTAATTATGGAGAGGCTTTTGCATGATCTCACCACCGGAATCAAGCAATATAAATCCCACTGCATCACTACAGGACGTTATTCAGCGTATGACAAAATCGTGTCTGTTTTTGTTAAACAGTTCATTTTCTCGCCGTTTTGCAACTTTCAGTAACACTGCAAAGAAAGGAGCCCTTTGTATGCTCTAATTTCCTCACCAATGAGAGAACTATTAGAACTGTAGAGGCAGATGTAATGTCATTTCTAAGCCTCAGCCACACAGTAAGAAAATAAAATGACAAACTCAGCCGTAACCAATAACATAATGACTAGCAGCAGCAGTTGGCAGCACTTTCGGATCTGTGGAACTATAGTTTAGCACTTTCTAACTATAGGCAGCACTTTCGGATCTGTGGAACTATAGTTTAGCACTTTCTAACTATAGGCAACACTTTCGGATCTGTGGAACTATAGTTTAGCACTTTCTAACTATAGGCAGCACTTTCGGAACTGTATAAAATTATGTTTAAATTTGATTTGTGTTTTTGAAGATAATGAGAAAAGATAATTATTGATATTAAGGAGATTTTTTTTTAGGCTGTCAATTTTGAAATTGGTGACTGTCGGTTTGAATGGAGTTTTCTATTTGAAAGCCCAAACATAGCTCGACTATACGATATTTTCATGAAACAATATCAGATAGTACCCTTTGAAACGTATTAGATGGCAGAAGCCTCAAGAACAAGCGAATGAAATCCTAGCCCCACAATAAGTGTGTGTTCCTTCCCAGAATATATCATCAACTCGGCTGAAGGTCCTCTTTGCAAAAACGGTAAATCCTGCTATTTTCTTGCACTAAACCGAAGTCCGTGGCAAGGGATAAAGAGAAGATTGAGTCAAACTGTTGCTCCCGCAACACAAAGGATGGGGCTGAAACGGTGCACCCTCACTTCACCTTTTCCAACATCAAAACATCATAGTTTAAAATCAATATGGATTTTTTTTTTCTCGAGAACCTTATGAGTTTCTAACTACATCTAAAGTTGTTAAATACACATTTGTGACCTGATCATCAAGCTGTATCTAAGCTATGTCTGGAATAATAGTCCTTCCTTTTTATTCTTGGAACAGGCATCGATACCCTTCATAATTTTCTGGTATTTTACCTTTTAAGCAAAAAGGTGTCGTTAAATGGCCTTCGGCGGAGGGATGTGCCTTTCTATATCTCAGCATTTTACGGTTTTTCAAAAGTTCATATTTCTGACTTCGTATAATTGGTAACTTTCTGTAACTCCCAGCCAGTCACTGATATGACAACAGTCACATTATGTTATAAAGCGGGTGCCCAAATTTAAAGACAGACGAGTTTTTCCTCAATGTGCAATTAGAGTCATCAGCTTCAGATCCTCTGCTGATAATTTTCCATCTAATTTCTTCCTTTTTTCATTTTTAAATCCAAGTCTTCGGATGGTGAGCCCCTTTAGGTGAATTCCTAAGTACGTGTCTTGATTTAGGTGCCAGTTATTTATAACTGTTTAGTTGATTGCTCAGAGCTGTCTTTTACGTCCTTTTTTCCTATGTTGTAAAAGCTAAACCAATCCCTTAATTGCTCTAGTTTCATGCTCGTGCCATAGCTTAAGACCTTAAAAAGATACAAATTACCGTGAAGTAGCCATAAGGGACGGTTATCCACAATCTTTCGGCTTTCATGACTACTGTGGTTGCAGGTAGAATTCCATCTGTAAGGCAGACTAAAACACCTGGCCAATGGAAGTGATTGCATCTTCCTAAACGACGTTCCAAACAAGAACAAAAAGAAGTTACAAATGACACCAGGTGTTTTATGTAAATTACCTTTTTTAATCGTTTGTGAAAACACAGCATGTTTTTAAAGCTGAAAATATTTCAGGGCTAGTGAGGTTGGCTCGCTTAATTATAGCTGAACCATGATCAACCAAATATATCAATTTGCTTTTCAAATAGTCTAAGATTTTAATGTTACATAGCACTCGATTGGCTCTATTAAATTCTCAAATAGCTTATGGTGACACACTATAAACAAAGAACAAACTGTCCCAAAAAATGTAAAGTTCATCAGTGCTAAGCTACAAATGAATAGCATGCATAGGTAAAACAACCCACATTAGTATAAGTAAAACAACCCACAAAAGGGGTAAATAACACACAAAAGAGGGCTATCTTGACGAAAATTACATTATACATCAAACTCAGTAGGCAAATTCATATTCGAAAACCCTGTACAAAAATTTTGAAGGTCATAGATTGAATGCACGAAATTTTGCATTGTACCTAAATATTGGTCAGGTTTTATTTGTTGATTTTCCTCTAGAGATGATTGTGTTGATTTAGTAGTTATAGAATATCGGGAGGTAGCTTATTCGAGCAAAAATCCGAAACTCTAGCTCTGTTTTAAATATCCTTCCTCAAGCAAGTTTTAAACATTCTTCCTCGGAAATTTGCAGATTTCTACCATTTCGTTTTTCAAACTGCAGTTTTGGCCTATCAGATCTAAAGTGATGCTGCGCAAAATTTCTAAGATAGTCAATTGGTAGAGAGCTCCTAACAAGTAGAGTACAAAGCCCCCGAATTTCAGAGGCCGTACTGTCACGTGGTGGCGCTGTCGTCCATAAACGTTCATATAGTTAAAAGAAAAAAAGCAGTTATCAAATAGCGCTAAGGTTCTTAATGCTGGGCGGATATATTTTGACTAATCATGCAATACACCAAATTCTGAATGGGTAATCAACCCTTGCTTTTTCGGAAATATTATTAGTGTGATATAAAGGATAACGTTAATATACTTGAAGTAGACGAGAGGGGGGTAGGCATCTGCTAGAGACGCATATCTAAAGCCCCTCCCCCATCCACTTCCAAAATAAGTTTATGTTCTCATATCTACTTCCTTTTATCATTTTATCTGTAAAAACCATTAGCTTAGGGTGAAGGTATGACAAAAAAACGGGATAGGGGGAGATATTTTCTAGGAACTTCAGACATGTTTCAAATATAATGCTTCATTTTCGTTACAATGTGTACTTTTTTGTCGTATAACACTACATAAGACATTTCCCTTAGCTGGACCCCTCAAAATTGCTTGAAACCCTCCAAATCAAATTTTTGCTACGGCCCATGAAAGGTAACATTACATTTTCACAAGTCTGAGTTGGTATAATTTTCTTTCTTTAGCTAATGATAAAAAACCTAAATTTGCAGAAAACCTTAGGACTGATTACTAAGCAAAAATAAAGCAACATGTTTTTACTGATTTATACTTCATTATTGCAGCCAAAAGTAGTTTATGCTTCGAATATTTTTAAGCAAGCAGCTGAAGATTTGAATCCCTTCCTTTTATCTTTTAGGTTGAGTCCTTAAAAGGGGGGTAATAAACCCTAATTATGTGATCATCCTGGGTGAGATGGCAGACTCACCTACTGCTGAGACATTGTCAATCCATATAATCTCAAAATTAATGGATCCTTAGGTGGCTGAAATGGCATCAGCTTACAAGCCCACGGTGTGAGGGTCATGTCTTTGTCGCATTAGGGATGCCATTTCGCTACTTGCATCATTTACTTGACAAATGGAGAAATTATCATATATTTAATAGGATTTTGAGGATAAAAAATTATGTTTACATTCTAAATGATTTAACTAACAGACAAATTAAAATAATTCATTACAAAAAAGAACATCACGCAACTAAATTAACATAAAGGTGTTTGTATGTCCACATGTAAAATATCTTCAGGAAACTGTATAGTTTTTAAACAGAGGGTGTGTTAAAAGGAGGACCCGGACCCTTCTCAACGTGTGCAACCATGGCTACTTTTGCAAGTAAACAATGTTTAACCCTAAGGCTACGAACATTACAATTTATATGGATTTAATCCTACCCTTCTTTCTTTGTTTTTATAGGAAACAATAAAGGTAATAAAACTAATAGCAGTAATAAGAGCAATCAGTAAAGAAAGAAACCGAGTAAATTGACTCTGAACAAGTAATTTTCACTTTTAGTTGTCCACTTAAATAAAATTCAAATTCAGGGTGGCTGAAATCTACCGAGGTTCTTAAATAGAAAAAAGGTTGCTAATTTTGATTTTGTTCTTTGTATTATTGAATTTTGTAATCAAAACTCATCAATTTTCTCCAACAGAGTTTCTAATTCTTAGACAGCTTTCTAATTCATTGTTTCTAATTCATTTAAACAGCTTTTTTATAAAATTACTGCCTGCAATTTTTGTTATGAACGAAAGTGTTTGCTGCACGGAGGAAGTTGCCCGGTATGATAATATTGATGGATTAGAAGCCATGTGCTCGGGTGTGATACAAAGATACCACTGCCATTCCCTCCTTATTCACTACTTTCTGTTAGTCTGTCTTGCCATACACAGAAGCTTAGTTTTGAACTTTGGACCGGAAACCCGCAACCCCTGAATTTGAGAATTTTGTAATTTCCATATTATTCTCACAATACGCGTCTATTTTGTTTTTTATCCCCTTTAATTAGTTTGTATCCCCTTTAAATTTTACATTTATGCCCCACTCTCAAATAACTCATGCGTATTTGCCTGAGGTGTTCACTTGATTTCTTCCATTCGACCTAGAAACGGAACTTAAAAAATCAGATTGTTAATGACAAATAAAAAACATAAAGGGAATAACCCGTTGTTTTTTTTGTTTTTTTTTTTGGTAACTATGAATCAAAAGAAGAAATAAATGTGCCTTAAACTGAGCTTCCAAACAGTTCGTGGTAAGGAACTGTAAGTAAAGAGCAACGCGGTTCAATAGCAAAAGAAACCCAAAAAAACGGAACTATGATGCCAATAGATGCATCAAAAGAATTTGATTTTTATGCTGATTTTAAATATACAAGTTTCATCAAGTTCAGTTATACTCATCAAAAGTTATAGGTCTGAGAAAACATGGGAGGGCCTTTTCATGTAGGAAATTTTCATGTGGGAGGGGAATTCTCCATGAAGGTGGCGCCAGATTTCGCAGCATTATTTAAAAAACGATCATAAATTAAATAAAAAAAACAAGTTTTATTCAACTGAAAACATTAGAACTGAAAATGGACAGAAATTATTGCGTATATGAGGAGGTTCACCCCATCGTCAATACTTCGCTCTTTACGCTAAATTTTTTGGGTACTTTCAAAAGAGCTATTTATTCTAAATAAACCCCTTTTGAGATCATTCTTAACGAATTGGAACAATATTTGAACTTTAACGTAAAATGGAGGTATTGACGAGAGGGAGAACCTTCTGAAACTTAAAACAAGCAAAAATTATCCTATAAAGCGGTGCTCTATTCATCGGCTGCTCATATAGTTTATCTTGAAGTGATTATATCATTGATATGATATCGTTGAAGTAATAACGTCAGAAAAGTGCGTGTATATTGGGAGCTTTCTGAGTACCTAAATTTGTTCCCATGGTTGTTTTTTTTTTTTATTAATGGAGTTCTGGCCAAAGTTACTTTATCTTGGAGGACATTAGAAATGGTAATACGCCGTGTATGTTTGGGTTTATTTTTTTTTTAACACAGGCTACCTTTTTCGACACTCTAAACTCTCGGAAGGACACAGAAAGTAAGTCTAGACAAGTGTTAACTAGCTTCGCTTTTTTCATATCCAAGGGACATGAACTACCCGTCGTTGGTGTACATAGAATCGTGTCTCCAGCACTACCCTCTATGTCTCTTGTTCTGCATCGGGCTCTTCATCCTAGCCTCAATCTGCCCAGCTTCAGTATGGCCTTGATGCACACACGACTTGATGTGTCGCTCCTTGGTTTTATGCTTTTTGAACTAAAAAAAAGAACTTTGACTGATTACCAATCATATATACTTGAATTGGACTTTCTTAATCAGTCTTGAAAAAAAGTAAATATAGGAATGATAAAAAGCCAAAGAAAACTTCTGTTTCTGACGCCAAAGAGAAAACCGCTTTAGGTTGCAAAATTTGTGACTACTTGGAAATGAAAAGCAGCCACTGCCTTAGTTAGCTTCAATCTGGATGCCTTGTGATGCAATTTACCTTTGTAGGCTCGTCCCGTTCAAAGAAAATGAGAAGGTATTCTGATAAAATTTGCCCTTTTGTCACAATTTTTTACGGAAGACTGCTCAAATGCAACGGCCGTTGGAAGCTGAGTGAGAATTATTCTTAAAGAACTTTAAGATTTTAATGTACAGAGCAAGGGTGCCGGAAGGGGCAGCCCCCCCTATATACTGAATAATATCTCTTTGTTTTAAGTTTTAATGTTGCTTCTTACTTTTAGCTGAAAAACTTCTTTAAAAAAATGCAATATAGAGAAAAATATGGCATTGTGTTTGGTGTTCTCGCCTTTCCCTTGTGTTCTGGGAAGCAACCAGTCATAAACGTTTGGGTGTGGCAACGGCACAAAATGATCAGTAAAGGAAAAGAGAATAAGGGAAAACCAGGTAGTTATTTCTCTTCGGGGGAGCAAAATGCAACTTAGTCAGATTATTGTCACTTCATCAACCATAGTGGCCAAATTGATTTGGCCACTATAATAATCGAGCTTAAGATTTTGCCCCAAAGATGAAGAGACAAACATGAACTGTGACAATTCTTTTGGATGTTGCCAGGACCTTATCTAGACAAGACATTACCTTTATGGGAACTGAAAAGCAAAAAACAGCTTAGTTGCATCTGTTAATATTTTGGTGATATCTTGGATTCATAATTGTGTTGCGAGAGCAACACTTTGGTTTTGTCCCGTTTTTTTTCCTATGTCGCCGATGTGGGCTTATTCCTGGAAACTGGTAAGGGTCTAACCTGTGCGGTTTTTACGAAAAGTGTGGACCTCAGGCCGGATTGATGAATATGGCATTACATTTTGGAAAACTCCGCAGAACTCTTGCCTGGGGCCAAAAAGGATGGTTTTTGGTTGTCCACGAGCCAGAGCCTATGGTGTGCGAAGTGAAGTGGAGTTATGTAGCCTATGTCAGAGAGGAGTATCTGAAGTTGAGCAGTCAAGCTTTCGTTTCATCAAAACATCTTTCTGCTTTCGAGTGGAAAGCTCCGTTCTAGCAGGCAAGCAGGCAGGCACCACTTTCAAATTGAAGATGGACTAAAATCTATAAGTGTTAAATGTACGCGGCAGTTACCCGGCCCCACAACCAATATATCTTCTTTGAGTGATAAATAGAAAAATTTACAGAAGCAAAAAAGCGGCATTTTCCCACGGGTCCGAAAGTGCTGCCGTGATTTCGGGCTGGGGGAAGAAATGTTTCTGGTACTATTGAAGTCAGTCATAAAATTAAATTTAAAAAACAACTGAAAGTAAGGAACAAGATTAAAACCTAAAATGAACAGAAATTACTCCGTATATAAGAAGGCTGTCCATTCCTCAACCGTCATTCTTCACCCTTAAGTTCAACTTTTTGCCACAATTTTTTAAGAAAGATTGCTCGAACATCAGGGCTGTCAAATTTGAATGATAAGTGTTTTTAAAGAAATTTAAGACTAGCGTAAAGAGCGAGGGTTGAGGAAGGTGCAGCCCCGCTCACATACGGAAAAACTGCAGTTATTTTCAGTTTTATTTTGCTTCTTACTTTCAGTTGAAACAACTTATTTGTTCGTATTTAGTCACTTACAAGGTCAAGATTGCAGCTGAAAAATTTGAAAAAGACGAAATAAACACCATCGACGCAATTGTGATGCTTGAAACTACGGTGAAAATTTTCGAAAGAATATCTGGGGAGGATATGAACAGTTTATTGACAGTACGGCAAAGTTTGCCAAAAAGATAGATGATCCAGAGGTTACCTAAATGCACTTGTGAGTTCCTTGAAGAAATGAAAATCTCGAAGATTTGCTCAAATATTATTAAGTCAACGTATAATTTTGGGGTATGGAAAGCTGACAGTTTTATTGTGGTAGAGAGGTTCAATCCTTGAGTTTTACTAACTTTTGGCACTACAACCAATTATTATTTTATCGAAGCGATAACCAATTAAATTAAGTATAACTATTATGCTATATTATTTGTTATTATATTATATAATTAAATATAATCATAATTGAAATTTTATTAATATTATAATAAAAAAAATGTTAAATTTTTGCAATTTCTCACATAATTATATCATATTTACATAAAATTATAATTCTAAAATTATAATTCTATAATATTTATAAAATTATTCATAATTTTTATAAAGTTAAAAAATTATGAACGATAAAAATATATTAAATTGTATTATCTGTTTTTCGAGAAAATGTATCATTTCCTCGCTTTGCCTCTAACTCACAGAAATGATCCCAGGACCCTCGACTTAGACACAGGTCTATTGTAAGCTAAATTAATAGTTTTGAAATTTCATTATGGTCAAAGCAATTACACGAAGTAATTTCTTACCTCTCTGTAATTACACATGCAATGTCCATCTATCTGACAGGTAGATAACGAATTATACCTTTCGACCCCAAAAGGGTTCTTTACATCCAACGAAAATGACAGCGGTTCTTACCTGTAGTGTACATGGTATTTCAACAGCTTTTATGGTGCTTTTTGGGTCTCTTTGTGTTTATTTTACTTCGTAGCAGTGAAGAAAATGATAGGCTAAATAATTCAAAATTATAAATTAAAAAAATTATAGATTGCTTTGAAACAAAAAAAACAACATAATAAAAAATAAAAATGATAACAGGGGAGCTGAACACGAGGGTAATTTTCTATAGGGCAAAGGGGGTAACCACTGCTCTAGACCCCAGTATAACCCTCCCTCCCTTCCCCCCATCTTAAATTTAGTGTCTTAAAAATCTTGACAAAACCAAGATAGGCCTACATAATTAAAACATCCACAGAAAGAGATCAGTTTTCTTTAGTATACATTTGCTTTGATGGTACCATATAGCTTATTTTTCACTATAATTTTCACTTGACTTAAGAAAATTGGCTCCAATTTAGCCCCCACTCCCAGGACTTTGAAGAAATTGCGCCACCGGAACTGAAGATAAAATAAGTCGTTAACAGGCAAGCCGATTAAAACTTAAGTTTGAGCTGGTAAACATTAGAAACCATTTTTGTTTGAGATCTAACAGTTCGTGGTAACAAACTGTAAGTAAGGAGCGACCCGGCTCAATAGTAACCGAAACTCTAAAAAACGGAATTTCGATACCAATTGATCCATCTGAAGAATCAAATTTTTATGGTGGTTTAAAACATATAGGTTTCATCAAATTTAGTGTTACTCATCGAAAGTTACGAGCCTGAGAATATTTGCCTTATTTTCGAAAAAAAGGGAAACACCCTCTAAAAGTCATAGAATCTTAACGAAAATCACACCATCAGGTTCGGTGTATCAGAGGACCCTGCTATAGAGGTTTCAAGCTCCTATCTACAAAAATTTCAAATTTTATTAATTTTGCCAGACGAAAGATAATGGATCCCTGTTTGTTTGTTTTTTGTTGTTTTTTTTTTCTTCACAGGGGTGATCGTATCGATCCACTGGTCCTAGAATATCGCTAGAGGGCTCATCGTCGAACGGAAATAAAAAGTTCTAGTTCACTTTCTAAGTCACCAAGAAACTGGAGGGCAACTAGGCTCTCTCCGACGTTCATCTTTTCTCAAAGTCACCCGATCAAAATTCTGAGATATTAATTTTGTTCAAAAAATCTATTAATTATGTATTTAGGTGTAAAATGACCTCCCCCCCAACAGTCCCCAGGGGAAGGCTGCAATTTGTGAACTTTGTCCATTGTTTACATATATTATTTGTTATTGGGCAGTATACAGCCATTTTATTTGGAGGGGGGAGGCGTTGCATGCGGTGAATTTCTATGGATAGAATCTTCCTTAGGGAGGTAAACTTCTAGGGAGTGAATTTTCCAGGGAAATGTTATACTGGGGGATTCTGACAGAATTACTATAAGAAATTCTTTTTAATTGTCTTATATTCTCTTTGCCAAATTTTTTATGCGGAGATGTTCCGGAGGAATTATCCAGGGGCTTTTTTCCGCGTGTTTCATTTTCTGAGATATAATTACAATGGAAGGGGGCACTTCTGGAGTGACCGAGAAACTGATTAGAGATTAAAGTCTTATTCAAATGAAAGAATGCTAAGGTGAATTTTTAGGGTGAACTTTCCACAAGCAATTTTACAGGGAGGGGGATTCTCAGCAAGGATGGAACTTTCTGGAGGGAATTTGAAGGGGAGGGGCGCGCGCTTTACGTTTGATGAAATTTCCGCGGAGGAGTTTCCCTTAAGGGGGTATATTTCATAGAGGGCGAGCGAGATTTACCAGCAGTATTTGAAAACGAACAGAAATTGTGCCATTTATGACGGGTTGCACCCTCCTAGACACCTTACTCTTTACGTTGAAGTTTGACTATTTACTAAAATTGAAACATGGGGGCCGTTTAGTTAAAATAGGAAGCTTTTTTTAAAAATGCTAACAACTTTAGCGTAAAGAACAAGGTATTAAGGAGGGGGGGGCAACTCTTCATATCCGGAATAAATCTGCCAAAATTAATATACAAATTTTGTTTTAGTTTTTCTTGTACGGTGAGCCAAAGTCGAAACTGATTAGTTGAAAAACGTTCAGAAATTAAATTAAACAAACATTTTTTTTAACTGAAAGTAAGGAGCAACATTAAAACTTAAAACGAACAGAAATTACTCCGTTTATGAAAGGGACTGTCCCCTCCACAACGCCTCACTCTTTACGCTAAAGTTTTTATTGTTTTAAAAATTAGAGTTGTGACAAAAATTCAAACTTTATCGTAAAGAGCAAGGTGCTGAGGAGGGGAAAGCCCTTTTCATATTCGGAATCATTTCTGTTCGTTTTAAGTATTAATGTCGCTCTTTACTTTCAGTTAAAAAAACTGAAAAACCTTTTTTCATTTAATCAACATAAGCATCTAACAGCCCCTAGAGGTATTTTAAATTGAGATAAGGGAAGGCAGAAAATATAAGACTAACAAAATAGCTGTGAAATTGGAAGAATTCAGGATAAGAGGAATGTTCCAGAAATAGGTGGATGTGAAATTGGAGATTTTAAAACTTGATAATGAGTAAGAAGGATAGAACAATTCATTTCTAAGAAAATAGTTCGTGAAGCGGCAGAGGCTGTTTTAGGAAGGAAAGTTAAAAAGTAAGTCGAAATCCTTGCGAAAAAGCTTCAATTTCGGTAGAATGGAAAATGTATCTGTAAAAAAAAAGTCTCTGAAAGAAAGATCACACACAAAAAGTGAAAAGTAAATGAAGTAGATAAGGCATTAAAGTAAGGAAATTTGAAATGAGGGAATGTGAAACAAAGGCTATGAACAAAACTTCTGAAGATCTGGGTAATGCAGTTAGACCCCTTAGTGAAGTAAAATATTGTATTGACATGTTAAGTAAATGGAAGGGAGAGGGATAAACAGACCGATACAAAGAGAAAAAGTAAAAAAAAGCCAAAAAGCACCACAGCTAAGAGCAGTTTGGAAAGTCGAGCTGATTATATTAATGAAGAAACTTATGAGCTGGAAAATTTACTGAAATGCTTTCTTTTGCGACTAGACACCATTTGAAATATTTCTCTAGAAGGCAATGAATTTCTTTGAATTGGGCTTGAACCATTTCAAATAATAATAATAATAATAATAATAATAATAATAATAATAATAATAATAATAATAATAATAATAATAATAATAATAATAAGAAAAAACAAGAGTAATGACATTTGATGTGATGCGGCGTATGAAGCGACCCTCAGAAATGAGCTCACTCTTCAAAAAACCTTGTCTGGATATTTAGATGCAGCATCTAATGTGACAGGAGAAAAAAATATCTTACCCCCCCCCCCCTCCAAAGAAAATGCTAGAGCGACGCCCCCGGGCATAGTAAAAAGTTTTTTTTCAAGCACCATGCAGGACGACATCTGTTTTTTTGCTACCTAGTCTTGATGAAACGAAACCCCTGAGACCAGAGAACAAAGAATTTCCTTAGACTGAACAACAAAACTTAGACAGAAACGAAAAGTCAACAACAAAAACCAGGGGTGAATGTCTAGCAGTTTATTAGGGGAGGAAAGACCGGTTCTTATGCGGATAGTCAAGGGGCATGGGATACATTATAATTTTTCTCCTAATTATTGGGGGGCCACTTCCCCTCTCCTTGCCCCCTAAACGACGCCCCTTACTAAAACTCGCCCTAGCGGTGAGCTAGTCGAGTCTGACACACTGACAAACATTTGTCATTTATGAACGCTATTTTGGGAAAAGGTTATATCCTCTTAAAGCTTCAAATTAGGGAGATATGCAAAAAAGGGAAAAATTGACATTGGTAGTAAAATAAAACCTTCAATCAATCCTTATCCCACGTAGGAAGATTCTTTGATCTTTTTCCTCTAAGGCAACATTCAACTTGGCCATCTTTTTCTTATCTATTCCACCCTGCCTCCCACAAAATCCCAGTTTTTTTAGTCACTCTGAACAATTTTCATATTTAGCTCTCGGCTGAACCGTCCTGACCCCCTCCCCTCCACTTCGGACTATTTAGAAAATATTTCCAGGCCAGTGTGCATTTTTCACACTCTGAACATGTAACCCAGCCATGTGTACAGAGGGAGGGCTTTACCACCACCAAAACATTGTCATTTTCCAACAATTCCCTGTATGTTTCATTCAATTCGCCTAAAGCTTAGTTTTTTTCTGAGTCCCGCCCCCATAAATATCAACAGGATGACCTTGCCCAAGCCACTCTTTCTTGATTCACAAAAAAAAACATCATTTTCCATCTGTTCATTTCCCTTTTTTGGCTTCAAGTGACGTATGTTATTCATATGAAAAATACGGACTGTTTTCGTGGTGTAACCACTACAATCAGTGACAATTTATATCGTAAAAGTAAGCCGCTTGAGGCTAACAAAGCTGCGCGCGCTCATCCTCAACCCTTCTCATTCAGAGGTTCACTATTTTTCCCTTACTTTTTTCGTTTAGCCCCAGTTGAATTGTCAAAAGCTACGATTTCTGGAAGCTTATCTTCCTCCGTCTGTGAAACTTTACCTAACCATCTTAACACATTTTTCATTAAAGCCTTTGGAAGTGGAATCAAACCACATTTTCGACTGCGGTATATCTAACTTCATGTCTGAAAATTCCGACCATAATTTCTAAAAGTAAATTAGGTCTTTTGAATAGGCGAAAAAATTACCAAAATGGAATGCACATTCCGAGATACGCTGATATACTGTATGTGTTAAAATCACAGCTCCAGCGCATCAGAATGGTCAATTCTTAACTACGGCTTTTGCTTGCGTTTTTCCTTAACGAGTGAAAGTCTTCAAAGTATCTGCATATTAGTCACTAAAAGTAGCTCTTCTACCATTAGCTTGAGTTCATCTTCATGACTGGTTTTACATATATGGTAGTGGATAAGGATTTTAATCTGAGCAGTGCAACCCTGGAGCGAAAGATTCACCTGCTTGATTTGTTGTACACCAAGGGGTTAGACACTTGTTTAAATGTGTTCAGTGAAGTCAAGGAGGTAAGAATAAAGGCACAAGCATTAAAGCAGAGTGGACAGGCATAAGAAGCAGAGTTAGAGGGGAATAAGCATGCATACTCGCAAAAAGTGGCACAAAACGTCTCGACTTGTATCTCTCAATAGAATTCAATGTCTAGATGGACGGATAAGATGATTAACCAGCTTTGTGCATAACAATGAGAGTTTCGGAGAAGTTTTCGATTGATCAATCTGAAATTGACAAAACTAACTGAATGGTGATAATGGACAGGTTTTGTATTTGAAAAAAAGATATATTCTTAACTTGGAATGCAACCAAGGCATAAGCAGAAGAATCGGGTTACATCCTGGAACCAAGTCTTCCAACGACGGTCCAAATTCAAAAGAAGTTCCATTTTCAAAATATAGATGTTGAATCAGATGCTCAATAAGTAATACCGGACCCACAATTTGTAATTATCCCTGCTTTTATTGGCGTCGTTCAACAGGCACATACGCAAAGAAAGTTCCTCTTGATAATATTCTATAATAATCGTCCTAAATTTTTAACACTTGCGAAACAATCGTCACTCACCAGACATCTCTCATCAAACCTATGCTCTCCATGAACGAAGTTCATGGAGAATAACTCACTCAATTCTTCACAATCGTCCATCACATACCTCACACTTTCTTCCATACTTCCAATATCAGTCAAAAGTAAGGACCATCCTGCCCTTCCCTTGTCCCTAAATACTTCCTTCTTACCCCAAGCGGTAAAATGTTTCCCTAAGTTCAATAACATACTTCAATTTCTACTTTTTTAATTTAACCTTAAACAATTACGTTTTATTTGAGCCAGTTTTACCGATACGTGCCGCATATGACAGCGAAATAATAATGTTTGTTAGTTTAAGATACGACGTTGACTTCCATCAGATAAACTTATTTTTCAAGTCAAATTTTTGCTTGTTTTTTGTATAAAACTGTCAAAAAAATATTTACTTCCGTGAAAAATCTGTGCAATCAGTTGTGTAGATAAGAATTCTCAGGGCTAATTATCACCCTTACCTTTGAGGAGGCACAAATAGAAATTTCAGTTATTTACGAATATTCAATTTCAATTACTTTATACTTTCAATGCGACTTAAGGTTCACTCACTTAGTATATAGCTTCAGGAAAACCTACAAAAAAAAAATACAGCTCATATTAAAACAGGCATACTCAAAAGGAAAAAAAAACACTACAAAAAAAATCAGTCTTTCGGTATTTAGCTCTTGTATAAACAGTGTCTTTCACAAAAATGTGCTTCTATGTTTTAAAGAAAGTAATAAAGCTAGTGAATGACTCTTTCTGAAATTAACTCATACATACATTCCTGAAAATCTCTAAACATTTCTTTAATATCAGTCAACTACTTACTTTCAAATATTAAAAACAGTTAGTCTAAAAGTGATTTTTATCCTAGGCACTTATAAAGGTAGTTTATATTTTAAATAAGTTACTTTTTCGCATTCTTTTTATCAGATAATTTTATTACAACACATAAACCTCGAAATTTGCAACAAAAACGATTATTATATTTAGATAGCGCATCAAATTGTATATTTATTTCTTCGCTATCTTTTCATTCATATTTACCATCTTTTACCTCCCAAGGCAAGTTTGCTCACATATGTTAATACCAAATATTTGAAACTCATTCATACAAGTCGAAAATATACGAAAAAACTCAAAATTTGTCTGAGTTCATCAAAGTTCACTGTCCTTTGAAGGATAAGGGCTGGAGATGAATGTTTCTGAAAAATGAAGTACAGCTTTAAGGCTAGCATCTGAAGCTCACGTAAGAAGAAGAATTACCTTTAAGAATTCTTAAAGAAAAAGCCTGAGTTGTTTATGGCGAGTTGTTCATTTTGGCCCTATTTAGCCAATGCTGTTTCTTTGAGACGAAAAGGAAGTTTGTTGCTACCTAAGCTGATTTTATTTAAAAGAGGCGCTTGAATCTAAATTTCAGTAAAAATGAGCCGTATCATGATTATCTATGACCTTTATTTTAGTACGGTCACAGGGTAGAAAAATTAATGAACAAAATCGATGTACGTAAAAAAAAAACAACAAAATACGTTACAATACTGTCTTCCTTGAACATTTTCAAGGATGTCGTTTGGCAAGGATAAAATAGGAACAACTTCGCCGCGGATCTACCTTATCCTCCCTCGGCATCCTCTAACCAGCACCGATGTTCGTTGGCAAAAGTACAACTACAATTACGTTTAAACTATTTGTTTTTCTTCTCCCAGCTAATTTTCAAGTTATGGACTGGCTTCAGGATTCAGGGACTCTCCCACTAGACACGTCACTATTAGTCTGTATATAGGCACAATTATCATCCCAACTAAACTAAAGCTCCTTATACGCACTAAGGACAACGTAGACACAAGTCTTAGTTCTCTTCGTGCAGAGAATTAATTAAAATTCAAAAGGCAGCTAACATTAAAAATAACAAGCACTGAAACAGAAAAGGGATTGAATTAGATTTGGGTTTTTATCAATTTAATTCTAGCCATTTGTTAGTTTAATCATACCGCTGTGTAACACTCGGAAATTATTATTAGAAACTTTTCCAAGAACTTAAGCTTTAATTAAGGTGAGTGGGCTCGAAGAACCAAACATGAAGGGAGAGGCCCCGAGGATAGAAAGGAGCCTGATACCTGATAAAATTAAGATTGTCTTGGAATTTCGGAAATAAAACTTTATCGAACACAATTTATCCAACCATTCGTAAGAACGAACGGTAATTAAGACCCGCCGTCTCTAGAACTACCTTTTCGCTTTACTAACAGCGATCAAATTCTGTGCCGCCTGCCGTGTATTTTTGTTTGCTATAGCATTAATTTTTCTCTCTCTTATGTGTGTGTGTCCCAGCATACATGCCCGATGCGCTGTTTACAGATTGGGAATGGGCATGAATTGGGTGTATTTTGGGCTTCAACATCAATAGAAAAAAAAATTTCAGATATGTTTTGCCTTCATCGACTTTTGGCAAGGTTTTTCATGTTTTTAAGGCCCCTTGTCTTTATCTGCATGCCCTGTAAGTTTAAGCCAATCGAAACAAACAAATGCGAATGGCTCAACTTCAAGTGCCGTGTTTAGATACAACCAATCCTCAAAAAAAAAAAAAAAATCAGCCAGTTCCACCTTCCCCTTAAAGTTGTAAGCCTATAAGAGACGAACCAAATTGTTTGCCCATTTTGGGGCGTCCTAAACCAATTTAGCCAAAATTAGTTCCAAATTTGTTTTTCTGCATAGGGATCCATTGGACCAAGAGACCTATGAACTTTATTTTAAAACTGATTGGAGAGAGGAAATATACGACCTCCTTTTAGTGTATCCAAAGTCTTTTAGGTTTTAGGTCTCGAACGAGCAAAATATTTTAAGTTCCTTTTCAAATTTTTTCAAGCTTTAAAGAAAAATTACTGGTTCTTTCTTGACGAGCTAATAAGAGCTAAAATGTCTTTGCACCTAAAGGGTTTTCCCGAACACAATCTTTTGAGTCGCCTTTCCCTCCTGTAATACTCCCGAAAGCGTTAACTTATCCCTCAAGTTGCTTCAAGATTTCACGCTATTTTGAAAGCCTGGGTGAAAATACTGCCGTTTGGTTTCCCTCATTACTTCACTACGAATTCAAAGTTCCACTTGGTCTAATATTTCGAAAGCTTTAAGACGCATCAGCGACATATTTTTTTTCTGTCCTCAAGTCTCTTATCTTCCCTCTAAGAATAAAACACGAAGGCCCATTACTTCCTGCCTCCCTCCAAAACTCTAAAATTTCAGCTCAATCCCAGCCTGTGATTCTCGGGATGATAAGAATATGCCTTTTCTTAATTTCTTTCCATTCCCCTCTGCCTCCCCCAAGTATAGCATTTAAGGTAAAATTAACCCTCACCCCCCCAACATTCTTTGAAAATTTCAACTCAATCCCCTAAGTTGTCCCTGAGATTATACAGATACGCTATTTTAATAACCAAGGTTCACATGATTTCATTCTTTCTACATGGCTGCTTCTCGGATAATAGATTCTAGTCCATCAAGGCTCAATAACACCACAAATTTTAAAAACATTATAAACCGAATCTTTAAACCCTCCCTCTATGCCCCTCCCTTCAAATCAAGTTGTAGGTCCACTTGTCCCTCTCTCCCAACACTACCTGAAAACTTCAGCTTATTCCCCAATGTTGTTATCGATACGTTGCAGCTAAGCTGTTTGCATCCCGTGGCAACGCATAGGGTCCAAAAAGTTTTAATGACAAGATAAAAAATGCTTACCCCCTTCTCCTCCCAAATAAAAAATTTGAAGGCCCCTTCCTCCTACCTTTCTCCCCAGCAGTGTCTAAAAGTTTCAACTTTATCATAGTAGCCGTTTCCTCTATGACAGATATTCTATTTTGATAATCTGCAAGCACATGGCACCTTTTGTTACTATGCATGGATTATAAGTCCCATAGGAGTTTAAACTTAAAAAAAACTAGTGGATCAAAGAACAAAAATCGGACCCCTTTTTTTCCCCCAAAATAGTATTTGAGCCCTCCTCGTCCCACCCTTCCCATTCCTCTCTCCAGCATAACCTGAAAGTTTGAATTTTTAAAGCTGAAACATCCCGAGAGCCATTGCCAAACTATTGGGGAAATTTTATTTTGATAATCTTGAAACACATAGCGAATTGTTTTTATCTACCCCTCCCAAAATTTTAGTTTCACTTTGAGTCCCAAAGCTTCTTGAAAGTTTCAATCCAAAATCCCAAGCCATTTTGAGAATATCAAACAGTTCATAGTGGACATGGTCAGTCATAAATATTTGAATCATTTTTTTTTGAAGTCTCCAATTGCCTTCAAATGGCTCACAGAACTGACAGATTATTTGAATTACCCTTACTCTGTGCCTATCTACCTTAGTTCTGCCCTAGGATGGATGCTAGACGATCTATCAACAAGTGAAATGAATAATTTTTCTGCAATCATAAAAAAGTTATGCCCGCTGTGCCTCTCACAGAGATTACCTGTCTTGGCTTTACTCTAATTAGCCAAGTTTTTCATCACTTCCACCAAGTGGATTTTAATTCAAAAATCATCAGAATCAGTCTCGGCTGAAAGTAACAGAAACACCAGAAAAAAGAATTGATTACTTTTAATACACAAAAGAATTAGCTTTTTATGCTTATTCCAAATGTAAAAAGTTCATTAAGATTATTCATGGGCAACGTAATAGCGTTGATTAAGTAAAGAGCGATGTGGGCACAATGTATTATTATTATTATTATTATTATTATTATTATTATTATTATTATTATTTTTGGTTTTAGACTAGGGCACTTTGTATCGAAGGAATTATCGTAGAAACTTGAAAAGGGCTCTATCGATTAGAAATTAAGAGGAATAGTGATCTTTTTAATAGTTGAAAGTGATTGGACCTAGCCCCCTCCCACGCCCACCGTTTCTCCAAACACATCCAAACAAAATTTCAAGATAGCCATTTTGTTCAACATAGTTCAAAGGTCCGGAAAACTATGTGTTTGAGGGTGACAACAACCCTACACCCCTTAGGGTAAGGGTTGTAAGTTATGTCCTGGGGGCAAATAAGGTTTATATAGAAAGGATGATCGTATATGCTTTGGAGGGGGCTTATTGGATTATTAATCAGAAGTTCTAGTGCCCTTTTTAAGATTCAGAGTGATCGGAGGTGATCAGTGATTCTAGTGCCCTCCCCACACCTCGTATATTCCCAAAATTTGTCTGAAAGAAATTTTGAGATGACTATTTGTTGTTGTAGAAACTACGAAAAGAGCCCATGCGATTGGAAATTCAAAAGGCTAGTGCCCTTTTTAATAGTCAAAAGTCATCGGAGGGCAACTAACCCCCTCCCAAGCCCACTATTTCCTCAAACAAATCGAATTAAAATTTTGAGACGGCCATTTTGTTCAACGTAATTGAAAGGTCTAGAAATTATGTCTTTGAGGATTACATCCCACCCCCCCACAGCCCTCAGGGTAAGGGTTTTAAGTTATGCCCCGGTTGGGGAAATTGCTAGCAAGGGTCCAGCGTCTTGATTATTCCCCACTAGCGGGCCCCTGAAGATTTTTTCCTGGCCCTCATAGGCTCTTTAAACACTCTCTATTAGGTAACGCCCATAGCCTATTACGTAACAGGCAAGGTAATCCTGATTTGGCGGAACACTGAAATTCTTTTAAGAATCAATTTTTATCCCTATATGTCTTATGTGTCATTGGGCCTCCAGATTAATATAGACTAACTTTTGGGGATGGAGGGGGGAAGGTCATTGGAAACTGATAAAATTAATCCCCCTTGAATCTTGAGAGTGTTTTTGATCAATGTCTTTATTATTGGTGGTAGGGGAGGGTAATAGTGCCATTTCCATTTTTACTATCTTTTTCTATGTGGTATAAAATATCCCGTTTACCTGCCCACCAGCAGAGAAGTGGAGAGGCGAGGCGGGACATTATGAGCCTAGTCAGGACGTTTCTTGGGGGGATAAAAAATTTTCCTCTCACCATTTTCAAATCACAATAATTCGTTTTTCCTATTTATATACAGCGTTTCAATAGGTTTTATATATATGTATAAAATGTGCTTAAACATCAAAGAACTGTATTGTAGAGGCCGCGATGGCTTCTGCCGCGTAGACGATTTAAAGTCACGTAGAATTTTCACCCACATGAACAAACTCCTTTCCGTCCGCCCAAAATTCTCTAGTAAAAGTATTATTAAGGAAATATTCAACAAAACTACTGTTCAAATAAAATATTAATGCTTTATCTAAAATTTTAATTACAATTCAAATTTTTAATTCTTAAGCAGAAGAACTAAAAAAGTGAGACACTACCAATAAATTGACGGTTATTTATAGATACAATTTATCAGCAAGAAATCAGAAGCTTATAGGGCAGGCATCTAGTATCATTGTTAGGCCTCGGCATGATTTGGAAAACAAATCATGATTTGGAAAACAAATCATGATTTGGAAAACAAATATGATTTGGAGAAGAAAGTGAGAATGGATAAAAAAATTCAACTGAAACTGAAGAGCAACATTAAAACTTAAAACGAACGGAAATTGTTCTATATATGAAGCTGGTTGTCCCTTCCTCAACCCCTCATTCTTTACGCTAAAGTTTGACTCCCTATCCCAATTCTTTAAGAACGACTGCGGAAAGCAAGGGTTGTTGAATTGGAATGAGAATCTTTTTGTAAGCACTAAAATTTTCAGTATGAGTGGGCAGCCCCCTTACCTCATGTACGGAAAATTTCGGTATGTTTCAAGTTTTAGTGTCGCTCCTTACTTTCAGTAAAAAAAAAAAAATTGTAATTTAATTTCTAATTTAGAAATTGCAATTTAATTAAATTAAATTTGTGATTTAAAAATAAAATCTGATCAAAGGCAGCGCAATAGTGGTACTTAATTAGAGAGCAATAAGATTATACTGTATTACTTAATTATTATTTTATGTATTATTTCCCTGGACCCTTCGTATGGAAGGAGAAACTTCAAGGGGGAGGAGGTTCATTCGATTGGAAATTGAAAGTTCTATTGTCCTTCTTAAGAACCGAAAGCCACTTGAGGGCAAACACCTTCCCTCCAATGCCCTTTTCTGTTACTCTCTCCCACCAGGTCCTATCATGCTGGAGAGGGAAGGAAAAGGAGCATAAAATCAACAGAATATTAAAAGCCAAAATGTTTGACATTACAGTCTTTTGGAATATAGACTACTGTCATGCTGGGACGCATTCGTCTCTAAAACAGTCATTCTTGCTACCCTTTTGAAAGCGCAATCAATACTACGGAAAACTCCCTTGTCTCCTTTATTTATAACTTTCACACACTCTAACCTCCCTTTCCTAAACCCTGAATCCGCTACTGGATAGCATCGAAAGACGCAATATCGCAAACTTGTTGTTTCGTGTTATTGTTATGATTATTTATTCTATAACTTTAAACGAATTGATTCAGACCATTTTACTGACTCAGTGGCCTATTCAATGATAAGCTGGCCTACCAATACTGCATTTTCATGTGAATTTGACTTCAAACCTCACAAGGCGGAATTTTTTCAGTTAATGAAAGTTTTGTGTTGAAAGTAGTTGTTGGCCCTCATAAGGAGGCAAAACATTTTTTTTTAATCTTATCCATTCCTTTTCCTGTTTTTCAACACATGAGAAAATTAAATAAAACAAGGATAATTTATATTTACGTAGTTTTTTTCAAAAAAAGTCTTTTTTCATTTTCTTAAAGAAAATATTGATAGGCTATTGTGCTCAGTCAAGCGCCAGCAACTACTCAAATGTATTTAGGAGGCAAAAAACCTCCCATCCTATTTAGGTTAACTTTTTGCCTAAGGTTTAAATGTTTAACGTCAATCTTAAGTTTTATTATGAAAAAATATTTTATTTTTGTTTTGAAAAGACATGGTTTGTTCCTTGCTGAATGCTATGCATGTCTGTTACTTGTCAGTTACATACATCTTCGTTTTCCCAGAAATACAACAACCTGAATGTTTAAGCCCCGGCTCTGGAATGTTAGTAGTGTCATTTTGTATCTTCTGTCAATGCCTTTTCCAAATGTCCTGTTAGAATATTTCCTTTTGACACTAATAGATCTAAATATTAAACAACTTAATCAAAACGTTTGGAGAACGACATTTTCTGCTCTAAAGCTGATAGATCTCTAATTCCTAGATTTCTAGAAAATCGAAAAATATCTAGTTTCTAGTTTTCTGCACCCAGAACATTTTTTGGTGAATAAGCTGAACTCTTATTTTGGTTTTGAAATTATATTAAGCTTAAGTCTTGAGTTTATGTAATGTGGCAACCATTCTTTGTCCAAGTAAAATCAAGGTAGATCCTTGATTAAATCAAAATGTAAATTGAGTTGAAAACAATTCCTAAGTAGGTCTTATTCTACTATATTCGGCTACAAAAATATTGTCCTTCCAACTGATCAACTTGGCTGTCCTTATTATAAACTTAGCATTGACACAAATATTCTATTTCAAGTTAAGGATAGACCCTGATGTTAACACTTTAAATCCAATGGTGTAGTCCGTATTTTTCGTTTTCCTGTACTTTTTAGTGTATGGCCCAGTGTTTATAGGTAAAAACATCCATTTTACGGGCTTTCCATTGCAAAAACATAGTAAGGACATACGGGATTTACAATTTCTACTATTTATATAAAGTAGAAAACGGAGTGGTAAAGACAGCAAGAAAACAAACTTCGAAAACCTTTGACGATCTTCTAAACCTTCCTCTATCTGTACCGTTCCCAAAATGAAAAAAAAAACTATTATTTTGGGATTTTCTCGAAGGTTTAAAATGGGGAGATACCTGGCTTGGTAACGGACAGTTGGACTGCACGGACGCCAGAGGGCCTGACAGTGAGCAAACCGAGAAAAAGCTTTGATGTTTTAGGTCAGTTCTGGGACCATTTTAAATGGCAAACTACAAATGGAAAATCATAAAAAAAACACCGATATGAAAAAAGCGAGGAAAAAAAATGTTGCCTTAAAATTAGACCCTGAGTGAAAACAAATTACTGCCTTGATATGGTCTTGAGAGCGCAGTCATTGTCACCAATATTTGAGAGGGGTATCCCCTGTGCTCTCTCTGAAGTAAAGAGAGTGGGGATTAAGTCCTATTGACATTATTTAGAACAATAATAATCTTCAACCTTTTTTTCAAATCTCCCCCCCCCCCGAGAAAAAGGTGGAGGAGGCTCCCTTAGGGGTCAAAAGTTAACTAGGGGTGGCGGTTCGCCTTATTCCCACCTTTTCTGTTTCTTATTCAGAATTAATGACTAGGTATAGAATTGAGGTGTACTTCAATGCAGAAAAGATAGAAAATGATTATTGAGCTTCATCAGCCCTGTAAACGGAATTCGTTTAGGAAGGAATTCATTTGTCAAGTGTGGGCCATAAGAATATAACAAAAGAGGAGAATTGGATAATGATTATAAAATATTTAAGAATATTAATTAAAAATGAGCTTTCGAAAAAGAAGTTTTCTTAAAGAAAATTAAATAACCACATTAGAATAGAACAGCGGAAACAAATCCTATAATAACTCAAGTTAAAAACCACCATAAATCACTATGAAAGAGTAAATAAAACCCAAATCGAAGAGAAATCAAAATAAGCAATGACATCAAACATAAAGATGGAAAAATTTATATAAATGAATAAATAAGCCTTAAAATGTGCTGAAATTCAATTAAATACTCAAATGAATCTTAAAACGAACAAAACTATTGCAAACAGGATTTAGACTACTACACCCTACTCCCTCCCCTAACCGTAAAAGTTATAAAGCTACTTGTGTCATTCACGTTTTATTGAAAATTACTTGTATTTTGAACAGGGTACTTTAAATTTTCAAAACATCAAAGCAAAAAAAAAATTATAAATTACTATAATAAAATCTAGATGAATGAAAAGAACTAATAAAAATTAACTAAATATTTAATACAAATGATATTAATTCCACAAAATATCAGCAATTCAAAATTTTACTTCACAGTATTTTTTATTTTTCAATGTTGTCAATAAAAAAAAGGTTTATAACCTTTATATATAGCGTCTGCAGTAAGTATTTGAGAGTGCCATATATAGTCTCTTTTGTATCATTCATACATAGCATATTTAAGTACGACAAACCCTTCACAGTTTCTGAATGTTCCAACTTGATATCCTTCCATAACTGTTCTTGAAATACAGAAGATATACCGATTTGACAATCTGGATGCATTTACTGTCTTTTGATTTTGTCTAAAATTCCTCTTCACATTCAATGAGAATTTCTACTTAATAACCGTATCCGTTCCTTAGATCAATATATATACCCCCAGATATGCCATTTTGAGCGTGTGGATGCACCTAGTGTCTATTGATTCAGTGCAATGTCCCCTCAACATTCCCTTAGATTTTCAACTTAACAACCTTAGCCATTCGCAAGATATTGCAGGTAAGTCCTTTTGACAACTTGGATGCTCTCTGGTATCTGGGCAAGCATGAGAAAGTTAAACTGTTTTAATTTAGTTTTATAACTTTAGTTATAACAGTAGCATTCGCAATAGTAATTGTAGTCACAGTTCCATTCGCAGTGGTAGTAGCAGTACTAACAGTAGTAGTCACGATCGTAAGAAGCAGCTCTTGCAGATACGCGGAATCACAGCAGCAGTCACAAGCAATTGCAGTTTTAGTAGGAGTTGTAGTAGTAGCAGCAGTACCAGTTATGATAGCAGTAGTAGTATGCACATGTCGCCTTTTGGTTAGTTCAACGTACCCCTTAATATGCCGTGAATAAACGGCCTTTTGACAAACGGCACTCACATTTTGGTTTCTGATTTAGTTCAAAATCCCCCTAATTATTCACTGAACTTGATACCCTTAACCTCAGTAGCAGTAGCAGTAGTAGTCGGAGTAGTCGTAGTAGCAGAAGTGGCAGCAGCAGTAAAAATCCTGAAAGTTTCAACTGAGTTTTCTTAGCTGCTCCAGAGAAATTGCTGATATACTCTTTTTGAAATCTGGCTGCACATAATAGGTTCAGGTTTAGATAAACAACAACACCCCTAAACATTCTCTGAAAGTTGCAATTTAATACCTTTAGCGTCAGCAGTGGTAGTAGCACTAGTAGTAGCAGCAATATTGGTAGCATGCACACAGCGCCTTTTGGTTATTATCAAAATTCCCTCAACGTTCCCGGAAAGTTTCAACCAAATATTTTTAGCCGTTCTAAGCTATTGCCTTTATGCCCTTTCGACAACCTGCAAACACATAATGTGTTATGATTTAGTTCCGAATCCCCTTAAACACTCCCTGTAAGTTTTACCTTAATACCCTTAACCTCAGCAGTAGCGGTAATTGTAGTAGCAGTAGCAATAGTCTTGTATACAAAGTGTCGTTTGGTTAGTTCAATATCCCCCCCAACATACTCTGAAAGTTTCAACTTAATGCTCTCCGTTCCTGATATATTGCTGATACAACCTTTTGACAACCTTTGTGCACAAGGTGTTTTGAATATATTCTACATTCCCTGAAATCTTCAACTCAATAACTTAGCCGCAGTAGTGGTAATAGTCGTAGTAGTAGCATTGGTAGCAATATGCGCGTAACGCCTTGATTTTTTTTTACATCTCCCAACATAATCGTAAAAGCTTCAACTTTATGGTCAAAGCTGTTCCTGGGACGTTGCTGATACGTACTTTTGACAACTTGCTTACACACGGTGTGCTTTGATTTAGTTTAGAATTTCCTTAACATTCCCTGAAATTTTCACTGAATACCCTTAGCTTTAAATAACGACGAAGACCACACTGCCTTTCCATCACAAACACCAAAAAGAAGAAGAACAATAGGGAATTTCTCAAGACAGTGGGAAACAAATTAGAATGAATATTTCGGCCCTATGTCCAAGGGCCGTCCTCAGCAATACAAATAAGAAAAAAACAACTTACAAGAGGATAAATTAATAAAACTAAAATGAACAGTTTTCCAAAACAGTCCCAGCATCCCTACCTCTGCGAAGTTCAACCAGGACTGATAAATAAATTGTGATGAAACGAGGCAATTCATTGAAAAGGAAAAAAAAATGATGAAGGTCATGTTTAATTAAATTTTGTGTATAGAGCATTCAGTGAATATTCTCCTAAATCTGATTTTTAAATCTGAAAATCCTAGCCACAAAATACTTTTTGAAGAATCCGCCATTATTAGCAATGATCTAGGCATAAAGCAAGTAGTTCGAGAACCAATTGAAATCAGACTTAAGATTAATAATAATAATTCCTTAAATAGGGATTTAGGAGAATATTCACTGAAAGCTCTATACACAAATTTAATTAAACATGACCTTACGAAATATTACAAAAAAACAATAGATATTAACACAGAACCTGTCACAAATAAACCTATGAGATCAGCAGCGATAAAAGCTTGGCTGGCATTAAAAACGTATTTTTAAATCATTTTCTTTCATTTCAATGAATTGCCTCGATTCATCAAAATTTATTTATCAGTCCTGGTTGAACGTAGCGGAGGTAAGGATGCTGGGACTTTTGAAAAACTGTTCATTTTAGTTTTATTGATTTTATCCTCTTGTAAGTTGTTTTTTCTTATTTGTATTGCTGAGGACGGCCCTTGGACATAGGGCCGAAATATTCATTCTAATTTGTTTCCCACTGTCTTGAGAAATTCCCTATTGTTCTTCTTGTTTTTGGTACCCCTAGCCTTAGTGGTAGTAGTAGTAGCTTAAGTTGAGGTGGAGGGGGATTGTTAATGAGGATAAGTAGGAACAAATATCTAAACATTATTGGAGTTATACAAAACCATAAAAAATCACCTCCTTTAGAGGGGAAGGGTGTGTAGACCCAGAGACCTACCCTCAGTGCTTGCTGTAATATATTATACTTTTCCTTCTATCCCTCAGACGAAAAACAATTTTCAGTTGTCTCAGTTGCAACAAATCTCTTATTAGAACAGCCAAGTTTCAACATGATATATGCCAAAAATTCAAATATTTGACCTACCAGAAAGCATTCCACAGATAAACAAGTATAAATTACCAAAGATGACTAGCTACTTAACACCTTTTCAAGATGGGTGTTTTTTTCATATGTATATTTATTTATGGTTCGTTTTCGTCAACTAGAATTAGCCACCTTTGAAAAGGGAATAGCTTAACCGGCGCCTTCTTCAGTCAACCGTATTTAATTTATGTCTTTCTAGGGATTCTCTTTTGAAATGAGGGAAAACTCTCTTTAAATTTGTGTTGAGATTTATTACTAGCCTAAGCAGCAGAGACATTTTAAGACTACTATTATGCATCAAAACACCTTTCTGGCCAAAGGGGCAAAGATAGATTGATCCAAGTGGTTTAGCTTGGGGGAAAGTTCAAGTGGTTTAGACTCTCACCCTTGAAATATGAGAAATTCCATAAATAATATGTTTTTAACATGAGGACCATAAAATGAGCATTTCTACAATTGATCCATCCTTTACCGAAACAAACCATACCCATCCTGAACTGAGGTTCCATAACTACATCAAGCTACGTGTATCACTGTACTATTTTTCAAGAATACGCCAACAAAAAGAGTACACAGCCCAGAACCTTATTTGGAAGGTGGGACTAGAATCAAACAGTTCGTGGTAACGAACTGTAGTAAGGAGCGACCCGGCTCAATAGTAACCAAAACTCTAAAAAATTGAATTTTGATATCAATAGCTACATCAAAAGAATCGCATTTTAATGCTGATTTTAAATATATAAGTTTAATCAAGTTTAATCTTACCCATCAAAAGTTACGAGCCTGAGAAAATTTGCCTTATTTAAGAAAATAGGGAGAAACACCCCCTAAAAGTCGTAGGATCTTAACGAAAATGACACCATCAGATTCAGCGTACCAGAGAACCCTACTATATAAGTTTCAAGCTCCTATCTACAAAAATGTGGAATTTTGTATTTTTTGCCAGAAGACAAATCACGGGTGCGTGTTTATTTGTTTGTTTTTTTTTTTTTTTTTTTTTTTTCTTTTCCCCAGGGGTCATCGTATCGACCAAGTGGTCCTAGAATGTCGCAAGAGGGCTCATTCTAACGGAAATGAAAAGTTCTAGTGCCCTTTTTAAGTGACCAAAAAAATTGGAGGGCATCTAGGCCCCCTCCCACGCTCATTTTTTTCCCAAAGTCAACGGATCAAAATTTTGAGATAGCCATTTTGTTCAACATAGTCGAAAACCATAATAACTATGTCTTTGGGGATGACTTACTCCCCCACAATCCCTGGGGGAGGGGCTGCAAGTTACAAACTTTGACCAGTGTTTACATATAGTAATGGTTATTGGGAAGTGTACAGACGTTTTCAGGGGGATTTTATTTTGTTTGGGGGTGGGGATGAGGAGAGGGGGCTATGTTGGAGGATCTTTCCTTGGAGGAATCTGTCATGAGGGAAGAAAAATTCAATGAAAAGGGCGCAGGGTTCTCTAGCACTACTATAAGAAAACAATGAAAAATAAACATGAAAACGTTTTTTCAAATGAAAGGAAGAAGTAGCATTGAAACCTAAAACGAACAGAGATAATTACGCATATGAGGGGTTCTAAAAATACTTTAGCATAAAGAGCGAGGTATTTAGGAGGAGATAAATACCTTGCTCTTTATGCTAAAGTATTTTTAGTAATTTCAACTATTTATTCTACGGCCTTTCTGATTCAGGGGTCATTCTTAAAGAATTGGGACAAAACTTACGATTTAGTGTAAAGAGCGAGGTATTAACGAGGGTACAAACCCCCTCGTATACATAATAAAAATATAAGGTTATGAAAGTTTGTTACGTAAGTTAATTCTTAAGTTACGTGTATTTCTTACTAATAAAAACGTTCATTAAAAATTAAAAGTTCTAGTTCTCCTTCTCCACCCCTTATTTCTCAAAATCGTCTGATCAAAACTAAGAGAAAGCCATTTAGCCAAAAAAAGAATTAATATACAAGTTTCATTTTAATAATTTATGTGCGGAGAGCCAAAACCAAACATGCATTAATTCAAAAACGTTCAGAAATTAAATAAAAAAAACTAATTTTTTTAGCTGAAAGTAAGGAGCGACATTAAAACTTAAAACGAACAGAAATTACTCCGTATATGAAATGGGTTGTCCCCTCCGCAATCCCTCGCTCTTTACGCTGAAGTTTGACTCTTTGCCACAATTCTACTTTTTAAAACAACTAAAAACTTTAGCGTAAAGAGCGTGGGATTGCGGAGGGGACAACCCATTTCATATACGGAGTAATTTCTGTTCGTTTTAAGTTTTAATGTCGCTCCTTACTTTCAGCTAAAAAAATTAGTTTTTTTTATTTAATAACTTCAAAAAGAGAGAGGCTAAATCCTAGACAAGATGAAGTTTTAGTAAAAAAAAAATTGAACGTATTTTAATGTCTTTTTCCCTAGTGTTTTCAGAGATGGAAAAGGGAAATTTTTAGATCAATTTTAGATAAACTTCTAGTTATCCTTTTGTGCAAACGTATGGCAATATATCTGTACAAATATGCTTTTTGTACAGGTAAGCCTACACATTTCCTTTAAAGGTACGAACATAACTTATAAAATTGCCAAAAATACACCCTTCTATGCAGTTCTAGCTAGATATCAGTAACATACGATAACTTCGAAAAAAACTAAAAGAAAAATTGAAAATTTAGGTGAGCAGCCGAGGTCCCTGCAGCTGTGGATTCCCAAATGGAAAAACTTTGGTCCACAAGATATTGTCCAAAGACTGCAAATGCAGACGGTCAAATTGACATAGGTACTAGCATTGGATTATTAGCTTCGAGTAAAGCAATATGCATCAAACCGGGCTATTTTCAGATTTATTACCTTCAAGCCCAGCTCGAAATAGGTTGTATATTTCAATATAAGATGAAAAACAGGTTTTTGAGAAAAAAATGGATACTCAGTCGGTGAAATTACTCAACGAGCTCTATCGATGATTGAACTTTGGAACAGGGATAAGAAAGTACTCCAGGATCCTTAAAAATGTATACAGTATTCGATTTCTCTTATGACAGAACAAGTTGGAATAAAAACGCAACATTTTTGAAAAAAATATGTCAATATGAATTTTAACAGGGAAAAAAAGGATAGAAGAGGTTTTAATTTCCTTTTTTATATTTAGTGATGCAGGTAAGTGCTCAAGATTAGTTTCGGTGAGGGGAGAGGGAATACAACTTCAGAAAAAGCCCAGTGATATGTAAAATACAGAAGATTATAGCACATTTCAAGATTTTACATATAGGACACGAACCTGCAGCCCTCTTTCCCCTGAAAACATGCAGTCCCTGTTCAGTCCTTTTATTGTGAGTACCATCCGTGGAAATAAATAAAGACAAACAGGTGTGCGTTTTCTGAATACTATTCAGTGTTAAACAGTTCGTGGTACGAACTGTAGTAAGGAGCGACCCGCTCAATAGTAACCAAAACTCTAAAAAACGGAATTTTGATACCAATAGTTACATCAAAAGAATTGCATTGTAATTCTGATTTTAAATATATAAGCTTCGTCAAGTTTAGTCTTACCCATCAAAAGTTACGAGCCTGAGAAAATTTGCCTCATTTTAGAAAATAGGAGGGATACACCCCCTAAAAGTCATAGAATCTTAACGAAAATCACACCATCAGACTTGGTGTATCAGAGAACCCTACTGTAGAAGTTTCAAGCTTCTATCTATAAAAACGTCGAATTTGTATTTTTTGCCAGAAGACAGATTACGGATGTGTGTTTATCCGTATCGACCCAGTGGTCCAAGAATGTTGCGAAAGGGCTCATTCTAACGGAAATTAAAAGTTCTAGTGCCTTTTTTAAGTGACCAAAAAAATTTGAGGCCACCTAGGCCCCCTCCCACGCAGAATCTTCCCTCCCGGGGAAGATTCTCCTAATAGAAATCTACCCCAAGCACAAAATCCCCCCCACAAATGTCTGTATGCTTCCCAATAACAAATACAAAATCTAAACAATGGGCAAATTTCATAGCTTACAGGCCTCTCCCCACGGAATCTTTTGGGGGGGGGGTCATTTTACCCCTAATGACATTGTTACTTCATCTTTCCATTATACAGAACAAAACGGTCATCTCTAAGTTTTAGTTAGATAACTTTTAGAAACAAATGGGTTTGAGAGGGGGGCCAGTTGCCCTCCAATCTTTCTGTCACTTAAAAAGGGCACTAGAACTTTTAATTTCCGTTCGAATACGCCCTCTTCCAATTTTCTAGCATTATTATTTCAATACGATCATTCCTGTAGAAAAAAAAAATAAACACGCATCCTTTATGTGTCTTCTGACAAAAATAGCGAAATTCCATATTTTTGTATATAGGAGTTTGAAGCATCTATAGTAGGGTTCACGGGTTTGCTGAATCTGATGGTGTGATTTTCATTAAGATTTCTGGAATTTTAGGGGGTGTTTCCCCACTATTTCAAAAATCGAACAAATTTTTTCGGACTCTAATTTTGACGGGTAACACTAAACTTGATGAATCCTATATATTTGGAGTCAACATGATAAGCTGATTCTTTGATGTATTTATTGGTATGAAAATTTCATTTTTTAAAGTTTCGGTTGGTATTGAACCGAGTCGCTCCATACTTACAGTTCGTTACCAAAAAGTGTTTGATAATACTTACATTTATTCTCAAGGATTTGGAAAAGAATCGCGTGAATACACTTCATGATATGGCTGTAAAAGAAAATTAATTTACATATGACAAACCTCTTGTTTAGCCCGTATTTTCACGTTTAGCCGTGACTGTTGAATAATGATGTATTTTAGACTGAACGTCTGATACGGTAATTTTTAATTATGAACATGGAGAGCTTCGTCTGATTTATGTAATAAATTAATGTTAAGAAGGAGGTAAAAATTAACTCTAATTTAAGGTTGGTTTACAAAGAAATGGGAAAACCAACCATACCTTTAAATATTTGCTGAACAATTTTAATTAAAATTGTCCTAAAACAGACACAAATTTTTGTGTTTCGAAGGAATGGAGGTGCTATGCATACAGGAGATGACAAAAAGGGCTAGTAATAATTTTCAGAAATAAGTAACTATTAGCTATGATTAAAAAGGTAAGCGTTTAATCTAAACAACGGCCAAATAATTGTGATAAACACAGTGGAGCCACAAATACGAAGCGTTGTTTTCAGACCTTTCGAGGATATATTATAAAAACTTCACTTCAGGATACGATATACTCGAAATATGTAAAGAAACACTATTCATTTTTTTTCTTGTAATTATAGTTACAATGACAAATAATCCTATCTGTTTCATTGCTTGCGGATATTTTGATTTCATAATGTTGGGGAGTGTAAGTTTCATGCTCCTTAATAAATTGTTTCTTGTAAACCTAAGGTGCTCCTGTCATTTGTAAGCCTATATAGAATGGTAGGGATCGGTATTGGTATTACCGCATAGGTAAGTGTTATATCCATCATTTTGAACATGATAACTTAAGGCCGTGATTAAATGAATTGATGGAACTCAAAAATTCCATGTTAAAATTGACAAATTGTTTAAAAAGTACTCAAGTATTCATTGGCAGAAGACACCGCTTTTAATATCAGGCCGTAGCTTCTTGAAGGTGCTACAAAATGTTTGCTATATATCAAATATATATCAATTTCTAAAAGTATTTAGTGCACTGGTCTCAAGCTCGAGCTTTCCTTTTTTCAACGTCAACTCAGATCGAGTTCAAATTGAAACTCAGACTGATGTAGCCACCCTATTTCCAAAAATCCCTAGGTTAAGCCAAGTAAAAAAAAAGAAGCAAAACACTTAGAAATTGTGGTCTGAAATATCCTGTGCGCTCTAGAGCTTTCTACCCTCGCTTTCTCCTTTTTAAGAAAGCCAGCACAAATACGAAAAAACTGATGATCAGTGTTTAGTTATTAACTTTTCAAAAGCAGTAAAAACAATAATCTTCTGCTCAACCCCTGAATTTCAACCAATAAAGAAGAAAGGGATTGGTATGTCTTCGTTTTGTCCTTCGTAAATTGTTTAATGTAAAGTTTCGAGAGAACGGTTTAACATTCTAACAAAAGTGCGCCATCATTTCGGTCATTAACTTTACAACCCTAACACTGACAGATTTATTTTTTGTCGTAACATCTTACTAAAACCTTTACTATTGAAAAACTCGTAACTAGACAACCCTGTATTTATCTCATTGTCACCTTTTTATTGTTAAAGAACGAAAGAGAAAAGACCCTAGATGTAATCACTACTTGGACGGGTTCGTGTTGTAAGCAGTGTCAATAAAGTACCTTTCTAAACTGTTTTTTCTAGTCGACCACAGCAATCGCTTATCCCGTGTTAATGAGATGTTTAGTATGGTAGTTTTTTTTTATCATGCTGGTGTAGTCATAGCTATAGACGGATTACCTCCTCCCCCTTTAAAAAAAATGTCGCACAATGGAATTACTAAATCGCCCAGACAACTTACGTTAAGATTTACCCTTCTGCCATTTCGGAAGAAATTACGAACAGAGGTAAAATTTTTTATAGTTCGTAAATGCTTTCATTCTTAAAGTTAAAACCAAACGATTTATAATAAATAGATAAATAAAAATAATATCTGAAACAAAAAAGCTTAATAAATTATGTGCTTCAATGATATTTTTCGCATCAAACCCTGTCCCTGACTACATCACGAATTTGGATTGCAATGCAAGGCGTATCCTAGGGGGTTTTTGTCCAACTCGCACCTAAATTTTCCTCCAATTCGCAAAAATCTAACAATAATGCACGGAAACAAATTTTGATCCACTTTTAAAAGTTATTTTGTTACTCCCCCCGTAAAAATACCCCACGCGTAATAATACTACAGCGGTACTACCACGAACTCTGTATTTCTTGGATCTAAGTTAGGAGCTTATTAAGGCGCATTGGCTCTTTTCTTGGCATTAGTTACATTATTTTGTCAGAAAACATTAAGATTACTCTACTAAAAGCAAGAAACGGTAAAATTTATTATTGCTTTTGATCCATTTTTTCTTACATGTTCCAAACGAAAGTAAGGACAGAAACCTGTCTACGAATAGATGTTATTCTAGTGATCACCTTCAAAAGCAAATATGATATATAAAATGAGGCAAATTTTCTCAGCCTCGTAACTTTTGATGGGTAAAACGAATCTTATTTAAAATCAGCATTAAAATGCGATTCTTTTGATGTAACTATTGGTATCAAAATTCCATTTTTAGAGTTTCGGTTACTATTGAGCCGGGTCACTCCTTAGTTCGTTACCACGAACTTTTTGATGAACTAAAATGAACTAGGTCAAGAATCGCGTTAATAATGAACTTTTCTTTGTCTTTGACGCCGACGCCGAAGCTCCCAATTTAACAATTTATAAATGACCTACACAATTTTGTTAATAAATTATTATACCTTCGTCATATTCTATTGTCACCTAACTTCACTTCTCGAGTGCTTTTTATATAATATACTAGTAGGCTACCGTAGTATCCTCCCCCTAAAAAATGCTGGATAAGACCTTTTTGCAATTACATGTTTTTTTTTTTTTAATTCTATTGTCCGTATTTGTTTTTTTCTCCGACAAATTCGTAATTTATTTTCTTTTCTATTGCTAATGCAATGGACGTAATTTTCATTTTGTTTCTCGGACTACATGACAAGTATATTTTCTGAAATTGTAAGCGTTTTTGTTATTTAAACTTTTTTTGGCAGGGAGGGGATGTGTGGGAGCTTGCATGTATTGACAACCATTTGGTATACAAGTACACATGATGGCATACAGGGATTCTCTAAAAATCTCTTACATGTAAGATTTCGCCATAATTTCCAACGATTTCCATTTATTGACAATAGTTTATTTTCTTTCCGTGTGGCAAACAACCGGATTCGTGTGGCCTTTTCAGTTTGTCCCTGTTCAAAATTAAATAAAAAAAATAAATTTTTTAACTGCAAGTAAGGAGTGACATTAAAGCTTGAAACAAAAAAAATTATTCCGTATATGAAAGGGGTTGTCCCCTCCTCAACGCCTCACTCTTTACGCTAAAGTCTCACTCTTTCTCACAATTCTACTTTTTAAAACAATTAAAAAAAACTTTAGCGTAAAGAGCGAGGTGTTGAGGAGGAAACAACCCATTTCATATACGGAATAATTTCTGTTCGTTTTAAGTTTTAATGTCGCTGCTTACTTGCAGTCAAAAAACCTGTTTTTTTTTTATTTAATTTCTGAACGTTTTCGAATTAATGCATGTTTTGATTTTGGCTCACTGCACTTGAATGATTAAAGCAAAATTTACATACTAATTTTTTTTTCTAAATGGCTTTCTCATAGTTTTGATCGGAAGATTTTGATAAAGAAAAGGGGTGAAAGATGAGGCCTAATTGCCTTGTGTATTGTGGAGGAGACGAACCCCCTTATATACGAAACAATTTCTGTTAGCTGAAAAAACTTTTATTTATTTATTTTCTTATTGTTTTTTTTTAAATAATGCTAGAAAATCCTGGCCCCCTTCATGGAAATTCTCTTCCCTCACGATAAATTCCTCCATAGAAGGATCCTACCACGTAACCCCCTCCCCTCCCCCTCAACGCGAAAAAGTGCCCCTGAAAACCTCTGTACATTTCCTAATAACCATTACTATATGTTAGCAATGGTCAAATTTTGTAACATGCAGACCCTCCCCCAGGGACTATGGGGGATTAAGTCTTCCCAAAAGACAGAATTGTTAGATTCTCGACTATGCTGAACAAAAGGGCTATCTCAAAATCTTGATCCGGTGACTTTGGGGAAAATGAGCGTCAGAAGGGGCCTAGGTGCCCTTCAATTTTATTTGGTCATTTAAAAAGGATACTAGAACTTTTAATTTCCGTTAGAATGAGCCCTCTTGTGACATTCTAGGGCCACCGGGTCGATACGATCACCCCTGGGAAAAAAATACAAATAAACCAAATAAACGCGCATCCGTGATCTGTCTTCTGGCAAAAAATACAAAATTCGACATTTTTGTAGATAGGAGCTTGAAACTAATACAGTAGGGTTCTCTGATACGCTGAATCTAACGGTGTAATTTTCGTTAAGATTCCACCACTTTTAGGGGGTGTTTCTCCCTATTTTCTAAAATAAGCCAAATTTTCTCAGGCTCGTAACTTTTGATTGATAAGACTAAACTTGATGATACTTATGTATTTAAAATTAACATTAAAATTCGATTCTTTTGATGTAACTATAGGCATCAAAATTCCATTTTTTAGAGTTTCATTTTTTTAGAGACTTCTGCAGTAGAGTTTTCTGATACGCCGAATCTAATGGTTTGACTTTCGTTAAGATTCTGTGACTTTTAGGAGGTGCTTTCCCCTATTTTCTAAAATAAAGCAAATTTTCTCAGGCTCTTAACTTTTAATGGGTAGGACTAAACTTGATGAAATTTATATATTTAAAATCAGCGATTCTTTTGATGTAACTGTTGATATCAAAATTCCATTTTTGACAGTTTCGGTTACTATTGAGCCGGATCGCTCCTTAAAAAAGTTCGTTACCACAAACTGTTTGAAAAACATATTATACTCCATAAACTAACTTCAGGTCGTAATAACCAGTGGTGGGTTCAAAAGAGGATGGAGCAGCATATCCCAGCCCTTAAACTGAATTTAAAACTAAACCGAAAATGATAACAAAAATCTGAGGGAGAGTACCGAAAAATATTACTAGGGGGATATTCAGTCCCTTACTCCCTCATGTATATGCTTCTTTTTCGAAATCGACTCCCAAATTAAAATTTTACAGAAAATTATATATTACAGAATATATAATTTTGTTGGACCCAATTCCGGCAGTATACTTCAGGTCAAGAATTATAATCAACACCACTTTGAACGGTTTTATGCCTAACGAGCACCTTCGCTTTTGAGTGTCACGGAACAACCCTTACATTCTTCAAATGTCAGGTTTTGACTATTCCAGAAGCTGATTTAAACACCTCTGATACAACAGCCTTCTGGATGGACTTGAGCGACGCTTAAGTTGAAAGCTGGCTATAAATTGGCTTTTAGACTGTCAGCCATACTATATACAGCAGTTACAATAAATCCAAAAAAGTGACGGTAGTGTTCAATAGAACTTGCTAAAATAGCTTTTCAAGTGTTTGAATTTGAAATTTTTATCAGAAGAAAAATACTCTTCAATTTTATTTGTGCGATATCCTTACCTTACTTAAGGTGTGAAGATTAAAATAAAATTATAAGTTTATTTGGAAAAATTTTCTCTTTAGGTACAGGTTTACTGGAATTTAGATTTATTTTTACTTACATGTTGCATCATACGTTTTCCCATGTGCGCTTTGTTTACTATAGGTACATTTTTCATTCTAATAAATTTAATTGTTACTCATATCTTTTCCTTTTCTTTAAAAGGGATGAACATAAAATTTCCCGAATTATAACTCTTTTTTTAACACTAACAACAACTTCAGCCTGAAACTGATGCATTCCTAACCATAAGAGAAAAGATAATGACTGAAAGGAATAATTAAAATTCAAAATACTTAAAATTCAAAGTTGTCTCTAAAATTTTTATATACCTATGTAAATCTATAACACATAAAATGAGTGCATTTACAACTATGAATATGCTGTCGCTTGAAAGAATCATTTGTATTTGTCGGTTATTCCAAATACGCCCAAGAAGTGAAGTTCTGTTAATCTTAATGAAACATAACAAAACATGATGATAAAATAATACTTAAGAAACAAAATTATGGAAGCTTAACCCAACCTAACCTAAACTAGACTAACCTACCCCGCTCCACCTAATGTGCAAATATATAGCCCAAATTATACATTTCCAAGGCGTTCTGTTTAAGTCCAATGCATTGTATCATCTATCGCTTTTTTTTGTAGCTGTGAAACCAGCTTTCTGATATGTAACCTAAGCGTAATTCTTGAATGTGTTTTCTATAACCGACAAGTCCCAAATCACTATTCGAAAAAAAACGTCTTTTATTACACACGAATTAGCGAAATAACTGTCGTTTTTGATACGCTGTGTTTTGATACGGTAGTGTTGTTGATTTGCATTTATCGCTTACTGTTCAAACATAGGAGTCAATCTTTTTCAACGTCTCTTCTAATCAAGCAGATGTTATTACCAGTTTTTAAAGGACCTTTAAAGGTAACCGCCCCTATCAACTGATGCTGATGGTACTACAAAGTTTCTAACGGAAATACGGGACCCAAAACATCTGCCCGGAGCAATGTCTTATTGCTTAGCCAATCGACCGTTGCTCAAATAGATCGAACCGACTTGCTCCGGAACTCTTAAAAACCGATACCTTTATTTGAATATATCAGTTTACTGAATCAAAGCCCACTGAAAAATTAGCCCAGTGTTAGAAAAAACCTACCAAGAATTTTTCAGGTTCGATAATATTAAGATGAGTGTTTTTAGGCTGCAATTTGTTTATGGATCAGTGAGAGACGAGTGGGACTTTCTGGAATAGGAACCGTAACCACGGTTCCAAATATGGTACTTATGTATTATACGAGAAATACCCGAGAAGAGAAGTTTGGTTAATTCTAATGAAATAAAACGAAATATGATGAAAATATAATACTTTATTGACAAAATTGTGAAAACTACAACACAGAATTATGGAAGGGGACCACCCAGAGTGCATTATATTAAATACGTAACCTGACCTAGCCTAACCAAAATACCAACTACATATTTAATTAAAATATAGCTACATGGTATTTTCCCAGCGAGCCTAAGCTAATTGTCTAGTATTAACACCGTGCAGTGATATTTCATGTTCGCGATCCAAATTCTCAAGTGTTTCTCATATAATACACAAGTACCACAAATACAGAACTATGTTCAATTGCTGAAAAACAGAATTATGTATATTTTTAAATTGATGCTTTCAGTTACATATGTCACGATGAATAAACTAATGAAGGAGGCAAAAAGCTTCATTGGAGGCCTGAATTGAAAACTTAACAAGTATGAGAGGCGTTGCAAACGGAGAAAATTATAGAAGTCATGAGATTTTGACTTCTTTTTGTATATTTTCAAGAAAATCCAAAATTGCTTTCAGTGGTTATATGTAATCTATTCATATTTTTGATCAGGTTAAAAATACATAGCTATACTTTTCTAAGCTATTCATTCAAAGGTACTTAACTAAGATTTCAACACTAGAGTTCTTTTGAAAGAATTCATTGAATTGGAACAGCGAGTTTTGCTAAACAGGCTTCTTGAGGAACCCAATAGGGGTCATATCTCCTATTGAATAGAATGGTATACTGTTTACTATACAATAATTTCAAGGGCCTGCTGTGACGGCCTGTTGTATATCCTTTTGACAGGAAGCAGCATTTTGATATCAGGACATATCGCTGACTAGAGGAATTTAAGAAGAATAACAGAGGGAATGGATCAAAAATACTCTTTTATTAATATCTCTTCCTTTGATAGTTTGCATGATTGATTCAAGATATCTGTGAAAGACTTTAAATATCCAAGTAATGAATTAAATTTATTCACAAAATATGTAGAAACCTTCAAAATTGTACTCCCACTATGATAACTAAACAATGATGCAGAATGTAAGGAAATATATAATTGAAGAAAATTCGACAATGGAAGCATCAAATTGGCTGGGGCTTGCGTCATGGAATTCCTAAGAAAGACGGACAGAAATTATAGTCACAAAGACGGTTTATCTAGAATAAATAGCTATTTCGAAAATAAAAACTTAAGCGGAAAAAGTAAGGTATTGATCTTTTATAGATAATAATTTCTGTTTGTTTCAAGTTTTAATATTGTTCCTTACTTTCAGATGAAAAAACTTGTCTTTTTATTTAATTTCTGATGTTTTTTAAGCAATACTGGGAAATCCCGCATCCCCTTCGCCGGAAATTCTCTTCGACTATGAAATCTTCCTCCATGGAAAGATCCTCCAACGCAACCCCCTCCCCCTCCCACCTAAAAAATCCCCCTGAAAATGTCTGTGTACTTCCCGATAACCAATATTATATGTAAACAGTGGGCAAAGCTCATAACTTGCAGTCCTTCCCTCGGGGACTGTGGGGGATTAGTTCATCCTCAAAAACATAGTTATTAGATTTTTCGACTATGTTTAACAAAATGGCTATCTCAAATTTTGATTGGATGACTTTGGGAAGAAATAAGCGTGGGAGGGGGCCTAGCTGCCCTCCTGTTTTTTCGGTCACTTAAAAGGGGCACTAGAACTTCTATTGAATCTTGCTATATTTTAAGACCACTGGGTCAATACGATCAGCCCTTGGGAAAAAAACCCCAAAAAAACAACAACAAATAATCCCGCAGCCGCGATCTTTCTTCTAGCAAAAAATACAAAATTCCACACTTTTGTAGATAGGAGCTTGAAACTTTAGGGTTCTCTGATATTCTGAATCTGATAGTGTGATTTTCATTAAGATTCCATTACTTTTAGGGTATGTTTCTCTCTTTTTTCGAAAATAAAGCAAATTTTCTCTGGCTCATAACTTTTGATGGGTAAGACTAAACTTGGTGAAACTCATGCATTTAAATTACCATAAAAATTCAATATTTTTATGTATTTATTGGTATCGAAATTCCGATTTTTAGGGTTTCGGTTACTATCGAGCCGGGTCGCTCCTTACTTACAGTTCGTTGCCACGAACTGTTTGAAAATAAAGTCATAACTTTCTAGCATCAGTTTAAATGGGCATCTTTTTAGGATCATCTTGAAACTCAATTACAATTTGTCCTTTTTTTTAGAAAGAAGAGACAACAGGTTATTTGCCTTCTATGCAGGGATTTACATCCTTTTAAAACACTGGTGCTCCTTTGATATACCTCCAATCTCTCCCCCTCCCTATTATAAAAGGTAAGAAAAATTCTGAAGCTCCGCTTTATAGAAGCCAACCCTATGGGGTACATACAGATATTATTAATAGCCTCTTGTTCTTGTAATTACTTGAGTAGGCTAAAGTGTTGTCCTTTTAGACAGATAAGGATGTAATTCTCGATCGTGCGGGATTAATAATAGGACAATTCTTTTTATTTGTGCCCTCCCCCACCAAAGAAAAATAAAATAAACATCCTATCTCTGTAGCTTACCCTATCTCGTAAGAGGCTGCTGTAGCAGCATCTTGTATTTAGCTTCCGTATGAAACAAACTTTTTTTTTACCTGAAGCTGCTGACCCAGTAACATCCGAGGGGGACATGGGAGCGGACATTCCCTGCCCGAAAATCCCAAAATCTCCTGAATTTATGGGCGCTGTTGTTCATGCGCGCTGGTATCCATATTATTAAATAAAATTGCGTTTTTTTTTGTTTAGTTATTGGCCCTTCCCGTGCAAAAAAAAAAACAACAAAAAATACAAGTACATACCTGTTCTTACTTTCAGAAGAACAGCTGATGGAAATGATCAAAATCACTGTTTTATTATCTGAGCTTCTATATTCAAGCTATGCATGATAGTAAACAGTAAATAAAGAGTAGTACTCGTCAATAATAAGCAAGATTTCAAAAAAAGAAAGTTCGAAAATGGTATATACATTAGACCTTAGACCTTAGGTCCTCCTGAGCCATCAGTGGCGCATAGGGTGTCGACAAAGCCCTTCCATTCATCACGAAGCTGTGCTACTGCAGTGACATCTTCCCATTGTGGAGTGAGTGAAATGTTGTACATACATTGAAAGAATCTAATTTGGGATGCTGCTAATTTTTTATGATTTTTTCCCATAACAAGAGTTATTAGTATGAATAAAGTTGAGTGATTTATTAGACAAAGGGAGAAATTACACTCAACAAAATTTCCGCTTGGTATTAAAATCAAACCTTCAAAATAAGTGATGAACATTATACCTCCAAAATAAGCATGTCCCGTAACCATAAAGCAGAATTTAAGCCTTTATCCAAAACAAAACAAAAGACAAAATATTCGATTTTTCTTTTACCTGTTTTTGTTTTCCAAGGATCGCATAGAGTATGTAATCATTGTAAATTAGGGGAGATCATAGGGCATTTTTTAAACAACAAAAAAAGTCTTGCTAAAACAAAGTAACGCTAATAACTGTAACGTTCAACTAATATTCGAATTAAACATCCCAAAAAACTGACTTTAAGAAAGCCTTACAATGAATGAGCTTTTAGAGGTTTTGCGAGTTCACGGTGCTAGAATAGGCTTGAAAATTAATGTTAAGAAGACTTAGTCACTAAAGCTAGGAATAAGTGAAGATGAAAAGGTGACATAGGGTAACGAAAAGATAGATGAGGTTGGCTGCTTGACATACCTTGGTAGTATTATTAGTAAAGATGGTGGGAGCAGTGAAGATGTTAAAAGTTGAATAGCTAAGGCTCACGGTGTTTTTTCATAGTTAAAAAAAGTTTAGAAGAATAGGAAGATAAGTCTGCAAACCAAGATTAGAATATTGGAAGCTACAGTAATTACAGTGGTCAAATATGGCTCTGAAGCGTGGGTGCTCCGAAAAGCAGACGAAAATTTACTAGATGTTTTCCAGAGAAATTGCCTACGGATTGTTCTGGTTACCCGGCTGACTGACCGTATTTCAAACAGTAGGTTGTATGAAAAATGTGGTTCAATCCCGCTTTCTAGGGCTATAATGAAAGAAAGGTTGAGATGGCTAGGCCACGTTCTGCGGATGAAGGATGACTGATTGCCAAAGATTGTCCTTTTTGGGCCATCCGTCTGGGGCTACACGTAAAGCAGTTTGTCCTCGTCTGGGTTGGGAGGATGTCATAAATAAAGATTTAAAGGAAATGGGAACTTCCTGGGAGGGTGTAAAGAGGGAGGCCTTGAATAGATTAGGTTGGAGGAGGAGCGTGCGTAGCGGTGTTGGCCTCAAGCGGCTTGGTGCTGCAGCGAGTTATTATTATTAGTAGTATTAGTAGTACTTGATTGGTCACATCTTCCCATATATACGAGGTATTTTCGACTTAATACCTTAAATTAGGTATTTTTATCCATGACCACACTTGCGATTTAACAATTTAAGGTATTACGCCGAAACTACGACGCATACATAGGCTACGGAGATATCAAGCCAAGTATCAAGGAGGCACACTCGTGCCTCTATAAAGAGGCGACCCACGACAATGTTAAGCGATCTTCGGTTCCAGTGGTCGCAGAGGGATGGGGAGGGATGCATTTCGTAGCCCGAGCTCCAACTAAGAAACCTGCCAAATTTCATCCCCCTCCAACTTTTCCTTCATGAGGAAAATCTGGCCGAAAGTTTCGACCCGTCAACCCCAGCCCCCCTTTAACGTTGTTCGATCGGGCTGAAATTCACAAGTTAAGGTCCCCTAGGGCCCAGGAACTTATCCGTGAAATTTCAGCTCGATCTGATAACTCCTTCCCTGTTTTCCAGAAACCACGCATAGACACTTAAAATTCATTTTCTTTTTTTTCCTCGACGCCTATAGGTCACAGCCGACATCGGATCTGGGTGTACGAGGACTCATTCGATGCGGAATTCTCCGAGTAATTTTCCTGGAAAGTTTAGTAGGAAAATTTTAACCCCCCGAAAGTTTCGACCCCCCAACCCCACCCCCCTTTTAACGTTGTCCGATCAGGCTGAAATTCACAACTTAAGGTCCCCTACGGCCCAGGAGCTTATCCGATAACTCGATCCGATAACTCCTTCCCTGTTTTCCAGAAACCACGCATTAGCTACTTCATTAACGCATTTCTCTCCATAAGAGCCCATGTTAATTTGAAATTTTTAAAACTTATTGAGAAGTTATATTTACACACATGTAAGTGATTAGCTCAGTCGGTAGAGTGTTGGACTTTTAATCCCCTGGTCAAGGGTTCAAGTCCCTTACGGGCGGTTTTTTTTAACAACATCAAAATAAAAGTGTATAATTTTGACAACACCTGGACATCTTATCAATTGAGAGATAACAGAATATTAGCTTCTTATGAGCAAAAGAAACATTTCGGTCATTCCATCTATTTTTTTTCTATTTTATACAATGGTTTAAAAGCGGGGGGGGGCGGCAGCCAACCAAGTTCCTCTCCTAATTCCTGTACGAGGAGTACGGGAATTATTAAATTACATCCACCATGGATTGTAGAAAAACGTACAGAAATAATATGAAAAAAACTTCTTTTTCTTAAAGAGTTAAAGAGGCTGCGTCCCAAAGTCGAACCTTAAAACGTACAGGAATTAGAAGAGGCAGTTGGGGGGCTGCCGCCCCCCAAACCCCCAGCTTTTAAAGACTCTTTTGTACAGGTTTTTTGTTTTTTTGCTAACCCCCCGCTCTTGGCTTCGGAAAGGCCCTCTTTGAATTAAACAAAAAATTGAAATGAATGAATAATGGAATAACTTCGAAAAATGTTAAACACAAGAGGACAGGAGAACCATTGCGCCGAAACTAGTAATTAGTAACAATGAAGTCCCCCCCACAAAAAAAACATGTACAAAAGAGTCTTTAAAAGCTGGGGGTTTGGGGGGGGCGGCAGCCCCCCAACTGCCTCTTCTAATTCCTGTACGTTTTAAGGTTCGACTTTGGGACGCAGCCTCTTTAACTCTTTAAGAAAACGAAGTTTTTTTCATATTATATAACTATAGATTCAATTTTTTAAACTCCCCTTTTCTTAAGCAGAGACAGACCTATCCTAATATTTTTATTAGAACCAAGGGTGTATTATAGATCTTGATTATCATTAGTAATAAAGAACTACATGATATTATTCTCATACCGAGACACGAATCATAAGTAAATTATACTACAAAATAAGCAATTTATTTTATTGTACGTGTTAAACAGACTGCAGTGTTAGCCCTTTTTCGTACTATAAACATTTTTAGGGGGCTAAATTTCTCGTTGTTTGCCATTTTAGGCTGAAGTAACAAAAGAAACTAAATATTTGATAATTGAGTTCTAAAATCCACTCAAAGGTATTGATTTAGACAGAGACTTATATCTCAAAAAAATACAAAATTTAAGCAAACTGTAATGAAGCACCTATTAAAAACTGTTCAATAGCTTAACGATTCGTTCAAATTGAGTTCTAGAGCAAACTCAAAGGTATTGATTTGGACAAAGACTTATACCTCCAAAAATAAAAATTTTAGCTAACTGTAAGCCGTAGCTAACTGTAATGAAGTACCTATTAAAAAACTATTTTTAAAAAGTTTAACAATTTGTTCAAACAAGGATTTTATTCTTAAGATTGCATTGCAATTTGGTATGATTTCTACTCTTTAGATTCATTTTTAATATTAATTTCCCTATCAGCCCATCAGCCTGAGACTTTCAACCACGGACACGTAAGTCCTCGGGGAGTAATACCAGATATAGAACGGGAGGGGGAGTAATTGAACTGGTCTCCTCGAAATCCCTTCGTATAGTACTTATATAAAGCAGTATTTCATCAAACAATAGTTTTTCTTGTTCCAAAGGAGGTGAACAACCGTTTTATACCGTTCAAAAGGTTCAAGCCTTTGTTATGAACTATTCAGTCAATTTTCATTCTAATGGCGTTTTACTGAAGACGGCAATTTAATTCGAAAAGATCGGGTGAAATGTGGCAGCATTCTTATTAGTAAGAAAGAGAATGAAAGAAAAATATATAAAAACGTGTATCACATTTCAAATAAGACTGTGAAAATAACAAAGAAACAATCTATTTTTACTAATAATTGTAAAAGTCGGAATATTTCGGGTTCACAACCGGAAGGCATTATCAACGAAAAAAACTTAACAAACGAAGCTAAATTAAACAAAATACCTAAAGAAAATGAAGAAACAAAAACACAAACGACAAAAAAGCTCGTAATTTAATAATGTCCATAATGAAAATGTTCACCATGCTAAGAAGTTACTTAGTAGTTACAAAAATAACTTCGGTATATCCGCTGAATCAATTTGAAGATGCATTAGTATGTAAGAAGTTATCAGTTTGAAAAATTAGCTTACAATATTTAGGTTTTACACTTAGTTATTTTATTTTTCGCTTTTTGACTGCTTGACTGTTTTTTGTTTTTTTGTTAGAGCCGTTTTTTGTTTACATATGTGTTTGGAAAATTACAAAGACAAAATATAGATGGCGTTAGGCAGCCTTCAATGCTACGCTGAGGGGAATTATCCGGTTTTCAATGCATTGTCGTTTTCAAGTACAGGTTTAATCCTTCGGGGCCAGTAATAGGAATTTTGTGAAATAAATATCTTACTTTGTCCACTTGACCACCCTGAAAGAGAGTGAAAGATAGAGAGTCCTTCCGACCTTGTTATAATGTCCAGTCGTGAAATACAAAATACATTTCAACTTTCTGTTCTAAATATGTCTATTCCTAAACAAAAAGTCAAAATCGAATAGATGTTTCCTCAAGTTTAAGTTAAGCATACCAGAAATTACAAAATCCGATAAAAAGAAAATCCTTTTCGCGCCTAAGAGGATTTAGTGATCAGCTTTTTGTTGTTCTTATATTTGTACCTCACTTGAGTGTATCATCAATTAAAACGGCATGAGATTATTTAGAAATCTGAACTATTCATTAGATAGCTTTTGTTCTTAAATCACAGCCAATGCAATAGCGTTATCATAGTCGTTGTCACGTACTAGCGTTTAATATGTGCCTTGTCAGTTTTAAATTTGTCTGTGGGCAAAACGACTATATTAAGTCAGGTTCACATCCAAGGTATTTGCGGAGGAAAGATACGGGAGAAAAAGATCAAACATTGTCACAGAATTTTTCTTAACAACAAAATGTTCAGAAAAATCAGCTTAATTACGCCAAAAAAACCCATCTCTACACAGGTGTCCCAAATTGTAATTGAAGAAGAAAATGAGGAGGAAATCAGTTTTTGTGTTTGTTAATATTTTAGAGTTTAATTAGTGTTTCCTATCAGGTCAAGTATGCTGACACCAAACCTGAATTCAGGTTTTCATTTTTCCGTACGAAAATGCCCATTTCCACCCTAAAAGGATGGAGAAAATTGAAATTAAGAGGTTGAGGGATGGTTTGGTCATTTTGTATGAAATCAAACTTATTTCCTATGCAAATTCGAAAATTAAGTTAAAAACTTGATTTTAGGTAGTCAAGTACATTTTCTTACCTAAAACGCTTGTGAAAGCAGACCTACATGAATTAGTTATTCTAACCATTTTTGGTCGATTCACCATTTCCTGTCAAGCTAGGAATGACGCCTAGGAATATGAGGCTCGAACAGTTTAATTTTAGAATAGTATTTAGGAATCCTTTAGGAAACCTCCAGTTTGTAGTTTCTATTCTTTAGTGCGATGCTTGAGCTGGTCGAACTCTATGTGGTCAATACACCAAAAGCCACCTCATCCGGGAGAGTCGAAAATTCGTTTTTTGCTAATGATTAGCCACAGCGACATCTCATGTGTTTATCCTACACTTATGCATGCTAACAAGCGCACTAGTGGAGCTGGAGAACTCTAATCATCACCTTTGACCAACCCCTTTACAGGAAGGCAAAGCGTACCGTCGATACAGAGCCTACCACACATGCTTTGAGAAATGCTACTTTGTCTCAGGTGGATTTCACACAAGCATGAGTTTCCTAATGTGCAGTTAGCATCCTTATGGCTAACTTATGGCTGATGAAGATCTTCAAAATTAGGGAGGGATTTTGAGAAATCCCAAAAACAGATAAAGCTTCATTGGCCTACTTACTGAGAGGCTGGCGAACTCAAAATGTAAAGCTCTAGATGCTCAGGATGATGTAGGTCGGTCAGCAGTACAAACAGTAGTCAGTTGCGCTGAAGCTTTGTCGACCACTTTAATTGGGAATGATACCGACCTATTAGTCCTTCTGATGTACCATGCCAAGCTTGATCCAGGTGATAGCCTTATGCAGACAGACACGCATGAAAATAACCGACTAGTTTACGATACAAAAAGGATAAAGAACAAGCTAGGAACTAAAGAAGCAGAAAATCTACTCGTTTTCCACGCAATATCTGGCTGTGATACAACATCTAGACTTCACGACAGAGGAAAACCAACAGTGGTTTCATTGTCACTTAAAGATTGAATTTTTAAGGATGTTTGCAAGATCTACATGATACCATAATCCAAACGCCATGATATCGCCGAAGCTAGAGAGACAGCTTTGCTCCGCATATACAACGGGAGAAGCAATGAGAAGACTCCGAAGGATGTCCAGGTGCAACCATTTACAATGCGGATTGCAATTGCAAATGCTTTCGTTTAGGCAGATTGGCTTCCGCAGGCTTTGTCTGCCACAAAGTACCACGTTTATGGGTGCTATTTGCAAATAATGAAGTGACAAGACACGTCCAATTTGCTAAAGTCCGAAGAGTCGTGTTGGCGCCTCTCTTCGTCACGGAACATGTATCTTCCTATTATGATATATGCTTCACCAGCACCAAAAATCTGCTGAAGATGGTGTGGTACCAGTGTATCAGCAGGTGCGAGTCTCTTAGATGCAGCTGCCGTTGGAACAGTTTGCCCTGCAGCTTTGCGTGCGATGAGTATAAAGAGCTACGTGCTAACGTTGCAGCAGGACACGATGAGGACCATAACGAAGAGAATCAGAAGAAGAATTATTTTTAGATTCTTTTTTAAAATCAAAATTGATGTAGCTGAGTTCTAAACGTTCGTTTTTATAACTGATTGATCTGAAGCTTTGATCTCGATTAAAGAAATGGTTTTCAAGATGGTATACTTAGCAACCCCTCATATTACAGGCCAGTTAGAGGTGGAAATCAGGTAAAAAGTAAAAAAATACTGGACTTTGACTTCACATTTGGGTATAGAGTAATTTATTTGATGTAGAATGATCTTTTTGCCGCAGAAAACCGTCAAATAATGATCTGCGTACTTCACCCCTCCCCATTTTATGAAGGTAAAAAGTGATAATGGGATATAGAAAACTGGACTTCTGATGTCGGATTTGGATTCCTCATGCTTGATTTTATAAAAAAAAAACGACTGTTTAAATTCCAAAATATTTATAAACACACAAATCAATTTTCCCCTCTCATTTTCCCCCTTAAAGGGCTAATTTGAGACTCTTGTGAAAGAGACATTCAGGTGGATTTTCTTTGTGTAATTAAGCTGATTTTTCTGAACACTTTTGATGTAAAAAAAAAAAAATCTGTGACAAATTTCGCAAGCTCACTAGGGATATTATATGGATATTCACTAGATGAATATCCATACCAGATTCTCTCGACAAGGTTTCCATTGATGTTTCTGAAGGAACTAAAATATAAGCAATTATGCACACCTCAGGAAAGTACGGGGGTCCTTCACGAACTGTAAATATTCTAAAGGTTACGCTTTTAGAGATTAAAAGATTACCATTTTAGAGAGACTTTTTTAAAGATTAGGCTTGATATTCCTTTAGCGCTTTTGAGGACAATTTTAATCACCTTCAATAATTTTTTAGGAAATGAGACTATATTAATTTACTACTGATTGTGAACTGAAACACAATTTTTTTCTCTCAGGTCCTTCCTCCCCTAGGATAAACTAAAGCTGGCTTCCAACAAGAGTTCAATTTCACTTTGGCAGCCGGATTCCACATCTCTCAGTGAAAATGAATATTCAAGCAGGGAAAAACTCGGTTCACTTCTGTTCCAGTTTAGAGTTTTGAATTCGCTCTTTGGTTAGCAAAATCACGTTGATATAAATAAAGACTTTCTGTTCACTGGTAAAGATTTGCTATCCTTTTTAAGACGGCCAATCGAACGTTTTTTTTTCTCGAGACTTTCAAGTAACATCAGAGATTGTCCCTTTCAATTGGATATGTACAATTAAGATAGGTACAGACAGAAGGTGGCAAGCTTTATTAAGTGTGAATAACCAAGTTTCGGCTTGTTCGTTTGGTCAAAAGTGAAATTTAGGAAGCCTTCTCAGAAAATATTTGAAAAAATAGAGCTTGAATATCTATCCAACTAAGAATGTCGGCAAACAATTATTGGTAGGTCGTTATTACTACTGCTAACTCACTAAAGTAATAAGCCACCTGATGCCAACACAGCTACCTAAGCTTTTCGTCTATCCCAATCTTTTTAAAGCCTCTCTATTTGCACCCTCCCAAGAAGTCCCCATTTCCATTAAATCTTTCCTTACGACATACTCCCAGCCCATTCGGGGACGACCTACTTTTCGTTAAGTCCTAGACTGTTGGCCGACAGGTACAAACTTTGAAAACCTATTATTCTTCATTCGCAGAACATATCCCAGCAATCTCGTCCTTTCTCATATCATAGCCCTAGAAAACGGGATTGAACAATATCTTGAAACAGTTTACTGTTTCAGATACGGCCAATCAGTCCGGTACCTAAGACAATCTGTAGGCAATTTCTCTGGAAAACATCCGACAAATAGTCCTCTGTTTTTTGGTGCAACCACGCTTCTGAAGCACACTAGACCACTGTTATCACTGTAGCTTCCAGTGTTATACTCTTGGTTCACATACTTATCATCCTATTCTTCCAAAAAAATTTCAACTTTGAGAAAACACAGTAGGGTGTTAGCAAATACAAAATGAAGATTATTGCTCGATACTTCCTTAATAAGAAGTGTGTTTTGGTACCCCCCCCTTTTTTGTTCAGATTTTCACAAGGGAAATGGGAACTTCTGGGAGGGTGTAAAGAGAGGAAGGCTTTGAATAGACTAGGATGGAGGACGAGCGTGTGTAGTTGTGTCAGCCTCAGGTAGTTTGGTGCTGCGGTGAGGTTTTAGTAGTAGTAGTAGTGTAGAACGTGATGTCAACAGGATGACCTAATGTGAAGCCTTTTATTTTACACTGAGCAAATAAAACTGTTCAAACTGGAAAAATAAGCTGTAGAAAGCTATACAAGCTATATACCTGTTTATAGTTAATGATAATTTTTTAATTTGTAATATTATAGTTGGACAAACACACGCTTATAACCCTGTTTAAACATAGGGCTAGATAGGTTAGAAACAATATATTTGAATTAAATATTTTTGGAAGGGAAAATTATTTGGTGTCTTTCTCCCTTATTACTCAGACGGCTCAAAGTTAACCAGAACCTTTTTTTTATTCTATCATGAACAAATCAAAAATTTCTAAGAGGGAAGCAACAAGTTTAACCAACAGCATTTTGTAATTTTTAGCCAAAGTTTTGTCGGCCGCAGAATTTTTTTTTTTTCAATTTTGAATCAAAGCATAGCAAAGTAAAATATTCAACTTTAATACAAGACTAACTGGAAGGTAGCCTATATGATTTTACTTCAAGAAAATTCCACAGCTATTATGGAAGAAACTCCAGGTTAGCTGTTCTGATATTAGAGTAAGATATACAACCATTTTTATTTGTATTTTTTGTAAGAAGCTTGTGTTAGTCTTTAAAGGTACAAACAAACAAACGTATTCTATTTTATATCAGTTAATTTTTAACTGTCTTTAAAATAGATAAAAGTAAAAAAGTAAAACATGTAGAATTTCTTTCTTAAGATAGGTTTTCAAATGAGTTTTTTCAATAGATTTCTTAGTATCACATCAAAGAATTACAATTTCAAAAATAAATACATGCTGGAACTCGGGTAGCTTTTCTCGATCGCTTACGTCCACGTAGCCGTAACCAAACTCATTTAGTTGTTTTCGATTGAAAAACTTAATCGCCTTCTATCTGAATTAGATAAGGCCATATTCAATTTTCCTATACCAGATTTAAGGTGGTTTATATAAATTTTTTTCCTATTTTTATCAATTCACAAGCAATAGAAGCTCAGAGAGCAGCGATACAGTGTGAGTTATATCTGAAAATGCTAAATTTTTATGCATGAATTCTTACACTGTAAGACTCCTAATCCCCATCTCCTCCTAAGTCTCTGACAATGGTTACAAAAGTGTCATTGCTGGCGAGTAAACAAAAATAGGTTTGTTAGCGATTAATTTATTATTGCGGAAAAGAGTATTCGTTAAAAAGAAAGGTCACACAAAACTGTTGATACTTCGTCAGTGTCTTAGGTCCGTTGGTCAATATCCTCAATAATGTATGGGATAATATCCACCGTATCTGTAGGCATAAGGTGAGTAGCCAAATGGTGATGTGTAAACATAAGAACGACCTGGGTAGCCATAACCATGTCCATAGTAGCCATAAAATGACTCTGATGAGCTCAAATCCTGAGTTGGCTCAGCTACTTTTTCATCTGCTGAGCAAAATGCAGCTGCTAATATAGCAACAAATATGAATATAACCTGAAAGTAAAGTTTCATTACCATAGGATCAAATTTGACTAATTGGAAAACTGAACAGACAACTGCTTCGCTTGTTTTTGAAATACGCAACATTCATTACATTTTTAGTTTTTAACCGTTTTTAACAATAATCGAAAAGTGAACGTAATGCATCCTCACTTCTTTAAAGAATTTATCCAAAATACAATATAATGAAAAATGGACATTCTATTTTAAGATCATCGAAAAATTCATTATGTTTAAGCACAAGAAAGGAAAAATAGTACAAACAAAAGAGGATGATACGCTAGAGGTTTTTAAGACAAATTACTAGGCATGTCCTTGTGATAAACAAGATCGTATTCCTAAAACATTTTGAAAAAAGTGCCCGCAAAGTTTTAGAGGAAGCTAGACCAGGCTGGGTCAAGATTATAAATGACTTTAAATTTTCAAAAATTTCTTGGAATGTGGCCAAAGCAGAAGCTTCAAAAATGATAAAACGGAGGAAGATTGTTCACTAGTTTATCACCTTGGGGCTACTAGATGCATAGTAGCTTTTTACTAGCGGCATTTCTGATTTAAGCTTGAGTTATAAAACCACATTTTTATCATTTTATTAGACTTTTATGATTTTGGAAAAAAAATGGTTAGATAAAAAATTTGTGAGGAGCATTAAATGTGAATTATTCAATTATTAATTTCAATCAGCTCAGTCATAAGGTTCATCTCGCTCAACAATACACATTTCACTATTCAACACTCCTCAGCTCAGATTCTATATCGTGTGTAATTGCTGTGGAAGGAATGCTAAAGCCAACAAAGAGCTACCTATTGAATGGCAACTAACATAGATGGAAGCATTGTACTTTTCCAAAGAGCAATATAGTATTTAATGTACTCAAGTTTCAAGAACTAATAAACCAATTTGCTCTTTTACCTCGATTTTGTGCAATAAGGGTTTGTTTTTTCAGACAATCTGATTTTTCATAATTAGGGAAATGGTATAAACCCAAACCCTTCGATTGGAATTGTAAATGTAAATGAGTAAAAAATTTAAATGAATAGTAATACAAAACAGATTATTGCATAACAATTATCAGACAATCCTAATTATTGAAAAGAGCATTGAAAAAAGGATGAGACCCGAGGAAGGTAAATAGGGTGGGTGAGTAAAAGCACAGGATTGCTGGCCCCTAATCCCCTATTGCACTTTCCGGCTGAGGAGCCATGAAAGAGATCAACACTGCCGGTGAAAGTCCAATGTCGTATTTTTTTCCCTTTTTTTGCCATTACCTAAACTTGCCTTTTGAGAAATTCAAGGCGGTCCCAATATCAATAATATTATTCTGAAAAATACCTTTTCCAGTTCCAGAATTCGTAAAAGGGTATTTGGACTACCGCACAATGTCTTTTAACTTCAGAGTCGAATTGTGTAAACGGGATATTTCATGTTCATTTTATCATAATTGTAATTGCTCAACTTTGCTTAAAAATAACGTATGAAAGAGAAGATAAGAGATTCCAAAGGTTCTATCTGCATTACTTACCCTTAAGTCTTACGATTTAATGTCTTCTGGTATGTGTTTTTTAAATTTAAATTTCAAATCAAGAATATAATCCTTTTCATTTTAGAACATGTATAACTGTGGAAAATCCATAAAGTAAGGCAATAGGCCTCGGATCAACTCTAAAGTAAGGCCACCGCTCTGATGCTCGTTTTTACCCTCCAAGTTTTCCGAAAGACATTCTTTTGCTGACAGAACATAAATAACATTTGCTTATATCGAAGCAGCTTATAGGAAATAAAAACAACCAAAAGCAGCACTTACCAACTTTTGCATGATTTAGCCTTGCTAGTTGAGATGCTATCTTGCTATTAAACTGTAAAACTCTTAGAGGTTATCTGAATTGGGCAACTATTTATAGGACATTTACAGGGCGGTGCTACTAGCACTTCCGAGTTCCTTGACTTTTCAGGCACTGAAATTTTGCTCTTTAGAAAAAAATCAACAGCTTTAAAACGTATTCTTTGTATTTTTTCACTCAAGCTTTGAGTTTTTGTTAGTACAAAGTAATTATTTCGAAACATTTAATCGTCAAATTGTTTGCTTGAACGATAGTACTTAACTTTGAACAATACAAACATAGCCTTTGCTTTTTACGTTTTTAAAGTAACTCAGCAACTAAACAAGGAATTTTTTATTTTTGTTTATATATATATATATATGAGAACATGTATTTCATATTCACACTGAACATATGTATATATATGTTTATAATGTTTATATATATATATATATATATATATATATATATATATATATATATATATATATATATATATATATATATATATATATATATATATATATATATATATATATATATATATATATATATATATATATATATATATATATATATATATTGTTAAGTTTTATTTTTATTAATAAACTTAACTTAGCTTAAAGTGTGGAGAGGAAGAAATAAAGAAAGAGAGTAGACAAAAAAGGGCAGTCAGATAGAGACATAGAGAGAAAGAGAGAGGAGAAAAGAAATTCTTTATAAAGTCAATGCATGACATTAATATTTCAGTATGTCACTCATTCGATTCTTCAAATTGTATTTTTTTTTAACTGACCAGGGAACAAAAACTTTTTGCCTGTTTCCAGGACCCCTAATCCCCACATAAATTGTTCTCTATTACGAGCGGAGCTGTCATTCCGTAGTACATACATTAGAGACTTCTTCCGAAAATATTCCTCGGAGTCAAGAGAAATCAGGGTAGGAATCTTCTTGTTTTTTAATATTTGTCTGAAATCTCACTGAAATTCAGAATATTTGGGCCTGAAACTTATGCTCGAGACTTCAGACCCGCCTCTTAAACAGAAAGATTTACATATTCTCTATGTAGCCTAATTGAACAAACCCAATTGCTTGAAGCTACATTTATCGTTTATTTTGAAGACTACATGACATGTGGTCCAAAGATACATCGTAATTTTTGGTACAATTAGCTACTGTGCAGTATTATTGCGTCTGAAAGTAGGAAACTGGATATACAGCTTTTTGCATTAGATTGACTATCTCGAAATTATTCCGAGATTGTTTTTCGACTCACTTCGAGCCAAAATTGTGGCTTAACATCATAAAATGGCAGAAATGTCAATTTGTTGTAATTTCTTTTACCTTTTTAAAAGGAAACTAGAAACTCCATTTCAGGTTGAAAGATTCCTCTTTCGATATTCTAGGACCACTGGCTTGACACAATCACCCCTAGGTAAAGAAAATTAAAATAAACAATGAAATAATCACGCATCCATGACCTACCTTATATAAAGAAAAATACAAACACGGGATTTAAACGCATGTAGAAAGATTCTATGAAACACTGAAAATCTATGGAGTAATTTTTATCAAGATCACTTCACCACTTGGGGAAGGGGGTTCCACCTTTTTCTATAATTAGGCAAGCTTTCCCACACTATTAACTTTTCATACGTAGTTTTAACCTTAATGAGTATTGTATATATGTAATCATCGTAGAAATTCATTTCTTTTTATGTACACAATGTTGTAAAGTTCTTGTATTTTTAAAGTTTTGAGTCAATCTTTACTTGAAGTAAAATACACTGAGCCATCTACAATAAAACTGTTTTTTCAGTTCTCTACTATTCTGTACAAAACATCTATAAACAATTTTGATCAGTTGTTTTTTAGGTTTACTACAGCATTCGAAGACGAAGAAAGAACTTTCAGTTCAATAGGCACTAGAATTTCAGTTTCCAATTGAGCCAGTTCCGTTCCAAGCTTCTACGACCACTCTTTCTGTTTAAAATGGAAGGGGAAGGGGATGTAAATGGGTGGAACATTGTTCTTTACTAAGTCACCGCTATAGTGGCGACTCTGATGAATGTCTGAGGTGGAGAAAAAGAGACATGAATGCAAGAACAAAATCAATTAATGAATGTAAAAACCGCGATCAATTTGGAAAATATCTATAAAGTATGACGGATTGATATACTTGAAATTCTAAATAGTTTTAAAGTCATTTAAAACCATCCTCTTTGCCTACGGATAATATTGTAATTTCTTTATAACCTAAAAGAATTAGCAAAATACCTCTGTGTTTTGAGTTTTACATCCTACGGTAGTTTATGTCCTGGCCATAAAATAGGCAACATCTGTTTTATTAAACAATATCGCTAGTGTTCTTCGCTAACTTGATTTAGATAGAATGTTAATTCTTTACTTAATATTTTTATTTTTCAGTGACTTATTTGTGCAATGTGCCTATCACGACACCGATGAAAAGATAGTTGGTGGAGAAGTAGCAAATCGAGGAGAGCACCCTTTCATGGTATTATACGTACAATAATCGACTTTATTCCAGTTCAATATTGCCAGCCTGATTAATTCCTATTACTCCTCAGTTCCTAACCATTATCACTCGTTACATAACCGTTACATAAACGTTATATAACTTGATAAATGTGACAAAAGATAAAGTTACCGAATATAACTTAGAAATTAATATTGTTTGATGAAAACCAAACCTTCTGCTATTTCTCACCGTAAATTTCAAGATTGTATTCTAAAAATGTTGTTATTTCTGATTATGGTGAATACTGAGGAAGGAGGGGAGATGCGTCTAATCCAAGGTAATATTCTAGAGGCATTGACCATGCGTTTATTGACAGAAATGTGAGAAATTGAATTTTTGTTGTTGAAAGCAATGCAATACACTTGTACGTACGAGCTTGTCCCTCCGATGATTGACATGACGTCCCTAACAATTTCTAACATTATCCACATACTTTTCTTATTTCTTAGTAATATTTTCAAAGTCGTACCCCCCCTCCCTGAAACAAAATTCCCGTGTGCATACCTAATAACACCATTAATTAAACATTTAAAATTAACAAGAGCTAAGAGCTCATATGGCACTTGTGACGAGGTCGGAAGAGCCGAGAACTCATATGGTACGAGGTCGGAACAGCCAAGAGCCAAGAGCTCATGCTTCCTTCTCAAACATGTTTCCTTCTTAAATCGTAAGTTAAAAATACCTAATTTTTATAATCTTTCAGAATTAACCCTCGCCCCCACTCCCCCAAAGAGAGCGGATCCGCCCTTGCAACTCCCCCGAATGTCACAGGATCTGGTCGGAATTTGAAATTAGAACTTTATAGCACAAGATCCTTCTAAATTTCAAATTTCATTAAGATCTGGTTACCCTTTCGTAAGTTACAAATACCTCAATTTTCAAAATTACCTCCCCCCTCCCAATTCCACCAAAGAGAGCAGATCCGGTCCAGTTATGTCAGTCACGTATCTTAGACAGGTTTCTATTCTTCCCATCCAGTTTCATCCTGATCTCACCGCTTTAAGTATTTTCTAAGATTTCCGGTCCCCCCAACTGCCCCCCCCCCAATTACGTTTGATCCGGTTGAGATTTAAAATAAGATATCGGAGTTACGAGGTCCTTCTAAATATGAAGTTTCATGAAGATCCGATCACTCCTTCGTAAGTTAAAAATACGTTATTTTTCTTATTTTTCAGAATTACCCCCTCCCCCCGCAATTGAGCGGATCCGTTCCAATTATGTAAATTACGTATGCAAGACTTTTGCTTATTTTTCCAACCAAGTTTCATCCCAATCCCTCCAATCTAAGCGTTTCCCATCATTTTAGGTCTCCCCACCCCAAACTTCCCCCAATGTCACCAGATCCGGTCAGGGTTTAAAATAAGAGCTTTGAGCCACGATATCCTTCTAAAAATCAAATTTCATGGAGATCCAATCACCCGTTCGTAAGTTAAAAATACCTCATTTTTTCTAATTTTTCAGAATTAACCCCCCCCCCCAACTACCCAAAAGAGAGCGGATCCGTTCCGTTTATGTCAATCATCTATCTAGGACTTGTGCTTATTTTTCCCACCATGTTTCATCCCGATCCCTCCACTCTAAGTGTTTTCCAAGTTTTAGGTTTCCCCCTCCCAACTCCCCGCCCCCATCACCAGATCCGGTCGGGATTTAAAATAAGAGCTCTAAGACACGATATCCTTCTAAACATCAAATTTCATTGAGATCCGATCACCCGTTCGTAAGTTGAAAATACCTCATTTTTCTAATTTTTAAGACTTACTCCCCCCCCCCAACTACCCCAAAGAGAGCAAATAGGTTCCGATTATGTCAATCATGTATCTGGGACTTGCGCTTATTTTTCCCATCAAGTTTCATCCCGATCCCTCTACTCTAAGTGTTTTCCAAGATTTTAGGTTTCCCCCCTCCAACTCCCCCCAATGTCATCAGACCCAGTCGGGATTTAAAATAAGAGCTCTGAGACACAATATCATTCCAAACATCAAATTTCATTAAGATACAATCACCCGCTCATAAGTTAAAAATACTTCATTTTTTCTATTTTCCCGAATTAACCGGCCCCTACTCCCCCCCCCCCAGATGGTCAAATCAGGAAAACGACTATTTCTAATTTAATCTGGTCCGGTCCCTGATACGCTTGCCAAATTTCATCGTCCTAGCTTACCTGGAAGTGCCTAAAGTAGCAAAACCGGGACTTTAGGTTTTCCCCCTCCAACTCCCCCCAATGTCATCAGATCCGGTCGGAATTTAAAATAAGAGCTCTAAGACACAATATCATTCCAAACATCAAATTTCATTAAGATCCAAATACCCGCTGATAAGTTAAAAATACTTCATTTTTTCTATTTTTTGCGAGTTAACCGGGCCCCCACTCCCCCCCAGATGGTCAAATTGGGAAAACGACTATTTCTAATTTAATATGGTCCGGTCCCTGATACGCTTGCCAAATTTCATCGTCCTAGCTTACCTGGAAGTGCCTAAAGTAGCAAAACCGGGACCGACAGACCGACAGACAGACCGACAGACCGACAGAATTGGCGACTGCTATATGTCACTTGGTTAATACCAAGTGCCATAAAAACAGTACATGGAAAACTAAATATTTAGATTCATTAGTACTTAGATCGGCTAACCAAGGCAGGTGCATGATACTATGCCAGAGAGCCTGGACCTTATAAAATGCCCCCTTTTTGAAATAAGTTATCCTGTTTATGGTCCCTTGTTTTAGATAATTACCCCCTCCATACTTTTTCAAAATTTACTTTTTTAGGCTTTTGTTTCGTCTCAGAACCGCCCCCTTTTGGAGACCCTTTATTCCCGCTCTGGATTCTATTGCCTTTGCTTTCTACAGGAGGTCAATTTGTAAAATCATTGCTTTAACATTTCATCATCTTCCTTAATCTAAAACTCGTTACGCAAATTACTAACATTTTGTGGACCTGTCATCGTTCAGAATATAAAGTGATAAGAGATTCGTAGAAATTCATCTTTTTTTAAACCTGTTAAACAGAAATTGATATATTCTTTCAATTAAGTGACAACTGAATTTAATTCCCTCGATACCTTGGTTACAGTAGTAGCTGCAGCTTGGTAAAGATCGAGTCATAGCCCATAATGACAAAAATATAAAAATAGTTTTGGAAGAGGCTGTCTAGTGCGAGATATTTGTTAAACATTAGTATTTTTGAGAACTTGATAATATTACCATTTCTGGATTCAACTTAATAATATTTAAAATAAAAAAAAATTCGCGAGCGTTTCGAAAAGGACGGTAAAATCCTTCGAAAGCGGCGTCATATAAAAAAAAAAACTAATCATCTGAATCCTAAGTTTTTGGAAACCTCGACCATAGACTTGTAGTTCCCCATAAAACATGGACCTTTTCTTAAATTAAATAAAAAAAGTTTTATTAACTGAAAGTAAGGAGCGACATTAAAATTTAAAACGAACAGAAATTACTTCGTATATGAAAGGGGCTGCTCGTTCCTCAACGCCCCGCTCTTTACGCTAAAGTTTGAGTCTTTCTCTCAACTATACTTTTTAAAACAGTAAAAAACTTTAGCGTAAAGAGCGGGGCGTTCAGGAACGAGCAGCCCCTTCATATACGGAGTAATTTCTGTTCGTTTTAAGTTTTAATGTCACTCCTTACTTTCAGCTAAAAAAACTCGTTTTTTTACATTTAATATCTGAACGTTTTCGAATTAATGTTCTGATTTTGGCTCTAATTAAAACGAAATTTTTATATATTTTTTTTTGGCTACATGACTTTCTCATGGTTTTGATCGGACGATTCTGAGAAAAAAAGGAGCACGGGAGTAGGCCTAGTTACCCTCCAATTTTTTGGTTATTTAAAAAGGCAACTAGAACTGTTAATTTTTTACGAACGTTTTTATTAGTAAAAACATACGTAACTTACAAATTAACTTACGTAACAATCTTCTATATACATATGTTTTTATAACTTATATGTGGGGGTTCACCCCCTCGTCAATACCTCGCTATTTACACTAAAGCTTAAATTTCGTCCCAATTCCTTAAGAATGACCCCTGTTTCACAAAGGCCGTAAAATAATTAGTTGAAATTGATAAAATTACTTTAGCATAAAGAGCAAGGCATTAGGAGGAGGTGAACCCCTCATATTCGTAATAATTCCTGTTCGTTTTAATTTTTAATGCTGCTCCTTACTTTCAGTTGAAAAAACTTTTTCATATTTATTTTTTCATTGTTTTTTTTCAAAAAATGCAAAAAAGTCCTGTGCCCACTTCATGGAAAATTTTCCCCCCATTAAAAATTCCTCCATGGAAAGCTCCCCCTCATAGCCCCCCCCCCAACCAAAGAAATTCCCCTGATAGCGTCTGTACACTTCCCAATAACCATTACTACGTGTAAACACCGGTCAAAGTTTGTAATTTGCAGCCCCTCTCATGGGGACTGTGGGGGAGTAAGTCATCCCCAAATACATAGTTATTAGGTTTTTCGACTATGCTGAATAAAATGGCTATCTCAGAATCTTGATCCAGTGACTTTGGGAAAAAATAAGCGAGGGAGGGGGCCTAGGTGCCCTCCAATTTTTTTGGTTACTTAAAAAGGGCACTTGAAATTCTAATTTCTGTTAGAATGAGCCCTCTCGTGACAGTCTAGGACCACTGGGTCGATACAAATACCCCTAGAAAAAAAAACAACAAAAACAAAAAAACACGCATCCGTTATCTGTCTTGTGGCAAAAAACACAGATACGAGCTTGAAACTTCTACTGTATGGTTCTCTGATATGCTGAACCTGATGGTGTGATTTTCGTTAAGATTCTATGACCTTTAAGGGGTGTTTCTCTCTATTTTCTAAAATGAGGCAAATTTTCTCAGCCTCGTAACTTTTGATGGGTAAATCTAAACTTGATGAAAATTATATATTTAAAATCACCATTAAAATGCCATTCTTTTGATGTAAGTATTGTTATAAAAATTCCGTTTTGTACAGATTCAGTTACTATTGAGCCGGGTCGCTCATTACTACAGTTTGTCGCCACGAACTGTTTGAAAAGCAGGGCTCGAATGTAGGAGAACAGAAAAAAACAGGCCCTTGTTTTTATTTCTGGTAGAAATTGAAAACGGACGTCTTTTTTGAAAAAGCAGACGTTTAAACCGCTATTTTTTTTCTATTATTTGGTATTTTGAAGGCCAACTACTCTTGTAAATATGAGAGAAAGAGTCATTTATAACTTAATCCCTGAAAAGAATAAATTGAAAACGTATCAAAGATACACCCATTCACACGGCACAGGTACTAAAGTCAGTAGCTTTTGTAGACGACAATGCTTTCTCAGTAATGTAAAAACATCTTGACTCCAAGATGTTCTGGAAATATCTCTGACTAAATTTGGTACAAACAGCTATACAACATAAGTGTCCACAAAAAATGCAATATCTTACCTCAAAGAGATAAAAAAGGAATTGGAAAAACCTGCTTAGAAAATTTTCTCGGTTACTAGGCGTGTCGATCACGATAATTCTTGCAGTAAGCATTGTCACAGAGAGAAATGCCTGGCAAAAAGCCAGGTAGCGTGTAAGAAAGTAGCAGAAATGCAAATTACAGCACACAGTACACGGAGTTATTTATTCGAGCTTTAGAGGTTACCATTTAGAAACATGCACCTTCCCAAAATCCTAGCCTTTGTCAAGGGACACTCCTTTCTCATGAAATACCCAGCGATCGAAACCACTAATTCGCTTGGCAAACTAAAATCAAGTATGTTAAGATGTTTAAAAGCCGATATTTACGAGCTTCAGACAAAAATTATTCTTTGTGGTTTGAGGAACAGAATGGGTCTCCAATCTGAAAAGAGTAACTTTGACTTCTCTCAGTGATCTCTCATTAGGGTTGCCACGGGTGATATTTAACTTCTATTTCAAGCCCTTTTCTGGAAGAAGCACTTTTGAGGAAATGGAGTAGTATTATGTCACTTTTCTGCCAAAAAAGGATAACTTTTAAAATAAAGGAACGGACAACTTGCTACATAGACAAGCATTGTCATCCTTTTTTAGAATTTAACACCTTTTATTCTATTTACCGTCCCAATTTTCCAAAAATATGATATTATGTGTATACAGCCACCCCTCAAATCTCTTGCAAATGCATACTAGTTATTTGAGACAAATCGAAATTGAAACAATTTTTGACATTAATACATCTTGTGAACTTAAAATCCTTCGTATTTAGGCACGGCCTTCAGTTTCTATTGCGCTGAAGGAAGTTGCACCCCTTTCATGACCTCTGTTTAAACCTTTTTATAATAGTGAGGTTTATTAAAGATAAACCGTATAAATTTTCATAATGTATTACCCACGTGTGTGGACGTCTCCTTTTTATAGTCTTCCTAAAATTCATAAGCCTGGTAATCTACTTCAGCCCATTGGTACCTCCTTTAATTCTCCTAAAGCAAAAATAGGAAAATTCTTATCAGTTGTATTCGCCCACTAATTCAGGCTCAAAATCCTATATTAAAAATTCGACCGATTTTGTTTCCAAGTTAAAGCAAGTCTCTGTTAAACCAAATACAAAAATAGGCAGTTTTGATGCGGATTCAATGTATACCAATTATCATCCTCAAAAGGCCGAAAGGATTTTGTAGGATAAATTCAGTTCAAACCCATCTGTATCAGAAAAATCTACACTTTCCAACCAGACACTTCTTTCACTTACAGCCCTTTGTAACAGAACTTCTTTTTACTTGCATTACAGAGGCATTTTTTATAGATATAAATATGGGCTTTCAATGGGCACCCCCTTTCACCAATTGAGGCTGATATCTTCATGAAAAACCTTGAAGAAAAGGCATTTTTCAAAGTTTTTGTAAACCGGAATTTTGGGTTTGTTTTAAAGATGATATTTCTTATTTGTGGGAGCATGGTGATGAATCTCTTGAGTCTTTCCTTCACTTGCTTAACTCTTTGGGTCCAATACTTAAATTTACTTAGGAATTAGAGGTAGAAAGGCGTCTTCCTTTCTTAGATGTCCTGGTTCACCGAAATGATATATGCTTCGAGTTTGGAGTCTATAGAAAACCCACACATCAATACGGTTACTTAAATTATTCCTTTAATCATTTTCTTGCTGTGAAAAGAGGAGTGGTTACTTCTCTAGTTGACAGAGCCTTGCAAGTTTGCTCTCCACGTTTCCTGGATTCAGAGCTTGACCACCTTAGAGATATTTTATTTGGGAATGGTTATCCAATTAGTTTAATAAATTCTGCAAATGCAAAACGTATTAAAAAATTATCAGATAGTGACACAGTAAACAAAAATCAAAGGGAAAATTCAGTTTATCTTGGTCTCCCGTATGTTAAAGGGGTTTCAGACCACATTTCCAAAAATCTAAAGAAAAATAATACGTTAACTTACTGTAAACCCAGAAAAACTATTAGTTCCCAAATCTACCAAGGTAAAGACCCTATCCCGATAGGGTCTGATGAACGACTTACGGATAGATTAACTCAGCACTCTACCTCAATTAATAACACCCTTAAAAAGCGGAAAAAAACAGAAAATTTTGACTCTGCCCTCTCAGAACACATATTTAATAATTCATACCATACTGTTTTATCTAACCAAGCTAGCATAATTTCGCATGACAAAGGCATTGTCCAGCAGTACAGAGAAGCTGTTGAAATTTACTAATACAAAAATTTAGGTCTAGCAAGGGCAGAGATTCAGGTGATTTAAGAATAAGTGAGTCTTATTTCGGTTTTCTCAAAAGAGAAGCTGATACATTAGTAATCTCTAAAATAAATGTTGAACCACTTCCCCAGTCACATAATCATTTACATCATCAACCCCTTAGGTCTCAAAGGGTATCCTCAAGAAATGCAATGGTTAAAATCAGAAGTCAGGTGATCTAGTTCTCCAATTTATTCAATTTCTGCATCGTTTGTTTGAGTTGATGGAAATTTTTTTCTTTTATTTCTCAGTTGTTCGTTAGTATCCGTCGTTGGCAGTTTCATTTTGTTTGGATTTTATGCAAATCGCGGATATTGGCGAATGACTCACTTTATTGTTTGTTAGGTATTTGATTTTAATTCTTTAAATTTTGGGTCTTTTGTTGAATTTTATTTAATTTTTAAGGCGTTTTTTTTTCATTGGTTTTGTTGTACTTTCCCCACTTGTTTTTTGTTTTTTTTCTTGATATTATTATTTTGTTCGCGCTGAAGAAGAGAGGCGATTTATCTTTTGAAATATTCGCTTTCTGCGTTTTTTTCAATATTTTCACTTGGCCTTTAAAAACCCCAATGTCTTAGCAACATTACAAAGAACAATTCAACAATTCAAAAACTGACATTTTTTTGTCCCAAGAAACCTTCGTTTGCTTCTATTCACGTTCTGAATTTCGGAGGTTGTCTTATTAACTCAAAAAAGATTATCAAAAGGAGATAAATGCAAGGAAAAAAGACACTTCTTAGTCCTCAATTCGAAAATTTTCCCCACGCCGCTGCATAGGACACCCTTTCAGGATAATTTATTTCCTAGTTAATGTGTCTGAGAGGCAAAACAAAGAAAAATACATATCTTAATGGCGCATCTCCGACAACTTTCACGGCGCTTTGTGCAAGAAAATATCCTACTGTTCTTGGCCATATATCGAATAAATTACCATAAAAACAATAATAAATTATACAAATGTCACGTTCAAAAGGAAAGATGAAAACAATGAAATAATAAAACAAAATTTCTTAAACACTGAATCTCAAAGAAACTTAGACAATTTGCCGCAAAAAATTTATTTCATGTATTCGCTTCTCTAAAGCTGGGGCTTGAAGGGAAGCAAATACAAGACAAACTTACTAGTAACTTACTTACTTACTAGTAACTATTCAGTAACATACTTCTAAATGTTCCGCTGCTTGGCAGAAGATGTTTTGGAAATTGAAATTTTGGAAATTTTGTAGCAGTTCAACTTTTTTGTAGATACGAGTCGGCATGCTGTTGATTTTGTCAACGCGTTTTCGCGTTCAACCCCCGAAACGTTCCCCATGACTAACTAAAAAGGTTAAATAAATTCAAAAATATTAACTTATTCACACCCCCCCCCCTCCCTATCAAAATTCGGATTGAATTTCAAGGATTCACCCTCCAGAATTCTCCCAAGCTTACGCTACTGAATTTAAGGAAATTAATGAAAAATAGAAAGATTCTCGGACGATTGGTTCTATGTCTATGTCACTGTGAAATATAGCCTAAGGCCTTTTCTTCATACAGTTTTAAAGCAATTTCGGCAGAGTTGCCGATGCCGCAGGAGCTTTTAATTTTTGAGAAACCTGTTGTGTCCAAAAATAAAAGGAGTAACTTCTCCTCAATGGACTCCATCATAGCCTCAGAAGCTTCAAATGTACGAGGACGAGTCAAAATAGGCCTCAGTCCAGAGATAAGAATTAAAAACACAGATAAAGGTCAAAAGGACAATCTAAACAGACAAATCAGGCAACGCTATAGCGTTGGCTATAGTAAAGCCCATAAGGCTCCAATGTTTTATTATTTCTTTATTTTCTTTTTCCATAGGCACTTCATATGGAAAGGGTGGTCATATAAACTTCGGTGGGGGCTCATTCGAATGGAAATTGGAAGTTCTATTGCGCTTTTTAAGACTCAAGAGTGATCGAAGAGCAACTAGCCCTCCGCCCTTTTCCCCTAATTTATCTGATAAAAATTGTGTGATAGCCATTTTGTATAAAAAAAAAAGTTCAAAGATCAGATATCAAAAACTCTCGGGTCAACATAACACTCAAGGGCCCAGGGGCAAGTGTTGTAAGTTCCACCCTGAGGGCAATTATGGTTTTTATAGAAGGGATGATCGTATAAATTTCAGAGGGGGGAGGGCTCATTCGATTGTAAATCGGAAGTTCTAGTGCATTTCATAAGAGTTAAAAGTGATCGGAGGGAACTACCCTTCGAGGCTCCTTTTCCACAAATACATTTTGAGATTACTATTTTGTTCAGAATATTTCAAAGATGAAATAAAATTACTCTATAGCTTTTTTTATGCTATAGTATTATTACTCTATAGTTTTTTTTTATGTTTTATTGTTAATTCTTCACCGAGGACGGTCGAGTGGAGATCTCAATCGAAATAATTGCAGTATTTTTTTTCTTCTCTTGCTGTGATTACCCTCGTTTTTCTTCTTCGTTGTGATTTTTCGTTTTGCAATGAGTTTTTTTCTCAGGAGTCGTTTTTTCCTCTGATAGAAATAGGTTTTAACTGGCTCGTTCTATTTTGAAAATCCGCGCTATATTTTAAACAGAACAGAAACAGAAACGGAATTCAAATAAAGTCGTACTTTGGGACGTAGGATAAAATTTTCTTTTCTTTTATTTTTTCTACCCGTGCAAGTAGCCTAACAAATAGTGGTAAGACGGCAGTTCAGGACACATTCGAAAGACAATTTTTCTCGCGCGCTTTTTAAAATGTTAACCTGACACCGTAAGGACGAATTTACATAAAAATAGCATTGGCATAGTAACGAATGGTAAATGGAGGCTGGACTTAAAGGAACCAAAATCATGAAAAGCGAAATTTGGTAGGAATGTGTAAAACAATAGTATTTCACCCCAATCAAGGTCAAAATTACTGTTTTAAGGGCAGAATTTGACACTTTTTTGCCGTGTTATGACCTGTTTTGTCACTTGTAACACTCCAACACTGCGGATAGTAATTGAGGACATGGCTTCCATGTATTATTCTTCCTTCCCCCCCCCCCTCAGCCACTACTTATGGAAGGGTGGTATGTAAACTTGGAATAAGACTCATCCTGCTGGATCATCGAAAATTCTAATGCTCTTTTAAGAGTCAAAAGTGATTGAAGCACAAACAGCCTCCCTCCAGTTCAACAGTTCACAATAGTCAAGAGGTCAAATAAATATGCCTTCGGGGATAACCTTGTCGTTAGAGCCCTTGGAGGCGTCATTATGCAAATTACCAATTGTTTAAAGATATGTGTTATATTAGAAAAAGGGATATACATTTAATCTTTATTAAGAGGTCTTTTTTCCTGGACAGTTCGAAATTTATAGGCGTGAATCCTCGGGCCAAGGAAAACATAATATAACAAAAAACTGTTTTTGGGGCAGAACCTCCAAAATGGAGCTTAAAAAAGAACAGAAAATTTCTGATTGAATCGGAATATATGACTACTCCTTAGTTGGTAGGCTATGAGGATCCGAATGTAAAAATAAAATTTGAAATATATTGATTCCCGTGAAAACGGAATCCAACTGTTTTTGACAAAACCTTTTCTCCTGATCGACACGAAACTTAAAGCCATAAGTACTTGGGCTAAGGGGATCCTGAAGTGAAAAAAATTTATATTGGGTAAAATAATGAATCGCAGAAATAAATCAAACAGTTTGTGATAAAGACCTGTAGTACTGTAGTAAGGAGCGACTAGGCTCGATAGTAACTGAAACTCAAAAAACGGAATTTTGTTACCAATAATTACATGAAAAGAATCGCATTTTAATGCTGATTTTAAATACACAAGTTTTATCAAGTTTAATCTTATAAATAAAAAGTTAAGAGCCTGAAAAAATTTGGCTTATTTTAGAAAATAGGGGGAAACACCCCCTAAAAGTCATGGAATGACTTTCAGAAAAGTCAAACGAAAATCACTCCACCAGATTCAGCGTATCAGAGAACCCTATTGTAGAAGTTTCAAGCTCCTATCTACAAAAATGTGGAATTTTGTATTTTTTGCCAGAAGACAGATCACGGATGCGTATTTATTTGTTTGTTTGTTCTTTGTTTTTTTTTTTTTTTTTTCGCAGGGGTGATCGTATCGACCCAGTGGTCCTAGAATGTCGCGAGTGGGCTCATCCTAACGGAAATTAAGAGTTCTAGTACCATTTTTGAGTGACCAAGAAATTGGACGGCACCTAGGCCCCCTCCCACACTCATTCTTTCCTAAAGTCACCGGATCAAAATTCTGAGAAAGCTATTTCATTCAGCATAGTCGAAAAACCTAATTACCATGTCTTTGGGAATGATTTACTCCGCCACAGTCCCCGTGGGTGGGGGTGCTAGTTACATACTCTTACCAGTGTTTACATATAGTAATGGTTATTGGGAAGTGTACATACGTTTTCAGGGGGATTTTTTTTGGTTGGGGGAGGATGGGCTGAGGGGAGAGGGTTATGTGGGGGGAACTTTCCACGGAGGAATTTGTCATGGGGGAAGAGAATTTCCATGAAGGAAGTGCAGGATGTTCTAGCATTAGTAAAAAAATAAAACAGTCAAAAAATAAATATTGAAAAGTTTTTTCAACTGAAAGTAAGAAGCAGCATTAAAACTCAAAACAAGCAGAAATTATTACGCATATAGGCTTCACCTCCTCCTAATACCTCGCTCTTTACGCTAAAGTATTTTTAGTAATTTCAACTATTTATTCTACGGCCTTTGTGATTCAGGGGTCATTATTAAAGATTTGGGATAAAATTCAAGCTTTAGTTTAAAGAGCGAGGTATTGAAGAGGGGACGAACCCCCTCACATATGAAATAAAAACATACGAATATAGAAGTTCGTTACGTAAGTTAATTCGTAAGTTACACATACTTTTTTACTAATAAAAACGTTCGTAAAAAATCAAAAGCTCTAGTTACCTTTTGAATTAACCAAAAAATTGGAGGGCAACAGGGCGTCCTCCCCCACGCCTTTTTTCTCAAAATCGTCCGATCAAAACTATGAGAATGCCATTTGGCAAAAAAAAAAATATGCAAATTTCGTTTTAATTATTCATGTGAGGAGAGCCAAAGTCAAAACATTAATTCAAAAACGTTCAGAAATTAAATAAAAAAAAAACAATTTTTTTTAAACTGAAAGTAAGGAGCGACATTAAGACTTAAAACGAATAGAAATCAGTCCGTATATGAAAGGGGCAGTTCCCTCCTCAGCGCACCGCTCTTTACGTTAAAGTTATTTTTTCTGTTTTAAAAAGTAGAGTTGAGAGAAAGTTGTCAAACTTTAGCGTAAAGAGCGGGGCGTTGAGGAGAGAACAGCCCCTTTCATATACGGATTATTTTCTGTTCGTTTTAAGTCTTGATGTCGCTCCTTGCTTTTCAGTTAAAAAAACTTGTTTTTTAATATTTAATCCTTAAAAAGGATCAAATCTCACTTCAGCTTGAAACTTATATCTTTAAACTCTTGAACCTTCGGGACCCCATCATCCAAGAAAGATTTAAAAGAAAATTTAGATTCCCTGAAAATGGGGCCCCAAAAGGGCTAAGAATGCAGGAGTACAGGTCCTCTAAACATGGGGCTAAAAGAGATCCAGCATTTTTTTATTAGGCTCGCTTGGAACTGTTGAGAATGTGTTGCCAGGACTATGGAGACCAAAAATTGTTCTGGGAAGAATAAGGGCTATCAAACCGAAATCCTTCTTCTTCTTCCCAGAGAAGAAGAAGGAGCTCTGGGAAGAAATTCCTCTATGAACTTTTTGAAAGGAGTTCTGGTTCAATCAAAACCATTATCCTTAAATGCTTGGGTAGAGATGACATTTTATAAAGCTCGCATTTACAGACACTCCCTTAGACTAAGCAAATTGCATCAATATGCCAAATGTGTTTTCCCCTATCCTGTTTGGTTCTCAATACATTTAGAAGTGTCAGTCTTTTCTTTCCATACGCATTAAATCCTTTTTTCACATGTAGAGACAACGCATTATATCCTTTTTTCACATGTAGAGACAAATGGAGAGGGAAGCTTCTGATATCAAATCTATTTATGTTGTTTCTTAGATGGTAAAAATAAATCCCTTGTACATTCGACCAGTCATGAATCACAACTAAAAACCTTGAAAATCATTTTTTTCCCACTCTCCTTTAAAATTTACGTGGCTTGAGATGATGTCTTTTGAGTTACCACATTTGACATCTACTCTGATAATTTGATATCGCCACGGTTGGGTAGAGCTAGCTCTTTCTTTCGCTTCTATCTTCTTTCACAGTTTCCTTACATAGGATACAATTTCTAATTGTAGGGAATATAGATTTAGAGAGATTAGCTAGAGATATAGCCTTAGAGGGGCTTTTTTCACAGAAATACCTGTACCTGTACTGATTTAAAAGTAAAGAAATTGAAAGAAAAGTTCTTTTCAGTCAAAAAAGGACAATATTAAAATTACCAAAAGAAATAAAAGCAAGTGAACTGATTTTCCTAGTCTTTTTAACGAAGATGTTTGACTGATAGCGCTTATATTTGAAATTAGAGAACTTGGACGCAGAGCCAAGTAACATTTATCGATTGCAATGCTTTTTTTTCAATTTCTGAAATAAACAAACCCTTTTCCAATTTAAAATAACATAATTTTCTTTCGATTACTCCCATAGGTATCGCTACAGAAGATATCTCAAAAGGGTATGAGAAGCCATTTTTGCGGAGGAGCTTTAATAGAGCCAGGTTACGTTGCAACAGCTGCACATTGTGTCATGAGGTATGGTCCTTAATTTGATAACCCTATTAGAACTTGGACTGTCGTTACTAAGCTAGATTCGAAAATTGAAATACCCACCACACTGCCATTTTTAAGAAGGTTGAATCCAGACACAGCCTTTAACCTTCGAGGTTTTGTAGCTACGTCAGTTCCAAAACCGCTTGAAGATATTTTACAAACAGGTTGTACACCTTGGGTCATAATAGTGGCGGAAGGATTGTTGTATCCAAGTTAACGAAACATTATAGGTGAGCGAAAAAAATTAAGTATTGACATCAACTGACAAACTAAAAAAAACAAAATACCATGAACACGACTAAAAATTGGAATACAATTCTTAATAGGAAGTAAAAGTGATCAAGATTCCTATTTATGCCTCTGCCAAACTATAGTCAAACATAAGGATAAAAAACCAAGACTTATGAGCAATAGTTCTTGATTTGAATTTGTCACTCGTGCTACTGAAGTGGAAAACTGGAAAGTCAACTGGAAATGGATTAAAATCTAGTATCAACACTAATTCACTCCCAGCTTTTGCCTGACAATGTTACGTCTTTGTCTATTTTGTCACATTCATTTTACATATAGGAAAAACTACTATTTCAAGTTTCCGTCTTTTCTAATTTGAAAAAATTATACGTTAAAACTTTACTCTGACTGGTCGATCACGAAGATTATGCCTAAAAGTTAACGATGTTGAACTCGACAAATTACCAATCGAATGCAAAGTGTTGCATTCGTGCATAATCTTGATTTTATCCATAGTATGACATAATGGGACACAGGCATTGATATAAATTAATTAATCACAAAGAATATATAATCTTCATTCATGAATCAAATCCATTTTTAAGTGTTTTTTTTGTTGCTCTGTCGGCTCTACAGAAGTATTTGTAAACACAGTTATTTGTGTACATGCATCAATGAAACAGGAAAGTGCGCTGTAGGGAAAACTTCATGCTGTTGTATGTTTGAGAATATAGCTTTTGTGAACCTAAGAAAAAGAGATTTGTCATCAATATCATCTTACCTTAAATTAGTAGAGGTCATTCCAAAAAAGCTCTGACTTTTAAATGAAAATAATACGGTTAAATATACAGTTTGGGTGCTTAAATGTAACTTTTGAAACCATGTTATGGTATTTTATATATAATAAATAAAACAATTCCTTTATTCCCCCTAAATCCTTAAGTGGCAAAAATTCAGCATGCTCGGTTTATCTCTGGAACATGGTCAAAATTTTGTGAAAAGAAATTCTTTTTTTTAAACTTGGATATTCCAAACCAAAAATAGTATTAAAAAACAATAAAGGAATGACTAATTTCTTTATTAATACCGCAGCAAATATGAACTGAATTACAGGCACACATATATAATCGTCGAAAATCCTGGGAAAACCATTCGAAACCGACAAGACCAATCGAATAGCAAAAGGGTGAAAATCATGATTACTAGCAGTAATGACTCATCGCAGCGCCAAGTGGCATGAAGTCAACATTGCTGCGCACACTCCTCCTCCACACAAGCCTACTTAAACCCTCACTCAATAATCCCTCCAATAAAGTTCAATTTCCTCTAATTCTGCCTCATGGCACTTTCGGGTGATCTGCATCAATCACCATCACTTACAAACATCACCATTTTTACAAATAATTTAAAGAAGATGTTCTTTCGGCTTACAGTAGCGGCTGCTCTAGTGCTTTCTATGTTTTTTGGTCATAATCATCCATAGGTCCAGTTACTCTTTTTCTCCCATTACTTCCCCATCACTTTCTATTTTCTCCTCTTCTTCTTTTTCTTTTTGAGAAGTGAATATTTTTGATGTTGTTGGTTTATTTTTTGTGTTGAAAGAGACTACCAATTTCTACCTCTCTTTGTTACGAGTTGATACGTATAATATGTGTTATGTTAATTCAAATAAACTGTTCAGCCTCAGATAGACAGTCAAAAGGCAAGTAAAATGTCTGTCAAAATCTGGCATGACCTAAGTTTTCCTTCATTATAGCCCTAGGTTGTAGAATAGAACTAAATTCTTGGACCAGCTTTTTGTTTGAAATGGGGTCAGTCAAACCTTCCTTAGATAATTCCTCTAGAAGACGAGTTCAGACATATCACATATCAAGGGTTGCCAATCCTAGTGATTTACCAATATTTCTAGTGACTTTTTTATTGCCTAAAGTTAAAATCACTAAATCAGCACATAAATCACTAGATCATTCTAGATTAATCACTAGAAAATCACTAAAATCCTGTGATTTTTTTCACCGGCCGGCAACCCTGCTTACGGGTCGTAATTGATAAGCGTAAATATCAAAAAGACAAGGCACATAATATCAGAACACCTTATAGAATAAAACACTGTGAAATTGAAAATAAAAACATAAGTAGTGATAGGTCTCCAACTCTCATGCTTACACCCTTATTTGGGCAATAAAGCTTCCCTACACTAAACTAGAGCATTGACCTACTTACATAACCAGCCGCCAAGGCAGGTATCCGACGCTTTTGGGTGAATGACCTGTCCGGACATGATTAGCAAATATTCGATCTTCGCTGAGTAAAAGCAATGTCCAGTTATTATAATACTTGATATTCAAGTCATGACAATTATATGAATAATTTTTTGGTTTTTTGAAAATATTGTTTAATATTGGGGTCTGCACAAAGTCGAAATTAATAAAGTCGTACATATTTTAAGCAAAAATACGACAGCCGGTCATCAATGACCCAACCTCCAAGGCCCTCATTACCCCTTCCTCCAAAATGTTTGCCTTTTGTACTTAGTTTTTTAACTTGAAATTAAAAAAATTGATTTAATTTTTTGCTTAAAAATATTTTCAGCTTCTTTCTTCATGTCTTAAAATGACATAAAGTATATTTCAAACAAAAAAAATTTACTTACGATATTTTCTAAATACAAAATGAAGATGATATATATATGTTAGTCGTAATTTTTCTTATTAAAAAAATAATGTTTGTAGTAACAGTTTTAATTTTTTTTTTACTAAAAATTTTCTGAAATGAATTTTTTGACTTTTTGATGTCTCAAAAAGACTCAAAATATACTGAAGACAAAAAAATCCCGCGTGATATCTTCGAAATACGACATGAAGATGAAATAGATATGTTAGTCGTAATTTTTGCTATTAGAAAAATAATATTTGTAGAAATATGTTTTTTTTACTTAGAACTTTTCGGGACTTAAAATAAGGCTGGTTATTGACAGTACCTAGTTTATTGTGTTTTTTCAAACAGTGTTATTTATACATTCGAGGGATAAACACTTATAAAATATTAAAAAAAAGTGAAGATGAAATATTCCAAGAAAGTGTGTGCACATGATAAAGTCATTGTTGTGTGGAATGCTGACAATGACAAGCCTTTAAACTATGAAACAACTACAAGTGGTAAAACTAATGAAAATGTATGCGTGCCTCGTCATGGCAGTGAAAGATTAGAATCCTTTGGAGTACCGAAAAAATTCAACTTTAATATGGTGGATATGTGAGAGTAACTTTTCCAGAGATGTTAGTACTTAAAGAGAATGCAAACGTAAAACTATTAGTTGATGACAAAGGCCATATTATTGATACTGCTGTTGGTAAAACGTTACCTAATGATAGATGATATCTTTATCTTCTGGTATTAGCATTCAAATGAAAACAAAGGGAAAATAAATGCTTACTGCTGCACTAATTTCATAATGCATATTTTTCTATGTGCCAAAACTGCAAACTACGTAAAAATAATATGGTAATAGACAGTGAAATCGAAAGCAAAATAAAAATGGCATTGGCACACACGATAACAACAGGTACAAAGATGAATTGACGAAAAACAAAGCGCATGTGAATATTATTACTACCATTGATTGTATACCAACAAATATAGTTAATGAACCCGATAATATCAATGAAAAAAAAAAATGTGTGATACGGTTGTAACTAACACCATGTTATAGCTCGTGTATAGCCCCAAAATGGAAAAAGTGTCATGTCAAGAGAAAACATACTGAATTATTTTATGGAATGGATTCAAAGCATTCAAAGCAAAATTTTTTTTTTATTCATTACCTTTTTATGATTCGATTCTTTGGGTTTGCTACGAAGTCGAACATTTAGAATGTTTATTTAAAAGTTGGAGATGTAAGAAAATGGATTTTCAAGGACATAGAGACTGCTATCAGGCTCACAGGAGTATATTAGAATCTGAGATAGATTACAAGAGTTGTTACAAAAGCCTGAATGATGAACTGGATTTTTCCCAAAATCCCCAAAGACAAGAAAACACCTGCTCAGACACACAAGCATAGAGAGAGAGAGAGAGAGAGATAGAGAGGAGAGAGAGAGAGAGAGAGAGAGAGAGAGAGAGAGAGAGAGAGAGAGAGGAGAGAGAGAGAGAGAGAGAGAGAGAGAGAGAGAGAGAGAGAGAGAGAGAGAGAGCGCGCGAGATATATATATATATATATAATATATATATATATATATATATATATATATATATATATATATATATATATATATATATATATATAGAGAGAGAGAGAGACGCATACAAACACCCAGATTAAAACATACAAACAGAGAACCCTGTACACAGAAACAAGCAAACACCCACTCAGAGATATTGCACAGAGAGAGAGAAGCAAACAGCCATTGATAAACACTGGCACAGAAAGAGATAGTGAGAGAAACAGCAAACAGTTAGTCAGACACACAGGCACAGAAAGAGAGAGAAAAAAAGCAAACACCCACTTAAACACATAGGCACAAAAAGAGAGACAAAAACACCTGCAAAAAGACACAGTCAGACACACAAACACACAAAGACAGACAGAGAAAGTAGCATAAACCCACTAAGACACATAGACACATTGGGAGAGACAAGCACTCATGTGCTCAGAAAAACAAGCACAGAGAAAGAGAAACAAAACACATAAAAACACACATAGTTACACACATAAAAAGACAGACACAGGGACAAGCAAACAATTACTCAGACATGTTTGCTTGTTTGTCTTTGTGTGTGTGTATATCTGACTCTGTGTGTTTGTAGGTGTTTTTTTTCTCTCTCTCTCTGTGCCTGTGTCACTGAGTGGGCATTTACTTATCTCTCTCACTATGCCTATGTGTCTGAGCAGGTGTGCTCTTGTTTCTATGTCTGTCTTTGTCTGTTTCTGTGTCTCAGTCTGTGTGTTTTCGTCCCTCTCTTTCTCTGTGCCTGTGATTCTGAGAGGTTGTTTGCTTGTCCCCATGTCTGTATTTCTGTTTCTTACTCTGTGTGTTTGTAGGGGTTTTTGTCTCTCTCTCTCGATGCATTTGTGTCTGAGCGGCTGCTTGCTTGTCTCTCTCTCTATGTGTCAATGTGTTTGAGCGCCTGTTTGCTTGCCCCTGTATCTGTCTTTGTGTGTTTGGGAGTGTGAATCAGTGTACTTGGATGCGTTTTTGTCTCTCTTATTCTCCATGCCTGTGTGTATGCGCGGGAGTTTTCTTGTTTCTCTTAGCATGTTTGTTTGTCTGACTCAGTGTGTTTATAAGAGTTTTCGTCTCTCTCTCTCTCTGTGCCTGTGTGACTGAGCGGACGTTTGCTAGTCTGTCTTATTATGCTTATGTGTCTGAGCGGGTGTTTGCTTGTTTCTCTGTCTGTCTTATGTGTGTTTGTGTGTCTACCTCTGTGTGTTTGTAGGTGTTTCTCCCTCTCTCTCTCTCTCTCTCTTTCTATGCCTGTTTGTCTGAGTGGATGTTTGCTTGTCTCTCTCACTACACCTGTGAATCTGAGCGGGTGTTTGCTTGTTTCTCTGTCGGTCTTTGTGTATTTGAGGGTTTGACTCTGTGTATTTGTAGGTGTTTTATCTATCTCTCTCTCTGTGCCTGTTTATCCGAGCGAGTATTTACTTGTCTCTGTGTCTTTATTTTTGTATTTGTGTTTCTGAATCTGTTTATTTGTATGTGTTTCGTTTCTCTCTCTCTGTGCTTGTCTGTCAGGCCACATATTTGCTTGTCTGTCTCACTGTGCTTGTGTGTCTAAGCGGGTACGTGCTTGTTTCTCTGTCTGTTTTTGTGTGTTTGTGTCTGACTTTGTCTGTTTTTAGGTGTTTTGTCCCTCTCTCTCTGTGCTTATATGTCTAAGTGGGTGTGTGCTTGTTTCTATGTCTGTTTTGTGTGTTTGTGTGTATGACTTTGTCTGTTTTTAGGTGTTTTGTCTTTCTCTCTGTGGCTATGCGTCTGACTGACTATTAGCTTGTATTTCTCTCTTTCTATGCCTGTGTATCTGAGCGGCCGTTTGCTCGTTTCTGTGTCTGTCTTTGTGTGTTTGTGTGTCTGACTCAGTGTGTTTGTAGAAGTTTTTGTCTCTCTTACTTTCTCTGCGCCTATGTGTCTGAGCGGATGTTTACATCTCCTTGTGTCTGTCTTACTGTGTGTTTGTATGTATTTTATTTCTCTCTTTGTCAGTGTGCGTCTGAGCAGATTTCTGCTTCTCTCTCTCTCTCTCCCCTGTGTATCTGAGCAATTTGCTTGTTTCTCTGTGTGTCAGATTCTATGTGTTTGAATGTGTTTTTGTCTCTCTCTCTATGCCTATATGTCTGAGCGGCTATTTGCTTGTCTATCTGTCTGTCTTTGTGTGCTGTTTTCGTCTCTCTCCTCTCTCTCTCTCTCTCTCTCTCTATGTCTGTGTTTCTTAGCGGCTGTTGTATTCTCTCTCCCTCTCTCTCTCTGTGCCTGTGTGTCTAAGCAGGTATTTGCTTGTCTCTGTGTATGTCTTTGTCTGTTTGTGTGTCTGAATCTGAGTGCATGGATGTCTCTCTCTCTCTCACTGTCCCTATGTATCTGATTGGGTGATTGCTTGTTCCCCATGTCTATTTGTATGTCTGAATCTGCATATGTTTTCGTCTCACTCTCTCTCTTCCTCTCTACCTGCGTGTTTTACTACCTGTTTGCTCGTCTCTCTCAATATGCCTGTGTATCTCAGTGACTGTTTGCATCTCTCTCTCTCTCTCTCTCTCTCTCTCTCTCTCTCTCTCTCTCTCTCTCTCTCTCTCTGTGTGTGTTTCTGTGCATCTGAAAAGGTGTTTGCTTTCTCCCCATATCTGTATTTGTGTGTCTGAATCTATGTGTTTGTATGCGTTTCTCTCTCTCTCTCTCTTTCTCTCTATCCATATGTGTCCGAGCAGTTGTTTGCTTGTCTCACCCTCTGTCTTTGTATGCCTGTCTCTGTCTTTTCCTCTCTCTCTCTCTCTCTCTCTATGTCTGTGTTTCTTAGCGGCTGTTGTATTCTCTCTCTCTCTCTCTCTCTGTGCCTGTGTGTCTAAGCAGGTATTTGCTTGTCTCTGTGTATGTCTTTGTCTTTTTGTGTGTCTGAATCTGAGTGCATGGATGTCTCTCTCTCTCACTATCCCTATGTATCTGATTGGGTGATTGCTTGTTCCCCATGTCTATTTGTATGTCTGAATCTGCATATGTTTTCGTCTCACTCTCTCTCTTCCTCTCTGCCTGTGTGTTTTACTACCTGTTTGCTCGTCTCTCTCAATATGCCTGTGTATCTCAGTGGCTGTTTGCATTTCTCTCTCTCTCCCTCTCTCTCTCTGTGTGTTTCTGTGCATCTGATAAGGTGTTTGCTTTCTCCCCATATCTGTATTTGTGTGTCTGAATCTATGTGTTTGTATGCGTTTCTCTCTCTCTCTCTCTCTTTCTCTCTATCCATATGTGTCCGAGCAGTTGTTTGCTTGTCTCACCCTCTGTCTTAGTATGCCTGTCTCTGTGTGTTTGTAGGTGATTGCTTCTCTCTATCTCTTTGTGCCTATTTGTCTGAGCAGGTGTTTTCTTGTCTGTGTGGATTTTGGAAAAAACCCAGCTCATATCTCTCAGGCTTTGGTAAAAGCTCTGGTAACCTATCTCAGATTCTAATATACTGCTATGAGCCCACTAGTAGTATCTATGTCTGTAAAACTGTCTTTTTTCACATCTCTAACTTTTCAAATAAACATTCTAAATATTCAACTTGCTACTGTGCCCTGAAAAATAATTGAAACATAACAAAGTAATGCATAAATCATTTTTATTTAAATAACGATGTAGAGAATATCATCATAAAAATAAAAATGGATGCTCTTGACATGACTCTTATTCCATTTTGGAGTCATAGACCTATTTTAACATGGCTTCAGCTACAATCGCATCACAAGTTTCATAAAGGGTATTATCGGGTTCATTGACTATATCTGTTGGTATACAATCAATGGTAGCAATAATCTTCACATGCGCTTTGTATTCTTCATCAATTCTTCTTTATACCCCGTTGTTATATTGCCTGCCAATGCCATTTTTATTTTGCTTTTGACTTCGCTGTCTATTATCACATTATCTTTGCACAGTTTGCAGTTTTTGCACATAGACGAGACATGCATTTTACATTAGTGCAGCAGTAGGCATTTCTTTTTCACTTTGCTTTCATTTCAATGCTAGTACCAGAAAGATTGCGATATGATATATCAACAGGTAACATGTTACCACCAGCAGCAGCAGGAAGCCGGCCTTCGTCATCAACTAATAGTTTTAGGTTTGCATTCTCTTTGAGCACTAACATCTCAGGAAAAGTTACTCTAACATATCCACCATCATAAATGTTGAATTGTTTCGGTAGCCCTAAGGATTCTATTATGTCACTGTCATGACAACGCACACATACATTTCCAATAATGTTACCACTACTAGTTGTTTCATAGTCCAAATCTTTGTCTTTGTCAGCATTCAACGCAACAATAACTTTATCAGGTGCACACACTTTCTTGGAATGATTCATTATCATTTTCTTAAATATGATTTAAGTGTTTCTCCCTCAAATGCATAAATAATACTGTTTGAAAACATACAATAAAGTAGGTACTGCCATAATCAGCCAAATTTTAAGACCCAAAAATTTTAAGCAAAAAAAATGACAGTACACACATTATTTTTTTAATAGGAAAAGTCCCGACTAACATATCTATACCATCTTCATTTCGTATTTCGAAAAATATCACAAATAACTTTTTTATTTTAAGTATATTATATGTCATTTTAAGACATGAGAAAAAGGCCAAAAATTCAGCCCAAAAATTCTAAGTAAAAAAATGAAAAGTGTTACTACAAACATCATTTTTCTGCATAAAAAATATGACTATTATATCTATACCCTCTTTATTTTGTAATTCGAAAATATCAAGTGATTTTTTTTTGTTTCAAGTATGTTTTGTCATTTTAAGATATTAAAGAAAGTTGAAAAAACTTCGAAGTAAAAAGAAATTAAAGTTAAGAAAGAAATTAAGTTAAAAAAATTAGGTATAAAAAAGGAGGAGGGGAAAAGATTCGAGGGGAGGGGGCATTAGAGGTTGGGTTTTGGATGAACAAGGGCTGTCGTACCATTGCTTGAAATATATACGACTTTATTAATTTCAACTTTATGCATACTCTGATACTAAACAATATTTTCAAAAGACAAAAAAATTATTCATATAATTGTCATGACTCAAATATTAAGTATTATAATAACAGGACATCACTTCTATTCATAGAAGATCGAATATTTGCTAATCATGCCCGGACAGGAAATAGTAGGTCATACACCCAAAAGCGTCGGATACCTGTCTGGGCGGCTGGTTATGTAAGTAGGTCAATGCTCCAGTTTAGTATAGGGATGCTTTAGTGCCCAAATAAGTGTGTAAGCATGGATCTGGAGACCCATCACTACTAATATAAATGAATAAATAAATGCAAGACTTTTAATGGCTGCATTAGCTTCGGCATTTTGGACCTGCTGAGGTTATGTGAAATTGGTCTTGTTTGAAACTGCTCCTGTATTAATGAAGTCATGTGATTCTAGGACAACTGCAGGTGCAGTAAGAGTACTTGCAGGATTACACGATTTGAGCAAAAAGGAATTCTACACTCAAGAAAGAGCAGTTGCGGAGATTACTATTCATCCTAACTATTCATTTAAAAAATTGTCGCACGATATGGCAATTATCAAGGCAAGTCATTATGAAGAAAACTAATTTTCCCTTTTTATATCTGAGTATGGGTATGATACAGAATGGGGTTACACTTGTAACTTTATTACAAATACTCTGAGACCTTACCCTCAGGCATAAGTTCTTTCGGTGTCGAGATGATGCTAGGCACTTTTTGAGATAGCATATAGGGCATTACAATTGACTACAGTTTTTTTCTAGGGACTCGTTGTCTCAAGTGTGTAATTTCTTAATAGCGACTTTAATTTTATAAATAAAGAGTTCAGAAATATAAAACAAAATATTTTATTGTTATTTTGCAAGGCAGAAAGAGAAAGGCTTTAGCCAGACTACCACGTGCTTTTTTCTATTCTTATGAAAGGTGTTCTAGAGAAAAATTGTAAGTTAGGCCGTGAAGTTCTAATCTTTATGCTATAATTATGTGAAATGAATCCGCTAATCATGCAGTCCCTTGCGCTATTCTCTGCACTTCAACAACATTCGTCTAACCTCACCAAATTGGTCACTTTGACATTTTGGGACGTGTTCGTTGACGTCGACGACCTTCCAGATAGGCATTATCTTAGTTTTATTCCTGAACTGTCTGGAACGTAGGAACACTCACTGCATTAAAGTAGGCCCGGAGATTTCTTTGAGCATGCTGCATGTTTTGATAAAGCAACATCGAATATAACACAAATTTTACGACAACCATTTGCTCGCAGATGACAAGAAAAAATATGAGCTAAGAGCTCATATGGCACTTGTGACGAGGTCGGAAGAGCCAAGAGCTCATATAGCATGAGCTCTAGCAAAATTCTAAGAATTAAAAGATTAATTTAAAACAACAATCAAAGGCTTAATGCCGATCGGGATTTAAAATAAGAGCTCTGAGACACGAGGTCCTTCTAAATATCGAAATTCATTAAGATCCAATCACCCACTCGTAAGTTAAAAATGTCTCATTTTTCTAATTTTTCTTCTCGCTTCAACCCACCCCCAGATGGTCGAATTGGGGAAAACAACTTTATCAAGTCAATTTGTGCAGGTCCCTGACACGCCTACCAGTTTTCATCGTCCTAGCACATCCAGAAGAACCGAACTCGCCAAAGCACTGGACCCCCCTAGCTCCCCCAAAGAGAGTGGATCCAGTCCGGTTACGTCAATCACGTATCTACGACATTTGCTTATTCTACCCACCAAGGTTTATCCCAATCTCTCCACTCTAAGCGTTTTCCAAGATTTCCGGTTTCCCCCTCTACCCCCCCCCACAATGTCACCAGATCTGGTCGAGAATTAAGATAAGAGCTCTGAGACATGAGTTCCTGCTAAATATCAAGTTTAAAAATACCTCACGATCGGATACCCGTTCTTAAGTTAAAAATATCTCAATTTTTCTAATTTTTCCGAATTAACACCTCTCCAACTCCCCCAAAGAGAGCGGATTCAGTCCGGTTATGTCAATCACGTATCTAGGACTTGTGCTTATTCTTCCCACAAAGTTTCATCTTTTTCTCTCCACTCTAAGCGTTTTCCGAGATTTCCAGTTCCCCCCTCCCCCATGACAATGGATCCGGTCGTGAATTAAAGTAAGAGATAAAGTACGAGTTACGAGGTCCTTCTATATATGAAATTTCATTAAGATCCAATCAGTTCTTCGTAAATTAAAAATACCTCATTTTTTCTAATTTCTCAAAATCAACCCTACCCCCAACTCCCCCAAAGAGAGCGAATCCGTTCCAGTTATGTCACATCACTTACCTAGGACTTCTGCTTATTTTTCCCACCAAGTTTCATTCCGTTTTCCAAGATTTTAGGTTCCCCCTCCAATTCCCCCCAATGTCAATATCCTTCTAAATATCACTTTTCATTAAGATGCGATCACCCGTTCGTAGGTCTAAAATACTTAATTTTTTCTATTATTTCCGAATTAAACGTCCCCCCCCACTCCCCCAAGATGGTAGAATCGAGGAAGCGACTGTTTCTAATTTAATCTGGCCTGGTCCCTGATACGCCTGCCAAATTTTATCGTCCTATCTTATCTGGAAGTGCCTAAACTAGCAAAACCGGGACCGACAGACAGACAGAATTGCGATCGCTATATGTCACTTGTTATATACCAAGTGCCATAAAAAGAAGAAAAGCTTCAACGATTTTTTTTTTTTTTTTTATTTTCTGCTTGTTACATCTAATATTCGCCCAGAGAAATAATTGGACCATAAAGCTTTTAACATCTATGTTATTTTAGTCACGTCTTGGTGTTATTTTAGCGTCAATTGAAGGGGGCAGGCATTCTGTTCCAATTTGGCCCCTCCCGCTATTGTATTTTTAAGAATACTATTATTGGGGTATTTTCACTGAAAACGCTTTTTTTAGTATTTTCATTGAAAGAATTGAAAAATACGGCAATTTTTGCCTCGATATTAAAAAACACCCTTTGACCCCCTCCTCCCCCAGATTTCATGAATTGAGGCTGCTGACCTTAAAGATCTAGTATTACTTGATATAAACTCAAAGCCACATGGCCTCATTTTTTTAATTTATATTTTATGAAGTTAAATACTGTACATTTTTGAAGGTGGTTTAACTACGTCACAATTGCAATTATTTTTGGGAAAACTAGATGGCATAGAGGCTTTTTGATTAAAAATGACTACTGCCAGAATTGGCAGTACAGTCTATGTTTGAAAATTCTCACAATTGTCTGTCACATCATGGCCAAAATTGACCAAGTTAGTTTGGCCATGTAACTTGAGTGTCTTATTTTGTGTTGTAAAAGAAGAGGAGAGGACATAAAAAGAATCTTGGCAATTATCGGTTAAATAGTAGTATTATCAAGGTATCTTCTTTTTATATTACCAATAAATTTTGTCAAGGAAAAATGTGAATTAAAAATAAGAAAGAAAGGTTTATTAAAAGCAAAACGTGATCAAGAAAAGAGTGTAAAGAGTTAAAAGAGGAAAGGAACAAAAGGAGAAAGAGAAAAAAAAAATAACTAAAGACTCGCTTACATTTCAGGAATGTCTACGGGTATGGAATGCTGCAACAAGTTTTTTCTTTAGTATTTTCCGTGCTTTAATAGTATTATTTCAGTAGTTTTAATACTATACTTAAGTCTTAAAATATCCTGCCATACCATTGGGAAAATGTTTCCTGCATATATAAAACTATATAAGTTTTAAAAAGACAATGTTTTTTTTCGAGCATCCGAATTTTACTTGCTCTAATTTCTGTATCTTTAGCTCGCAGCCCCTTTTCTTCTTGGAAAGGTCAATACGGTTGAACTTCCAGAGAGTTGCAGTAAACGCGAAGATGATCAGAATTGCACAGTCTTTGGCTGGGGAGCAACATCGGTAACGTATATTTTTCTCCATCAAAAGCTATGTATTTACTTATTGCTTTCTTTTCACAGGGTCACTTCGTATGGAAGGGGTGGTCGTAACTCTTTATTTCTGGTCAATTTGGAAATTACAGCCGTAAGCCCTTAGGCCAAGAAGAACCTAATGTATAAAAATTCTGGGGCCGTGCTCCCCCTGAAAAATAGGGCCTGAAAATGAACCAGGATAATAGTATGTGTTATCTTCAAGTTTGATGTGCTTCATTCATTTTAATTTACGTGCGTTTTGGGTTTCACCTATTCACTGACATAATTTCTGGCCTTTAGAAGCTTGAATTGTCATATTACTTTATTGTTCATTTTACGCTCCCAAATAATGGTTCCAGCAATAGCTGGAACTTAGTAAGTGGTTAACCTCAGCTTATTGTAAATGAAAGTTTAAAAATAGGTTCCTAAGAAGCTGTCTATAGAAAAAATCCCAATAATCATTGATTCAGAAATAAGAAATCTTATTCAGGTGAATCAAAATAATTTGCAATTATGAATTTTTTTTCGAACTCTGGAAAAGCCTGAATACCCTAAAACATGATGTCGAATTGAAATAAAAAGTACATAATCAAAATCGCTGTCGCTGAACATCCTGAACTGTGGACTTCCAGTCCCCTCCCCTTGAAAACATAGAAAAATAGGTTTTTTTTAATCATTAGCATGAGTATCCATCTTTTTCCGTCAGTTCTAGAAGGTTGCTGAGAAATTTTAGAGATATGGTCAACGGCTCATTTGAAGAGCTAATGCACATACATAAGTACGTACTTTCTATAGATTTCTTTTGTGACAGTGCCAGAACAGAGGGCCGTATGGCACTTTTGGTGTCATTTCTAGAATGGAGAAGGCTAGGAAGCATGAAGATTACACTTTCTAAACTTTTAACTGGAGGCTTACTGTCTCCCATCAGGGTTGCATCATTCTAGTAAAGAGCAAACCATCAACCGAAATTTTTAAACATGTTTTCAAAGAAATTATACAGTGAAAAAAAGTAGTTGATGTTAATGCAGAGATATTAACTATTGTAAGGATGTGGTAGAATAATAAGTTTTAATTATTAAACTGCGTTTTGTCAATTCCGAAAGGGCCCAAAGCCCCTCAATAATGATGTAGCTTTTCAAAGTGAAAAGTGCACACCTTTGAAATCGATATCGTTGCAAAACCGTAGTACATAAGTTTACTGTCCCACGCCTGAAAAAATAAGACAATTGAATTTTTCAGTAATCGTGACGTGCCACTTTTCTCCTCCCAGTGCAAGCAGGCTAGTGGAAAATCGTAGAGATGCGGCTAAGGGCTCCATTACTGTGTTAGCTTCTTTGACTACAATGAATTCCTTTTGAAACCGATCTTTTTTCTTTCTTTTGCATTTCCCGGCGACTAATACATTTTGCAGAATTGTCAGCTAACAATTCTTGTTGGCTAACACATTCGTTTCCACGGGCTACCAGATAATTAGCAGCTAACAAGAAAGCCTGCAATCTTTACTCTTGTATACGTTTCAGGCATAATATGAAAATGTGATATGTGCAAAATATGCCAATAGTGATATCTAAGTGCATTATTCTAGTTTTGTATATACACTTTTAAAACTAAAAACACCAAAAATTTAAATAAAATAGCTAATATTTTCTGTTAAAAGTAAAGAGCTGAGTTGAAGCAAAAAAAAAAGAAAATTACTGCTTCGCACCTTTGCAACGTATAATGTCAAAATTTGTACCAATAGACCGACTGATGATATTTGACTATGTTTGTAGGATTATGCAAAACTACAGTTTTACTAAGAGCACAACACAATACAGTCTTATTTTTGTATACTAGCAGGAAAAAGCGTTTTAAGATATCTTTACTGTATGAAAATAAAGCACTCTTGTTTCTTATGCTTTCAGTAAAGCCCTAACTATGCATAATCCTTTAAACATAGGAAAACATCGTCAGTAGATTTGCATGTACTGTATCTGAAAAATGTTAGTTTATTTGGACATATTTTTCATAGGCTGCAAGGCAATAATTTTTGTTCGTTTTAAGTTCGTTCTTTACTTCCATAAGAAAGGCTTTTCTTTTAAAATCTTAATCTTGCAACAGGCCAATTTATCAAATGACAAATTTAATTTTGAGCCAATTTGATTTATATAAATGGTGAAATCAGAGATAAATTTGGGAAATCATATTCGGAACTTTGATTTTATTATTTAAAATTATCGGCCACTCTTTCAATCAAAAACCGAAAGAGTTACCTATAATTTTCCATATAAAATAGTATCAAGTCTCGGATTGAAACTTCGTAAATTCTTAATTCAGACAGTGAGTTTCTGTTTTCTGAGCCCAAAGGTGATTTATATGACTGAGGAACAACATCGATGAAGCTTATATTCTCTGTGCATATAAACTAGTATCACAATAGTGATTATAGTAAACATGGTTTATCTTGATTAAAAAAAGGACATAATTATAAATGATTTATAGCTCTAGCGACACCCTTACATGCCTCTAGTCTTAATAATTATTGTTGTTTGACTGAAACTGGTCTTAAAAGACTTTAAATATTGCATGGTGGTCAGATGGAGCTCAACGTTCCAACCTACAAATATACTTAGATAACTTCGAAGACCACACTGCCTTACCATGACGAAAGTAAAACAGTTCAAAATAGGGATGAAACCTTTTTATTGACAGTGAACAGATACAAAATTTAACTGGATATTTCGAACACATATACAGTGTTCATCATCAGGAGTAAAACTCAGTTTTACAGCAGTTTTACTGCTGATGATGAACACTGTATATGTGTTCGAAATATCCAGTTAAATTTTGTATCTGTTCACTGTCAATAAAAAGGTTTCATCCCTATTTTGAACTGTTTTACTTACAAATATACTTATGAAGATAATTAGTGCGAGTAACTTCAAGACAAGAAGCATTATATACTTCCAATGGTAAACCATAAACTTGCAGAAAATTCACACAGTTGTTAGGTTAAAACACGTCTGTCTCGCATCAAGTAGAGTAAGGAAGCAGATAAATTGCAAAGGGCTGATATCTCAGGGTTTGACTTTTCAGGTACCCTATTAGGACTATTTCAGTCTACTGCACCCCTGGAAACAAGACAACTAGGCGCAATCAAAGATCTGATGCAGGAGATACACAGTGAAGGAATAGAGCCATCTAGGAGGAGAGTTTTATAACTCCAAGAGATGTTTATTTCCTAGGCGAAGGGTTTTATAAATTTTAATAGCTCCCACTTTTCAGAATAAGACGAGATGAGCCAATTCTATTCACAGGGGGGGGGGGATCAGGATGAGAGATCCAAGCATAAATAAATTATTTCAAATGCAATAATTTTCAACCAGTCAATTGAGAAATATTCTTCAGTTAGTAGAAAAACAAAGAATTGAAATCAAACATTTGTTTTGTTAATTCATTTTAAGCCTTATTGCCCTACAAGCAAACTCTTCCTGAGTTCTTAAGCGTTCAAACTTCTTATTTTATTTTTTTAGACCAAACAGAATGAGAAAACAATCGGGGAGATGGAATTTCCTATAGAAACTTTTTAGACACCATAATACTGTGGTCGTCACGTGCACATTCCTTATGCGGATAAATTTAGTTTTCAGAATAAAAAAAAAAAATGACCGACAAAGGCTTTTCAACTGTTGGCCATACATTCTGCGTCCTAATGTTATTTACTTGTTTTCATTTGGTTTTCAGATTTGAAAAACAACTAAACATATTTTTACACCATTTAGTGGAATTAATCTATATAAAGTTTTCCAAAAAGCAAGTTTTCTAAAGAAAAACAAAGAGTTGAAATAAAACCTGAAACAAGCAGAAATAAAGTCATATAATAATACAAGCTTAAAATGAACAAGCAATACTGTGAGTGAATAAAAGAAACCCAAAACGAAAGAGATTGAGACGAACAATTGCGTCAAACCTAAGGATAACAGATATTTCTACGGATGGATAGATGAGTTCTAAAATGAACAGAAATGAATATTCAAGTCGAACTTTAAGCAAACAAAAATTGCGCTAAATAAAAACGGAACTACTGACCTCCTAAACCCTCCAAAGGCCAGAGTGTCATTTACATTTTACTAAAAACAAAAGGTATTTTAAACAGTTTCTGTTTCGCTTCATTGAGGTCTATCCGGCGGTGTTTAAATGCCCTATGAGTTTCAAGACTATCACAGAAGAATTAAATTTGAAGCCAGTTTTTGGTGTCTCAAATAGAAACAGCCAAAATTAGAACTAATTGTCCTTGGTCAGTTTTGAACTTGCTGCCACAAATCCATGAGTCAATGGGAACTTAATGTAAAAAAATGAGTTGGGCCAAAGGAGGCCGAAAAAACTCTCTCAAAGATTTAGAAAACCACAGGTAAGTTTTTCCTTACTAGCTTCAAAGTTAGATGTAAACAGGGCCAATAGAACTGAAATGTTTTGAAAATAATCCGAAACGTTTTGACCTTTCATATATGCTTAACAGAATGGCTATCTCAGAATTTTGATTGGATGTGTTTGAAGAAGTGAAGGATATGGTGGGGGGCTGGTTGTTCCTCAAATCACTTTCACCTATTAAAAAGGGCACTAACCCTCTCGAATCAAATGAACCCTTTTCGAAATTCCTACAGTATCTCCTTCTATACGAAGTGTCCTGGTCTAAAAAAAAAAATGAATAAATGAATAACAAATTATGCCCGCATCACTCTTTACTTAGGCAGCGCTATTGCGCTGCCTATGATATACTTTAGATTAGTTTTGCTTAAATACAAGATAAAAAATTCTCCATCAGCGCTAAAGCAACTTAAGTTCAAGCTTTTGTAATTTTAATTTACTAATGATGCAAAACTGAACATCTTCCTGGCATCCAGTCCTAAATCTTAACTACGAATGGGGGTCACAGTTTGGATGCCACAAAATTGCAGAAAATAATAGAACTTACCAAATTCAGCGCTCTTTGGAGAAATTCGGATGACGAATCCTGAATCATCTTTTCTTACCTTCTCTACATCTTTTCTTTTTTCAAATTTTTACAAACATAATTCCGAATAATCTTTGCAAAACTAATTCTTTTCACGAATTTTTGACACATCAGGGGAGGGAGGGGGGCATTGCGACCAATTACTTTGCCTTCGAATTATCTATACTTAACAAACGTTTTGTTGTGAAGTACGAAAAGTTAAGGCCTAATTTTGAACTATGGCACTTCAGAATCCATTTGATCGGCATTATAATTAGAAATATGAAAACGTGAATATTTGGTTTCTCATTTTTATTAACCAGAAAAAGATTTTTGATTTAATTGAGCATAGCATTTCAATTAGTTAGCCTTATATCAAACTCCGAATGGACAATATTTTGATAAGTGCATTCTGCCAAGTTTAGCAGCCTTGGCATTAGTTCTCCTAAATCTTTATGTACCTTCCTCCATCCTACTCCACCTGAGATGACCCTGGCTACTATTAAACTTCTCGGGAATCTTGTATCTAGTCATCCTAGGCTGAATCTTTGCGTTTCTATTATAGCTAAACCAACACAATCCTCCATTTCCCACCTTGACCTCTTTAATAAATTTACCTATCCCTTTTGCCATTTCCCTCCGCATTTTTGTGCAATGCGTCAGATCGTTGCTGCAATATGTCTGTATCCGGTGCCGAACTTTGCCCATTCCAGCAAAACTTCCGATAAAATTGAATAAAATCAAAAGCGTGCCCTAAAAACTGTTTATAAACAGGGTAAAATGGCTTAATCTTACCTGATAAAAAAAGAGGCTCAACTGATGACTTTAAAGTAGAGAAGGATTATACTTTGTTCAAACTTCTGAAAATCAGCACTTGTTAATAATTAAACACATATATTTTCCCTGGTTTCCACAATCCCCTTGAACCTCCTCGAATGGTATCCTTCAGGGTCCACATTTATGCTTGTAAAGAAAAGTTGAAGGAAGTTTGATACCCTCGGTAACTAGGCACCTCAACAATAAACCCCCTTTCCCCCTTATTTTGTAGGCCCATTTCCACGCTTCGTGCTTTTTGTCTGCTTTAAAATTCTTTACATCACAAAAAGGGCTTTTCTTATATTTGGTTTTCAGTTGATTGCAGAATTATTAACTAGCTGTTTTTTCTTTTTTCATTGTTACTATTTTTGCATTTGTTACCTCTCTTTAACATTTTATCCTCCTCTCCTTGTTTTTCAAGCTTCTTTACCTATTATCTCCCTTTTCTTGTTTCGACCTCTTTTATAGTTCATTAGCAGGTTAATCTTTTTAATTTTTACTCTTTTTTTAACTATTATATGCATAGACAAGTCTGTGCTTTAGGTTAGTTGGTGTTATCAAGCTCTCTGTTTTATTTTGTTTGCCATAGAAAAAAAATCCTGCAAATTTTGTCTGGGATAACGATATTTTTCAGTAAACCTTATAATGCCTAAGTTGCTTTGGTCCCACACAAAAAAAAGAACATCCTGCTAGGGAAGGGGTCGAAAATATAAAAAGTGCAATTTGGTTCGGGTTTTTCTAAAAGAACGTTTCTCCGAGAGTCATTTAGAGCTGTCTTGAAGATATTTCTATTCCCTTGCCCCTCCCTGTTTACAAACATGTGTGTTTGAAACTTATATCTGAAAATTCTTTGATGGGAACAATAAACGAATACATGTTTTCGAGATATCATTTGTTTTAGAAAATGATTAAAAACCAGAGTTAGACGAGACAAACCCTAGAGCGACTAAGAAGAAAGGTATTTCCTTAAAAACGAGGGCCCTTAAGATGAGGTCCCTTTGTAGAATTTTAGAAACCAACTGCACTAAATTTGACTCGTAATTACCTCTTTTCTCTTGATAGATTCGCATAAATGGCACTAAGCCCCCCCCCCCTCACACACACAAATTAGTCTTGCTTTCAGCACACCGAATTTATGGATATACCCTATCTTATACAATCCTAATAAGGGGGATTAATGCCAGATTTGCCTCTCACTCAATCGGACTATCCGTCTTGGCTACGGGCGACGGACTATCCGTCCTAATTTATACAATTAGCCATGGTTTGACGACCACAGCTACTTGATTTTGATTCAGTCCCTTGTTGACCAAATGAGACACAGAAAACGGACTGACGAAACCGATCCGATAAAATCGGACTGATGAAATCTGCTTAGTTTCTCGGGGTGGCGCATGTCTATTAGTTTGACAAAAACCTCACAAAATATATTTTTATTTTCGCATCAGAGATAAAGGCTGAATACTCCCTATATGACACAAATCTGTCCAGTGAGTAAATTACAGCTGAAAATTTCAAGATCTTAAATTTTTAGTTCAAGACCTTCTCCTCACCTACTTCGATTTTTAAGCAAGTTACAACATAATTTCTTTTTACTTCATTCTCATTTTAGGAATCTGGAAGAGTTGTGAAAGAACTTCAAAAAGTGAAAGTTCCTTTGTTTGATAAAAAAAGTTGTTCTACTGCATATTCAACCTTGAATTACACATTAGATGACACCATGCTCTGTGCAGGCACTAAAGAAGGAGGTAAAGATTCCTGTCAGGTAAGCAATAAAAAACAAAAAAAGACATTATAAAAAAATAATAGAGTTTTAGGGCGTCCCAATCAAATTATTACGACTAATTTGATCCCTAACTTCTATTCCCCCTTTGAATAAAAAAGAAGAAAAAAAACATCAAATCAAGGGAAATAGAAGTTAGGGGGAATAGAAGTTAAAAAAGAAAAAATAAAAAAGAAGAAAAAGAACATCAAATCAAGGGAAATAAAAGTTATGGGGAATAGAAGATAAAAAAGAATAAAAAAGAAAAAAAAAGAACATCAAATCAAGGGAAAAAGCTCCAAGGGAACAGACTACTATATTACGAGCTAAAATAACGATTTACGATGCTGTACCTTTTCGGTCAATGAATCAGTCAATCAATTTATTGTATTAAACGAATACAGATTACAAGTAAAATTTTGGTCCCAGAAAAAGGCTTATGCGGGGGAGGTAAACAAACAGATAAAGTTAAAAAAAAGCAAGAGCTAAGAGCTCATATGGCACTTGTGATGAGGTCGGAAGAGCCAAGAGCCAAGAGCTTATATGTTAATGAGCTCTAGCGAAATTCTCAGAATAAATAGATTGCTTTAAAAGGAAAATCAGAGGCTTAATGCCGGTCGGGAATTAAAATAAGAGCTCTGAGTCACGAGGTCCTTCTAAATATCAAAATTCATCAAGATCATACCTCAATTTTTCTAATTTTTCCTCTCCCTTCAGCCCCACAGATAGTCGAATCGGGGAAAACGACTTTATCAAGTCAATTTGTGCAGCTCCCTGACACGCGTACCAATTTCCATCGTCCTCGCACGTCCAGAATCACCAAACTCACCAAAACACTGAACCCCACCACTGAACACTCCACCAAAGAGAACAGATCCAGTCCAGTTACGTCAATCACGTATCTACGACATTTATGAGCGTTTTCCAAGATTTCCGGTTTCCCTCTCCAACTCCCCCCAATGTCAAAAGATCTGGTCGGGATTTGAAATAAGAGCTCTGAGACACGAGTTCCTTCTAAATATCAAATTTCATTAAGATCCGGTCACCCGTTCTTAAGTTAAAAATACCTCAATTTTTCTCATTTTCCAAATTAACAACCCCCAGCTCCCTCAAATAGAACGGATCTGTACCAATTATGTCAATCTCGTATCTATCTTATTCTTCCGATCAAGTTTCATCCCGATCTCTCCACTCTAAGGGTTTTCCAAGATTTCCGGTTTCCAAGATTTCTGTTTCCCCCTCCAAACCTGTATGTCCCCGGATCCAATTCGAACTGAAAATGGAGCATCTGAGACATAAAATTCTACTATATATCAAGTTTCATTAAGATCCGATCACCCATTCGTAAGATGCCTTGATTTTCGCGTTTTCCAAGAATCCCGGTTTCCCCCTCCAACTCCCTTCAATGTCACCAGATCTGGTCGAGATTTAAAATGAGAGTTCTAAAGCTCAAGATCCTTCTAGATATCAAATTTCATTAAGATTTGATCACCCGTTCGTAAGTTACAAATACCTCGTTTTTTCTAATTTTCCAAATTACCCCCCCCCCCCAACTCCACCAAAGAGAGCGGATCCGGTCCGGTTATGTCAGTCACCTATCTTGGACTTGTGCTTATTCTTTCCATCTAGTTTCATCCTAATCTCTCCGCTTTAAGCGTTTTCCATGATTTCCGCACCCCCCTAATGACACTGGATCCGGTCGGGATTTAAAATAAGAGATCTGAGTTTCAAGGTCCTTCTAAATATGAAATTTCATTAAGATACGATTACTCTTTCGTAAGCCAAAAATACCTCATTTTTTCTATTTTTTTTAGAATTAACCCTCCCCCCAACTCCCCCAAAGAGAGCAGATCCGTTCCGTTTATGTCAATCCCGTATCTAGGACTTGTGCTTATTTTTCCGACCAAGTTTCATCCCGATCCCTCCACTCTAAGCGTTTTCCAAGATTTTAGGTCCGCCCTCTCCTCAACCTTCTCCTTCACCGGATCCGGTCGGGATTTAAAATAAGAGCTCTGAGACACGATATCCTTCTAAACATCAAATTTCATAAAGATCCGATCACTCCTTCGTTAATTAAAAATACCTCATTTTTAATTTTTCAGAATTAACCCTCCTCCCCAACTCCCCCAAAGAGAGCTGATCCGTTCCGGTTATTTCAATCACGTATCTAGGACTTAAGATTATTTTTACCACCAAGTTTCATCCCGATCCCTCCACTCTGAGCGTTTTCCAAGATTTTAGGTTCCCCCAACTCCCAACAATGTCACCGGATCCAGTCGGGATTCAAAATAAGAGCTCTGAGACACGATATCCTTCCAAAAATCAAATTTCATTAAGATCCGATCACTCCCCCCTCAATTCCCCCCAATGTCACCGGATCCAGTCGGGATTTAAAATAAGAGTTTTGAGACAGAATATTCTTCCAAACTTCAAACTTCATTAAGATCCGATCACTCCTTCGTAAGTTAAAAATATCTCATTTTTTTCTAATTTTCAGAATTACCCCCCCCCCAACTCCCCAAAACAGAGCAGATCCGTTCCGGTTATGTCAATCACGTATCTAGGACTTCTGCTAATTTTTCCCACCAAATTTCATCCCTATCCTTCCATTCTAAGCGTTTTCAAAGATTTTTAGGTCCCCCCAGCTCCCCCCAATGTGACCGGATCTCGTCGGGATTTAAAATAAGAGCTCTGAGACACGGTATCCTTTCATATATCAAATTTCATTAAGATCCGACCCCCCCCCCCCCGTTCGTAAGTTAAGAATACTTCATTTTTTCTATTTTTTTCCGAATTGACTGACCCCCCACTCCTCCCCAGATGGCCAAATCGCAAAAACGACTATTTCTAATTTAATCTGGTCCGGTCCCTGATATGCCTGCCAAATTTCATTGTTCTAGCTTACCTGGAACCTAAAGTAGGAAAACCGGGACAGACAGACCGACAAAATTTGCGATCGCTATTTGTCACTTGGTTAATACCAAGTGCCATAAAAATGTAGGGATATAAATTGAAAATGGAAAGAGATAGGATATGGAAAAGCGGAGAAAGTATAGGAAATAGAAACTGAAAGAATAAACAGATTAGCGTTAAGAAAAAAAAAGCATTACTAAAAAACAATTCAAGGTTAGCACTGGGAGCGATTGAATTCCATGGAGAACTACCACACACTGTGATCGATTTTAAAGTCTTAGCAATTGGCATGTAAAAGAGAAGAAAGCAATGCTACATACCATACCAGATCGAATTGCAATAAAAAACAGGTTTGATTAATTTGTCTAAAAAAGAAAGAGAAGAGACAATATAAATACTTGAAAAAACTCGAAAATTCGTTAACTCGGGGAGTGCTATCAAACTATTGGAATCTTTGAAGAAGGTTCAGATCTGGGATAAGGTGACTGAAATTAATTAAAAGAGATTTCTTGCTTCAGCCATGCCGTTAAGGAACACTAATCACTCACTCATCTTATTTAGAAGATTTAGGGCAAAAGAAAGGGGTGGAACCGAGGGCAGAGCCCTGCGGTACATCTTTTTTTTTAGAACAGAAATTGAGAAAGCAAATAGTAATTCACTCGAACTCTAGAAACGGTCACTAAGAAAGACGTTAAACTCGTCACGGGCAATTTCAAACACTCTGAAGAAACACAATTTTTAAGAAGGATCTTGTGATCAAGTGTGTCGATTGCTTTCAAAGGGTATAAGAAGAGATCGAAGGTATGAAGACCTCAAGAGAATCTATTGAACAACTCGGTGGGCTACTATCAACGAGTGTAGGTTACAAAATCAAGTGGTAAATCCATTTTCATCAAAGTTTATTTTAACAAATTGAGACTTGATTTCTTTAAAAATGGCTTACTTCTAACGCTTTCCACATTTTGTTCTTTTTCATCTTGAATTGACTTCTTTGTATCCTATTAATAGCCATCCTCTTCTTTTTTCGTGTCATCTTCACTGTTTTTCTTTTACTATGGCATAACATATTGCTTTTGGGTAGATAAATATTATTTTCTTATCTCCACAGAATACGCCTCACAAGCACAAAAAGTGTAAAGAAAAGTAAGCAGTAATGATACATGCTTTGTTCATACTATTCTTCAGATGTCCAATGAATCGGTGTATATGCCACCTAATTTTTCCGATTAACCATAAAAATATAGTAATAACCTTTTCTTGCATTCAAAGACTACAAGAAAATACTTACCAGAAAAGAAATTGAGGATATTATAAGACCATAATTATTAAATTATTCACTCTTTTTTTTTATTGAACTGTGTTTAATTTTTTATGCAAGCACAAATGTAGTAAGACTTAGTGCCATATCGGTTGCCACGGCTTCATAAAATATGTTGTAAATTTTTTTTTTCAGGGAGACAGTGGAGGACCTTTAGTTTGTGGTAAGGTTCTCACTGGAGTGGTTTCCTGGGGATACGGCTGTGCTCGGGCTGGTTATCCAGGAATATATGCAAAAGTTTGCAAATTTGTCAAATGGATCAAGAGTATCACCCACTCAAACGAACTTGAATTATTGATTGGATCACAAATAATATTCAATCAATGACAAAAGATTATTGCTTTGTCTTGATTTATGCTGGAAATTAAATTTTAAATATTTGTTGTAGTCTAATTTGACGTTCAGGACTGAAAAGGAATAAACCCAAATGTGATTTTTATTTTATCTCCGTTCTGCTTTCAGTTTGTGATTTTTCTTTAGTTCTCCATTTTCTGTTTATTTGTGACGTTGCCTTTTAAAGTCACCATAGCATTTCAATATTCACTATTGTATACAAATATAGTTCCCTTTTTCTGAGGGGTACCTTGTTGCTTATACAGAGACGATATTTAACCATATGTTTTTCTTCATTGAATGTAATTGGCCTTAAATCCCTTTCCTTAGTTCCTTAGTTTTGTCGTGATTGGCCAGTTCCATTTTACATTTTTCATCCATCCAACTTCGTTGTTTTTCTACGCTTTCATTTAACTTCGTCTCTGTACGTATTAAATAAAAAAAACTAATTTTTTTAGCTGAAAGTAAGGAGCGACATTAAAACTTAAAACGAACAGAAATTACTCCGTATATAAAATGGTTTGTCCCCTCCGCAATGCCTCGCTCTTTACGCTAAAGCTTTTAATTGTTTTAAAAAGCAGAATTGTGACAAAGAGTCAAGTTTTTAATTGTTTTAAAAAGTAGAATTGTGACAAAGAATCAAACTTTAGCGTAAAGAGCGAGGGATTGCGGAGGGGACAAACCATTTTATATACGGAGTAATTTCTGTTCGTTTTAAGTTTTAATGTCGCTCCTTACTTTCAGCTAAAAAAATTAGTTTTTTTTTTTTATTTAATTTCTGAACGTTTTTGAATTAATGCATGTTTGGTTTTGGCTCTCCGCACATAAATTATTAAAATGAAATTTGTATATTAATTCTTTTTTTGGCTAAATGGCTTTCTCTTAGTTTTGATCAGACGATTTTGAGAAATAAGGGGTGGAGAAGGAGGCCTAGTTGCCCTCCAATTTTTCGGTTGCTTAAAAAGGCAACTAGAACTTTTAATTTTTATCGAACGTTTTTATTAGTAAAAATTATACGTAACTTATAAATTAGCAACTTACGTAACAAACTTTCATAATCTTATATTTTTATTATGTATACAAGGGGGTTTGTATCCTCGTTAATACCTCGCTCTTTACACTAAATCTTAAGTTTTGTCCCAATTCTTTAAGAATGACCCCTGAATCAGAAAGGCCGTAGAATAAATAGTTGAAATTACTAAAAATACTTTAGCATAAAGAGCGAGGTATTTATCTCCTCCTAAATACCTCGCTCTTTATGCTAAAGTATTTTTAGAACCCCTCATATGCGTTATAATCTCTGTTCGTTTTAAGTTTCAATGCTACTCCTTCCTTTCATTTGAAAAAACGTTTTCATGTTTATTTTTCATTGTTTTCTTATAGTAATGCTAGAAAATCATGCGCCCTTTTCCTTGAATTTTTCTTCCCCCATGACAGATTCCTCCAAGGAAAGATCCTCCAACATAGCCCCCTCCCCTCAGCCCCATCCCCCAAACAAAATAAAATCCCCCTGAAAACGTCTGTACACTTCCCAATAACCATTACTATATGTAAACACTGGTCAAAGTTTGTAACTTGCAGCCCCTCCCCCAGGGATTGTGGGGGAGTAAATCATCCCCAAATACATAGTTATTATGGTTTTCGACTATGCTGATCAAAATTTTGATCCGTTGACATTGGGAAAAAAATGAGCGTGGGAGGGGGCCTAGATGCCCTCCAATTTTTTTGGTCACTTAAAAAGGGCACTAGAACTTTTCATTTCCGTTAGAATGAGCCCTCTTGCGACATTTTAGGACCGCTTGGTCGATACGATGACCCCTGGGAAAAAAAAACAAATAAACACGCACCCGTGATTTGTCTTCTGGCAAAAAATACAAAATTCCACATTTTTGTAGATAGGAGCTTGAAACTTCTACAGTAGGGTTCTCTGATACGCTGAATCTGATGGTGTGATTTTCGTTAAGATTATATGACTTTTAGGGGGTGTTTCCCCCTATTTTCTTAAATAAGGCAAATTTTCTCAGGCTCGTAACTTTTGATGGGTAAGACTAAACTTGATGAAACTTATATATTTAAAATCAGCATTAAAATGGATTCTTTTGGTGTAGCTATTGATATCAAAATTCAATTTTTCAGAGTTTTGGTTACTATTGAGCTGGGTCGCTCCTTACTACAGTTCGTTACCACGAGCTGTTTGATAAAAAAATAGTAATAAAAAAAAAATCAAATCGTACCAACACCTTGATTATAGCTCGTGGTTGGCCATTAAATTGTTTTTAAAACGTTGTCAAGAACTAGCCTGTTCTTATCTTTGTTTAAGTAATGGTACGTTTTATTAGCGTTAAGAGTAACATACGACATTTTACTCCAAGATTTGCAAAACACCAATTCTACGGAATAATTACGGTTATGAATGGTTAACATCACAAGTGTCTGACAAATGTTGGAACTATGAAGGGTCAGAAGGCATGTATGTAGGTTTGTAAGTGTGAATTGTTCACTGATCATGCCATTAAAAGTTAAAGCAAAACAACACGAGGTTAAAAAACAGCTTTATTTTTTATGTAATGATGTAATGTAATTATTTTGTTATGGAATGATGAAGAGGTTTAAAAAGAAGATTTCAATTTTAGAATTATCTAGTCGGTAATAAGATTTAGGAAAAGAGTGGAAACACGATTTAAATGTCCCAATAAAATAATAAAACTGTGGACTTCAACTTATTCATAATGAAATTTTACCAATTACCGACATTTAGCTAGCGCCAATTTGAGCCAATCAACTATTTCATAGAATTTCCTGATTGGCTCAAATTTGCGCTAGCTAAATCTCAGTATAAGTAAAATCTCATTGCGAATGGGCTTTCAGTTATATAATTATAGTCTTTAATTTCCGCTAAAAACCGGTATAATTTTAACGAAGAGTTTTAATAATTAACACATTTAACAAATCATGTTATTTAACGCGACTTAATAATAATTTACTACTACTACTCCTACTGCCAACAAACCACAGCACCAAGCCACCTGGCCAACATAGCTACATATGCTCCTCCTCCATCCCAAACGGTTCAAAGCCTCCCTCTTTACACCCCCGAGGAAGTTCCCAATTTCCATAAAATCTTTCTTTACGGACATCTTCCCATCCCAAACTGTCATTCTTCATCCACAGAACGCGCCCTAGCTATCTCAATCTTTTTTCTCATTGTAGCGCCAGAAAGCAGGATTGAACCACACTTTTCGCACAGACTACTGCTTGAAATACGGTCAGTCAGTCAGGTACCCAAAACAATCCGTAGGAAATCCCTCAGAAAAAGATCTAACAAATCTTCCCCCGTTTTCCGGAGCGCCCGTGCCTCAGAACCATTATTTGGCCATTGTCATCACTGTAATTTCCAGTATTCTAATCTTGGTTTGCACACTTATCTTCCTATTCTTCCAAACTTTTTCAATTGTGAAATACACCCTGATCCTTGACTGTTCTACTTCTAACATCTTCACTGCACCCGCCGTCTTTACTAATAATACTACCAAGGTAAGTGAAGCTATCCACTTGAATGATCTTTTCGCTACCCAACGTCACCTTTTCATCTTCACTAATTTCTAACCTTAGCTACTTAACATCAATTTTCAAACATATTCTAGCACCCTGAACTCACAAAACCTCTAAAAGTTCATTCATTTTGCTCACACTTTCATCTAGGATGCTTAAATCATCAGCATAACTCAAGTCCAGGAAAGTTTTTCTTCCCAATTTGATTCCATATTTTTCCCATTGCCTCTCCTGTGCTCCTTAAGGCAAAACCCATCAAAAGGATAAAACAAAACCCTGCTCAACTCCTGATTTTGTACAAAAACCAGTTATTAGCCTCATTTTCAACCCTAATAATAATTTGCGTTCATATCTACTACATTAGCAATTAAAAGGCTCGAAAACGAGCTTTAGACTTTGTAATTAGTTTCTAATTTTCGTTATTATTTAGTAAGTAATGAAATTTAGAATAAGTGGTGGGAAAATGATTTATATATCGCTCAGTGGCGATCTAATACTCACTAAAAAAAGGAATACTTTTCGCATGTAATTTTAATAATGAACAATTCTAAAAAATCATGCAATTAGCTTAATACTCCTTAAAGTCCTATGGAAAGTGAAAATAAAGTCTGATCGTCTGAATTATTATTATCACTTGTTGGAAACCAGTCTTCGCACACAAAAAATGACAGCACTACAAAAAAAAAAGAAAAAGAAAAAAGAGCCCTATACTTTCTAGGACGAATTGGTAAGTGCTAACTTACATAATCATGTAAATCTTTATACTTCCAAATACAGTTATCAAGTTTTCGTTAGTAGCATATATAAAGTTAAAAAAGAAATATGGGTGCAAAAATCCGTAAGAAATAAGCTAAAATGATGTAGTACTAAACAGCTTAATAAGGTGCAGCTTTCTTCGGCGAGTGCCGCTACCATTTGGACTCAACAATTTGTTACTTGAATATACATATATATATATATAAATATATATATATATATATATATATATATATATATATATATATATATATATATATATATATATATATATATATATATATATACATACATATATATATATATATTATATATATATATATATATATATATATATATATATATATATATATATACACATATATATATATATATATTATATATATATATATATATTATATATATATATATATATATATATATATATATATATATATATATATATATATATATATATATATATATATATATATATATATATATATATATATATAATATATATATATATATATATAATATATATATATATATATTATATATATATATATATATATATATATATATATACACATATATATATATATATTATATATATATATATATATATTATATATATATATATATATATATATATATATATATATATATATATATATATATATATATATATATATATATATATATATATATATATATATATATATATATATATATATATATATATATATATATATATATATATATATATATATTAAATGCAGCGACAAAGAAAAAATTTGTTCAAGGCTCACTGACAATAAGCCAAGTCAGATGAAACAAGAGATGGACCTGGCGAGACAGCCCCACGAGTAATCCCACGAAAACACTTTTATTTCAAAAAATACTAAAACAAGAAAAACATTCACATTTTTTGAGACTTAAAATTAAAGTGCGTTGTGATCATGGAATATCAAAGGACGGCTTTTATCTCATGACGGTCCTATAATTTCATTTTCAGCCTTAAAAACTGCAGTTTTCCCTAGAAGCAATAAAAGAACTGTTTATAATTATTAGTACACTTTGAAATTTAATATTCTTATCAAAAGTCCAAATACACATAACTTCATAGGGAAGAAAAATAAGCAAATGTAAAAACTCTTAGATGAGTTATCATTAAAAAAAATATCGGTTTTACATTTACCAAAACATGGTTGAATGATGTACAGGACGGAGTATTTCTGTATAATTTACATCTAATATGCATCAACAAAAAAAATACGAGTTTAAAAGAGTATATTAAATATTACAAAATACAAAAAGGAGAAAAGAGATGGATTTTACTTGTAGTGTCAGAAACTATCTCCTTTACCAGGATACACTACCTCATCAAGGACAAAGTCTGTTTCCGTTGTCGGAACACTGTCAAAAATGGATTCTTTAAAAGTCAAGCCAATCGTATAGGGCTCTGATTTTAGTTTTGTATATGAGGCCAAAAATCGGTCATAGAATCCTTTACCACGGCCGACACGTTTCCCATCCGTCGAAAACGCCAACCCGGGTACCAATATAAGATCCAAAGGCACTGTAAAAGAATATAATATTAGTTATTATTAATTTAGCCAAAGAATACAGTTAATATTCAGGTATCTCCTTTTCCAGATCATAGCGAATTCCCAACTGTTTTCCAGGTTAGCGCCCCGCTTAAATCGTTTTTAGCGTCGTCCCAGAAATATTTTCCTGTAGCCCCTTGCTTCCCAGTAATGGCACATTGATCCCCAATTGAGAGATTTGGTCTATACATAGGAATTATAGTCATTACATCTTTTTGGAAGCTAGATGATGCAAATGTCAAAATAGGTCAAAAGGTGATGGACTACAAGCCTAGGGGATACCAATATCGGGCTCACCAGTAATCCACTGTACTGATGATCCAAATTCAAAAATATAAAATTCATTGGGACACCGTGGTCACTAGGTAGTCTACAGACAAAATATCGTTTTTGAATCTGGACAATCTTGGGGTTCGAAACCTACCCTTAACCTGGAGCTTCGACATCCAACGTTTTTCTCGGGACTCAATTAGACCTCAGTAGGATGTGGCTTAGAAATACAAACTTTATACTGGCTTTTAACCTACTTGAAAATACAATAGCTAATTCTTACGCCTTTTAGAGCAGTTTCCCAGGCACTTGGAAATATTATTTTTCGTTCGACCTAACTGCACATACACAAATGAGTTTCTGGTGAAAGGACAGGCTTTTACTACCCGAAATGCTCTTTTACTGTTTAATTCTTGATATCCGATATAAGGCTTACATAAATCAAAGTACAAACCTTTACTGGCGAAGACATCTTCAAATATTGTATCAGGATCAGGTTGAAGAATATGATATGGATTGTCTCGGGGGAGATTATACAGATCATCCAACGTTGGAATTCTCACCATTGTCATGAAATGTGTCTTTGCATCAAACCTTAAACAAAAGTAGTTGACTCATTTTAGGCGATTAAAAAGTGATGTAAACACATAAATGAACTGGTTACAGGTAACTATTTTCTGTCTCAAGGTTCTACTTCAAGTCACTGTAAGGTCAACCTCAATTGCTTTAAATTTGGTCATTGTGCGTTCTATCTCACATTGAAATTTCATCCTGGCGAGTGATATTCTAAATTGTTTTTTAATGAAGTTTTTCTTAAAGTCTTTAGAAATCCTTATTTTCTCTCTCTCTCATTATGTTCTCTTCTTGTTCTCCCTTTCTCACTCTCGCCTTAACTTTTATTCTATTCGGTGAGATGGGATGAATGATATCCATGTTTCTACCTTTGAGTAGAAACTCGAAGGTAGTCTACCATGTTTCATATAGGTAACATGATATCCATGTTACCTACGACAAAATTTGAGAAAAAAAAATCCCAAATTGGGTGTGTAGATATCATTTCCAATATTTTTTTCCAGTGCAAATTGCGCACATTAAAAAAAAGGAACTAGTATTTAAAAAGTGATAGAGGGATGAAACCAAAAACTAACCTGCCCCCTCTTGGCCGCACTAAGTTTAGACAAAACATACCGACAATTTACTCCACAAATTTTGACCAAAATTCTTGAATTTCATTGGAAGCGGGAAACAGCATCACTAGCATTGGGTATAGTCTGATAGATGTAACTTTCTCCTCTTTAAAACATTTTTCCCTTGGATTTTGTCAAAGTTGTGCTTGAATATTCCTTTTCTAGCTCTGGATATGTTCCTGCTACACAATTTAATTATCTTATTTATCAACTTATTTTAGTTATCAATTTACTTACGTTGGAAGTGAGAGTGCTAACTGTATATCCATTGTGCAACTGTTAAAATTATATCAAATAAATTATTTAGTTTATTTTCAAGTAAGTTCCACCAGTAGCCTAAAAAAGATATATCTATCACTGTTTGTTGAAATTTAGTTGTCGAGGACATCATAATTTTCTCAACCTGTTGCTACTTTTGCTCAAAATTCCAAAAATAGCTATAAAATTTTGTATAAAGAAAAAATTAAAATAATTATCGAAACTCTGAATTACGATTTTATATATTCACTGTGCGTAAGATAATGTTGTAATCGAACTAACGGACACTATACCGTTTAAAATTCCTTATTTCATTAAAAAAATAAAAATAAAATTTTATAAGTTTGACGTTGTTTTCCAGTTTTAATTTTAAATAAAAAGTGTTTGAAATTAGAAAGATGTCTCTTCATAGAAAATGTATAAAAATTGCTAGAAGAAAATAAGTCAAATCGAATTTTAGAACATAGCTTGTAAGGGATATAAAACATACGAATTAAGAGCAGGAAACTTTTTGAATATACAAATTAACAAGATAATAACAAAAATTGCTCAGTTAAACACGCATAACTAATTAAGATACGCAGACAAATAATTAGATATCTTATCAATTCCATATCCTGTCCATGAAATTTCCAAATATTAGAGACGAAACTGTTTGGTCGTGCCAAAATATTGGAAACGCTGAAGCACGTCATAAAGATTTTAACTCCTCCCCATGATGTCCAACATCTTTTTTGGTAGTTTACGTGTGTTGTTTTCTTTCCTATTCGTCTTTAGCACTATTTTTTTCCACGAGGTTATTGTTTCAGCCATGGAAAGTTAAAACTGAGTCTTAAAAAGCAATCTTTCTGGCATAATTGTCTTTAAAAATTGACAAGTTTTTTTTTAACTCTCATTAGTTTTCACTGCATGTCCGAAAGAAGCATTAAACCAAAAAGTCTCAGGCAAACATTAAAGCTAGCATAATACTGGATTTGCATACTTTTTTTGACACAGAACACTATATGTATATCTGAAGAAACAAAAGTATGGATTTGGTTAACGTTAAAGTACCAAGGATATCAAACCGAAAACATTCTTTGCCCCTCGGTCCACTCATACCTGAAGACCAGGATTTCCTACGATTTTCCTTTTGACTGTTACACGCATATTAAGATTTTTGTTATTGTGGAGATCCTCTCCGTTGTATCAACAACCTATTCGTGAAAGGGGCAAGCAGAAACTTTCCTTGTTTAAAATACAAGTCTAAATAACGTTTGTAGCACCAGGTATACGTCTAGCAATACAATAACCATTAGGGTGATACGCCCATTATGTTTAGTCGGGCTATTGAACAAACATAGTCTAGTGGGAATATGTAAAACTTAAGTAACAAAAGTGACATTTTTTAAACAGAAGAAAACAATTATTCTATTTACGTGTCAATAGTCAATTATAGGGATAAATACAACAGAATAACCTAATTGGCCTTCCTTACATGATGTTTTTCCAGGTATGACTATGGCAGTGTTTGTTCTTTGCTTAAATGATCAGATAAGCCACACTTCTAGAGCTCCACGATGATTTCGCTCATTTTCTGATGATCTAATAGTAGTGTATAGCAATCGGATTAATGACGCGTCTTGACTACTAAGGTCTCTGTGTCGGACCTGCAGTGTGTTGCAACAGTTGGGTTTGATCTTTTAGTCCCGTATTATCAAGCCAAGGTCAAAGCCACTGCGCCACTACAGGACTTTCTGCTGATCTTTCAAACACGTTTCTTATTTTCAAACCTGGCGTCCACTTAGCGTAAAACTACATAACTATATATGGAGGCCGTCTTCATTAAAAATTGAGTCCGAGTTTTCCTAATTTTTTAAGACGTACATAGTTGTTTCCAAGCTGTGAGTCCAAGCAAATTCAGCCCACCTTTTGCATACAAGTCATGTCTACATTATCCGTCATTAGTCAACCCAAAAATCTCGATCATCCCTCACTTTTATGACTATCTAACACAGTTCTGCCCTAGGATGGATGAATGATAGACTACCTATCAACAAGTGAAAATTACATCCTTTTTATACAATCCTGAAAAAGGCTTAGGCCAGCTTTGCTTCTCATTTAGATTATCTGTCTTGGCTTTTTCTCCAATTAGCCACTGATAAAATCAAGTTGCCATAAGCCATGGCTAATTGGAGAAAAAGCCAAGACAGATAGTCTGAGTGAGAGGCAAAGCTGGTATAAGTCTTTTTCGGGATTGTATAAAAATCATGCCCGAGACCGTTCTTTGAATTAAGATCAAGTTGCCATCAAGCCATGGCTAATTGGAGAAAAAGCCAAGACAGACAGTCTGAGTGAGAGGCAAAGCTGGGATAAGCCTTTTTCAGGATTGTACAAAAATCATGTGATTTTCACTTATTTCCAGTTAGCCAATTCTCCAATTCCAGTTAACCAGAATCAGATTTCATTTTGAGTGTCCTTGGTACTTTCAGTTTGCAAAAGAATCAAGATTAAGAGTTTTTGGCATCAGATAAAAGAACATTTTCTCATAGATTGGATAATCTCTATGTGATAAAAACTATGATCTCAAGTTGAATAATCTAACTTACAAAATCTTAGAGCCCAGAGACTACCTGTCACGTTTACACAAGCACAAAAAGTAAAATCACGCTCAGTTTTACAGAAAAGAAAGCAGCCTAACAAATATTAAAGTTGTTAAATATGGTAAAAACTCGCACATTGGACACCAAAAGGTTCCGCTGTGACCTTGAAAAACTTTACCCAAGAAATTCTCTGGCTCTACAGTAACTTTGAAACTTTCTTCCCAGATAATTTTCCTTGTTTCTCTTCTGATATCGTTCTATAAGACTTACCCTAAGGAAGTGCCATGTTGCCTTTCATCGTATACCTACGCATAAAAGCCAACCTACCAATACAGGGGAATGGTACCTTCTTACCGAGGAACAAAGCAATATTTGGATTTTGCATAGATGTCAGCTATGATACATTTCGTTTGTATTTCATCTTCCAAACTTACATAAACACCAACAGCATTTGCCTCCGCATACCTTCTGTGGCCAAGGATCTACGAAAAAAAACGTAGCAAGTCTTAAACGCTAAGTCAGTACTATTTAAAGAATGTTTGGAATGACTTTTAATTGCAGAACACGCTGATTGCCGCGGAGACATGGGTGGCAAATATTAAACGCAATAAAATAACAAGGCAAGTTGAGCTCAAAATAAAAGTAAAAAAGAAGAAAGGCCGAAGAAGAAACAGTGGTCACTGAGTTTTTTGTTTACAAATCTTATTTGTTTTTTAAGTAGCACAAAAAAAGTAAAGCAAAAATGCTGGTAAATAATTTTCCTTTGTTCAAAAAGCTGGCTCTTTTGTCAATTGAATATAAGTTTTGTCCGAACTTGGATTCATTTCGAAACAGCCTTCGTATTCTTTGATAAAAATAAAACAAAAAATTACAAAGTAAATGGCGCTTTCTTTTACAAACCTAGTCATGGGGCATTTTATTAAAGACGCTAGTAAAAACGACACGAAAGAATTGTTAAACCGGTTAGTTCAGCAAGGTGCTGGCACTGATTTGTTCTTCTTCCTAGCATTTATTATTGAGTTAGCAGCAGGGGGTAAAAGATGTCGGTGCTTGAAACAAGCAAGAAGAAATTGCCGAAAATATATTACCAACTTAAAACAACGATCTCTAAGGGTTTCAATGTTTAAATATTCAAGAGTGGAATTAAATTCAGCGATTTTTCTCTAAGACTGGAGAAAAGGTTTTTCTCCAAGTCTTTCTTCCTTTCACACATCATGACTAGGATATTCAGTGTTATAAATCTGAGACCCACAGACGCGACAGATATATATATATATATATATATATATATATATATATATATATATATATATATATATATATATATATATATATATATATATATATATATATATATATATATATATATATATATATATATATATATATATATATATTTATATATATATATATATATATATATATATATATATATATATATATATATATATATATATATATATATATACATATATATATATATATATATATATTTATATATATATATATATATATATATATATATATATATATATATATATATATATATATATATATATATATATATATATATATATATATATATATATATATATATATATATATATATATATATATATACCTGCAGGCGGATCTCCAACGAATCGATGACTGGATGAAGAAGTGGATCATGGAAATCAATACCCAGAAAAGTCATATCCTCACTCTGGGTCCACAAAACTTTTCGTCCTCATACTTTCTTGGTTCTGCTGCACTCACTCTTAGCAGAGAAGAAAGAGATCTAGGCATCTTAGTGGATTCTGAACTGAACTTCAGTAGCCACTATGAAGCTGTCGTCAAGAAGGCCTCCGAAGTTGCTGGTATGATCAGAAGAAACTTCTCGTGCGAGGACGACAAAATGCTTGCTATGCTCTATAAGTCCCTTGTCCGCCCGATTCTTAAGTATGGACATTGTTCTACAAGACCATACTACAACAAGGACATAGATGCTCTCGAAAATGTTCAGAGGAGGATAACTAAATTCTCTCCCAGGTTACGCTTCCTTCCCTACGAAGAGCAGCTTAGAAAGCTTGAAATCCCAACCCTCGCCTATAGATTCCATCTTGGTGATCTTATTGAAATGTACAAGCTCTGCAATGGAGCCTATGATAACGTACCAGCCCAGAGAATCGTGCAGTTCAATAAAAATCATCTCCGAGGACATCAGTACAAAGTGAATATGGAACGTTTTTACAAGGACATGGGCCGATGGACTTTCGGCAACCGAGTTGTTCAGCATTGGAACAACTTACCAGAAAGAGTAATCTGCTCCACAAACCTACGGACATTCAAGAAGGAAGTTGATGAATATTATTCAAGTGACATTTTCTCCTTATGCAAATTTAGAAGAAATGCAAATTAAGATTTTTGTTTTGTAGAGGCTTAACGGCCTGCCATCAAATTTGCGAATATATTAACTCATTTTCACAGATATTACGATTCTAGTTTTGCTGCCGTTAGTCTAGAAACTATTTTTACTGCCATTCATTGTTGACCTTTACAAAAGATCAGGGCTGAATTGGGGCATAGCTTGGATATTATCTATCGTGACCTTGAGAAACGCAATTAGGTCATCAACGTGTTTGAATTGGTCATCCCCCTTATCCTTTGCATAATCAATTGCCAAAAGCAATCGCAGAGCAGGTAATGTTGTGCCTTGAGGGGCTCCGCACGTTACCTCAGCCCAATCAAAGTCGAGATCATAGAGAAGGAGGGCGTAGAGTGGCTGGTCCCAAAAACGTAGAAAATATATAACAAGTAGTGAGGTATGTTTACGTGCGCCCATTCTTTTTAGATTAATAACAGTTACGAAATGTTTTCTCAAAGCAAGCACTTTCTCGCAGTCAGCTAGTAATATAAAAATGAAAACCTCTCCCAAGTCAAGCCACTGAACAGTAAGATAATAGGGTCGTATTAAAGACAGGGTTGTATTACACACTTTTAAATATCTATTCTGGTACAGGTTAAGTGAATGTGCGACTAGTCATACGATTTCAAGGTATACACAGGACTCAGTGACTTTGGCATGGTCCTGTGTAATTGAAATGGGTCTTAATTGACCAAACTAATCAATTATAGTCACATAAGCTTTTCCAAGGCTGAGGAAATGACTGATCACTGAAGCAGTGATAAATAACTGAAATTAGGAGCTTTGTAAGATATGTTATGTATTCTCGTAAAAGTTTTACTGGAAGCACAGCTATTTCACAGTTTCTCCTTGTGAAGACTGTACTCAGTAGCTTCACTGATTCATAACATTCGAAATCTTTGTCTGGAATATTTAGCTCAGCTTCATTAATGGATTCGTGGCACAGATTTCCTTAAAAAAAAAGAATTAGCTTCTTGCGCTGACATGAATGTCCCGTCTGTTTGGAACATCACGAGTGAACTGCTAACAGATTGTCAGGTCATCTTTTTGACAACCGGATTCTAATTACCGTAAGCAAATCATGGTTGCAGCATTAGCTGTAACCTAGTAAAGAGCAAACCACGGCCAATAGTAACCAAATGCTTAAAACACGTAAAAAAATAACAGTCTAGTGCGAAAAAAATTGCCATTTGTAGCTGGTTCAGGAATTGTTCCTATTATCTCCCTGTTAACTATTATTTCGATTAACTTTAACAGTAAAATGTTACTGCGGAAATAAATTTACACGAATTTTGGCGAAGAGGCTGAAACTCCTCCAAAATGGCTTCAGATCAAAACAAAAAGTGCACCACCGGAGTTGCCATGGTCCAAAGCTCTGTACAGGAGAACTAAAGCCCCCACCTTAAACATCAAGGAAAATCACTTTTTGCATGGGAAGCACTGTTGTGTCCTTTTTTCTCGCCACTAACGTGGCACTGGAAAATTATAAAGAGCTGTTTCAGGGCTCATTTGAAAACCAATTTTTATATCAACTCGCTTAGTATATGCTCAACTCGATGGTGATATCATAAAGTGCCATACAGCACCAAAAATGACACCCCTGCTGCCAATTCCGGGTGGAAGGGCTGGGAAGTAGAAAGGGGTACTAAAAAGCAACACCCTTCTTCTGCCTACTCCACCTCACAGTCTCCTTAATAAGTTTCATAAATCGTCTGCTGACAAGCAGAACTAATAAGCGACTGCAAAATCACATTGAGATGTTTAAGGGCTAAATTCAAGGCTTTTGGTCATACCAACGTGCTTTTCATAGATTCATCTTGATAACACCATCATAAATGCCATATGCAATTTTTGGTGCCATTTCTGGAGTTGAAAGGCTGGGAAGCATAAAAAGTGCAGCATGATAATCTCTATGGTTTTTACCGCCCTTCAATTGTCTAAAATTTCATGTTACATTTTTATTCGTAATAGTAGATTTGAAAAGTTCGATAAGAGCCTGAATCCCCTCAACCATGACGAAATAAACCCGCAATAAAAAAGAAGGCTATTTTCGTTTACCGTGTTAAAATTACCAAGGAGACGAGCAAACAGTAAGTAATCAACCATCAAATTAATCAGCACTCTCAATTAATTTGTGTTTCAGATAAGCTATAGCAAATAGGCATATGTGAGTAATGAACTTCCATAAGATTAGTCACCAGTTGGTGTATTCTAAAGGAAACATGCTATACAAATAAAATTACCACAACTGGATACCTTATTTTATGCTATTTGTAAATATTATGATCACTTTTTGTGACAATACATCCCCCCCTGATCGTCGCAGATACAGTCCTAATAATATATTTCCCTTTAATTGGTCTCATGATACACAAACTAGCAGACGGAACAGATATCACAGCTATAAATGCCACGTAAGTGAAGAGGGCAGTGCTATTGGGCCCATGGGAAATGCTCATTCTTGGATCTCAAAATTTTTCTGCTTAATAATTCACGGAAATATTTTAGAAATCAGGCCAGAAGACCCTCGCAAATCTTGAGCAGTTGCTGATTTCAATCTAACTTCAATTTTAAACTACTGCTTGCTAATATACATGGTTGAACACAGCTTTCTACTTAAATCCAGAAAAAATGGCTGGAAGAAACAAAAGCTTGAAAGAACAACTTCAGACAGTCCACCCAGATATGGACTATAAATACCAACATAAGCTCAGATTCTTTAGGCTCTGGCTAAAAAATGACAAGCATATAGCTATCCTTTTTGGCACAGGCAAAAATTATATACAGCTTATCAAAATTTAACGTCATGTTCATCAATCCAGCCAGAGGTCCACACTTTCTGTAAAAACCTCAAAGGCTTGACCCTCACAACTTTCTCACAACAAACTGAAATTGGTGGTATGAAAAAAGAAGTCAAAACCTAAGCATTGCTATGATAACCAATTTTTTATTTATTATTTAAGAATTAACGACGCTTCTTGACTACTATGGTCCCTGCGTCGGTCCTGTAGTGTATTCCTGCAGCGTGATTCGATCTCTGGGTCCCATATTACCAAGCTAAGGTCAAATCCACTGCACCACCACAGGACACAATAACCAATTAAAGTGGATATTAGATAAATTCAAAATGTACACTATTTTCTCCTAATCATATTTAAGCATATATATATATATATATATATATATATATATATATATATATATATATATATATATATATATATATATATATATATATATATATATATATATATATATATATATATAAAATATATATATATATATATATATATATATATATATATATAGTGAAGAATACAAAAAATTAATTTAAAACTATTAAATGACAAGTGAAGAATGAAAGAAAAAACAGTGCAAAAGGGCTAGCAAGCAGTGACTACCAAATATTTACCTGTTTTGTTACATCTTGCGACTGATCGCGTATGCTGTCTTTAGTGATGTCTTTTAGACGTCTCCTCACTTCTGTCCTAATAGCTTGTTTTGAACCCATGAATTTAATAGTTTCTTTCCTACAAAAAAAACTTCAGTTAGCTGAAAACTAAGTAAATAACAAAGATTATAAAGGAATTAAATTTACTTTGATGGCATATGTGTATTTTGATCATGAACCCCATCAATAGACCCAGCAGGTTAATACCACACGCAGATTTACCTTTGTTTCCTTCCACCATTTTCAAAATGTACACGTACAGTGTTACATTGGAAAACAATGACAATTGCATAAGGACAACTTCATATTTTTTAGAACAAAAACATGATTTTCACTTTTAACATGAGTTTTTGGGTAGAAAGTTCTTATTATTAGCCTTAGCCTGTCTAACCAGAAACAACAAAATCAGTCAGAATGTGCATACAAGTGATAAGACATGTCTCATTATAAGATAATTATTTTTGTATTGAGGTTCTACTTGTCCTGATGGAAATAAATCGACTCAAAAAGAAGATTAAAAGAAATATAAGGAATGAAAGTCCTCAAACAAATGCGAAAATACAAAGAAACTGAAAATTTTCCCCAAATATGAGGGAGCTAATGCCCCCTAAGTACCCCCTAAGATAAAAAAAAATCCCTCCACTTTTATTTAATTGTTAGGGCTAGTCTGGATTTCCATAAATGATGGCTATAAGTTAAACAGCTATAAGAGAGTAAAATATCTTTGCCATGGAGCAGCCATAAATTTTCTATACATAGAAAACAACAAAACTGTTAGACAATTGTCATTTTTTGTTGTTTAACACACCTCAATAGCGGTTTTGTCCTAGGAACATTGCAATGAAGGGGTCTAAGTGCTCACTTGACCGTGGCCAATATTCTTATTAGAAATTGAATGGGCTACAACAATAGAATAATACCAATGATAATAATCTTAATTTTAATCTAACAAAAAGCTGAAGCCTGTTTAAAAAATATGGACATCTTTTGCAACCAGGTTGCCACCCAGTGAAAAAAATCATTAGATTCTTGAAAAAAATCACCAAATCATATTTGGGCAAATATATAGCCCAAATTAAATAAGTTCAATCAATTATCAATGTAATCAAATAAGTATCAATGTAATTGATGATTGTTTTTTTACCATGTTCTATAGGTAAAATAGGTGCACCAATAGGAAAGGGGTAAAATCACCCCTCCCTAAAGGTGTGGAAAACACCTTTAGATTGATGTTTTGTTTTTCTTCAAGCAAAAATTACCCTTGAAGTTTTGAATAATACCTTTTTGCATCTTTATGCAGATAATCTAACAAAATCCTTGATTCCTTCCTTTATGTTCTCAAATAGGGACACTTGGCTTATGCCTGGTCACTGAGAATCAGTGATCTAATCAAAATACTTGCTTTTCATTTTTAATTTCTTGCCTTGTCAACTCAAAACCCGTTTTTTCCAAAAAAATATTGAAACTATTTCCTTTTTACTCTAGTTGAGCTGGTATAATTGCTGGGACACCAGTAACAATATTGAAAATGGCCTTGTCATATTTTTTAGGGAAAAAATTTGTCTCACCCTACATAAATTTAGATAAGCATTGGTCTCATTCTTCAGTAAAAAAAGAGATACTTGTTAATTCTACAGAACACGCCCAAGAAGAGAAGTTTAGTACTAATGAATCCTAGTAAAATATACCAAAATATGATAAAATACAATACATAAGTTCACATGATAATATAATTTGGGCTATATGTTTGCATATTAAGGGGGAGGGTGAGTGAGGGTAAAGTAATATAGCCTAACATTATCCCCACCCTCCTAGTGTGCAAATATATAGCCCAAATTAAATAAGTCCAATGCATTCTGTTGCCTGTTATTTGTCTTTGTGGCTATTAAACCAGTTTTCATAGATTGTACATTCTCCTTAATATCCCTAGCAAATTATCCTTATCATACTTTTATCCCCAGACCTATCCTAAGGGATGCAGGGGTCATGTTAAACTAAAGATATAATTTTGGAACCTTTCAACTATGCTAAACAAAATGGATCTCAATTTTTTTATTAAACAATTTTTGGGGGAAAAAGAGACATGAGAGGGGGACTAATCACCATCCAATCTTTTGGATCAAATAAAAGGGACAACAAAAAAGTTAATTTTTGTTCAAATGAGTCCTCTCCTGCTGTTCTAGGACTGTTGGTTTGATACAATCACCCATAAAAAAATTAAAACACATCCATTGTTTTTGGCAAAAAAAATTACAGAATTCAACATTTTTACAGATAGGAACTTAAAGCCTCTACAATAGGGTTCTCTGATGCGCCAAATCTATTGGTATGATTTTAATCAAAACTATTTGACTTTTAGGGGGTTTTCCCTCCCTTTTTTGAAAATCAGGCAAATTTTTGCAGTCTTGTAGCCTTTTATGAGTAAAACTAAGATTAATGAATCTTATATATTTGGAATCAACATAATAAGCTGATGATATATTGATTGATATCAAAGAATTTTGGTAACTATTGTGCCATTTTTTTCTATTCTTGTAGTACATTACAACACAAAACTGTTTGATATATTAGCAAATGAATCCAAAAACTCAAAGAATAGGACGTTATCTGTGCTTGCTAGGTGTTTCAATTACAAATTAGAGAATTTGGAGAATTATTGGAGTTTGATTAGATACTAGAAGTAAAGATTAAAGCTTTTAGACAATTCCCAGTGTGGATCCCTCCCCCTTACTCCCAACCAACTTCAATCATCAAACTACAATCAATTTAATCTATCTAGTTAAATTACAAACCCTATCATCAAAATCAGTAAGTCCTATTTTCTTTTTCAATGTTTCCTTTTACATTTTTCATGGTCATCAAAGGTCAGGGCCCTCTAGATGGAGAAGGAGTGGAGGTAGTTGCTTCAAAATACCTTCCTGGGAAATACTTTAGTCTGTAGATTCATCCCTGAAAGTTTCATTTGACTAACCTAAACCCTTTCTGAGATAGAAAGAAGTCAATTAACTAGAATTTTACCAATTAGTATATTTCCTTAAGATTTTGTCACTCACTACAAGCTTATCTAAATGTTCTAGCTTATTTTTCAATTGGGAATCAAGTGATACGTCTTCTTACTATCTGATTTCTGTCCTAAGAAGGCCTAACCTTCACTGAAAATATTATGAGAGAAATAATTATTTATGCTATGTACAATCTAGAAGAGATAACCTACTTTAACAATTACACAGAATCATTATCTTCAGTAAGCATTAGACATTTTTAAATTTCGCTGCTGCAAGTCACGGATGCTCTAACGAAAACACACCAATGACCACATAGGCAGCGCTAATAGTAACATTGCTTGTTCATGTTACTAGTGAAAAATTGACCTGACATGTGATAAGTCAGTCTTCTGTTTTTAAAGGTTATGGGTAGTAAGTTGAAACTTTGGAAAAAGTTGAAGGTATTTTATAGTAAATCAAAAGGTACTAAGTGCATTAAGTTATCAAAAAGGAGGATTTGTAATATTTTAAGAACGGCTGAGGGCATTAACTTAACGCTTTCAGGAAATGTTGAGGTGGATGTTGAAAAGTGGTTGGAGGGCAGCCAGCCTCCTCTCATCATCTTTTTAGCTACTCTCCCTCTTAAATCATTCGGTCAAAATTATAAATAGCAATCTTGTTCAAAATAGTTTGAAGGTTAAGAAACTATACCTATGCAGATGACAGAAACCCTCCACTGCTTTTGATAGGAATGCCAAGAGCAATAAAACACACTGTTTGTATGCTGGTTGTTAAAAAGGCGTATCATCAATATCTAAAGAACGGTTGAGGGTATTAATTTGAAAATTTCAGGGGATTTTGAAGAGCTATCGCAGGGCAATCTACCCCCTCGCACTTTTTATATACTCCCTTCTCTCATTGCCAATAAAAATTTTTAGAATTTTGGTGTCATAGTTAGAGAGAAAAAGAATCGCTACAAATTGAAGTTTGGCTACTGTCCCCTTCCCTCTTTCCTAACTGTAAAAGTCGAAAGTCTATTGTTTCATTCGCACTTTGTTCAAAACAAATTATGTTAAAAGCATTTTTTTTTATTTTTACAACACTAGAAAAGAAAATTACAGTGAAATAAATCTTTAATTGCTAAGTTTTCAGCATTTAATATTATTATAATGTCAAATATTCCATTTATTTTATTAATTCTTTCGAAGACCAGTTTTAATGGCTAGGGGAGGGAAGGGGATAGGAGCCAAACTCCTGTTTCATTTGATTTTGTTTATTTTAACTTTGACTTGATAATATGACTATTTATTTAATTTCTGTTTGCTTTGGGGTTCATTTACCGTTTTCTTATGCTCCCTTTCCTCACTACGGGTAAAAAAATTTCAAAATTTGGTATCACAAAGCAAGAAAAATCAGAATTTTGGCTTCTATCCCCTTTCCCATGCCCTAACCGTAAAACTCTAAAGTCTATTGTGTCATTTGCACTTTACTGAAAGCGAATTATGTTTTTATTGTTTTCTTTTATGTTTACAAAGCTTAAAAATAAAACTTACAGTGAAGTAAATTTAATCGGTAATTTTTCAGGGTTCACATCATTATCACGTCAAATATTCAGTTTATTTTTACTACTTCTTTCCAAGGGCTGTTTTTAGGGTAGGGGAGAGGAAACGGGGCAGAAGCCAAACTTCTATCTTTAGTGATTTTGTTTATTTTAAGTTTCAATTAATGATATGACTATTTAATTTAATTTTTGTTCACTTTGGATTTCATTTACCCTTTTCGTTGCCCCTTTTCCCTTTTTTATGCTCTCTTTCCTCACTACGTTTAGAAAATGTAAAAAATTTTGAATCAAACTTAAAGCGAAGAAAAATCACTACAAATAGCAGTTTTACTACTGTCCCCTTCCCCCTTTCCTAACAGTAAGGGCCTAAAGCCAATTGTGTCATTCACGCTTTATTGAAAACAAATTATATTACAGGGATATTCTTTTATATATTACCACAATAAAAAACAAAAATTACAGTGAAATAAATATTTGATTGCTTTGTTTTTAGCAGTTAATATAATTATGATGTCAAATATTCCGTTTATTTTTATTAGTTCTTTCCATGGACTGTTTTTGCAGTTAGAGGAGGGAGAAGAGGGCAGGAGCCAAACTGCTGTTTGTAGTGATTTTGTTTATTTTAAGTTTGACTTGATTATACGGCTATTCATTTAATTTTTGTTCACTTTGGATTTCATTTACCCCTTTCATTGCTCCCTTACACTTTTTGTTATGCTCCCTTTTCTCACTCCTGATAAAAAAAAATCAAGGTTTTGGTATCAAACTTAAAGCGAAGAAAAACCACTACAAATAGAAGTTTTGCTAGTATACCCTTTCCCCTCCCCTAACCGTCAAACTCAGAAGTCTATTGTGTCATTTGCACTTTACTGAAAGCGAGTTATATTTCAAGTGTTTTCTTTTATGTTTACAACACTAAAAAATAAAACTTGCAGTGTAATAAAATCTTTAATCGCTACGTTTTCAGCAGTTAATATAATTGGCATGTCAAATATTCCGTTTTTTTATTAGATCTTTCCAAGGACTGTTTTTACGGCTAGGAGAGGGGAAGGGTGAAGGAGCTAAATTACTATTTGTAGTGATTTTGTATTTTAAGTTTGACTTCATTATATGACTATTCATTTAATTTTTGTTCACTTTGGATTTCATTTGCCCTTTTCGTTGCCCCCTTACCATTTTTATGCTCCATTTCTTCACTACTGGCAAAAATTTCAATGTTTTGTTATCAAACTTAAAGCGAAGAAAAATCGCTACAAATAGAAGTTTTGCTGCTCTCCCTCTCCCCCTTTCCTAACAGTAAAAGTCTAAACCCTGACTTGATTGCTTAGTTTTTAGCAGTTAATATTTTTACTGCTAGAGGAGGAAGAAGGAAGCAGGAGTAAAACTACTGTTTGTAGTGATTTTATTTATCTTGAGTTTGACTTAATTATAAGACTATTTGTTTAATTTATATTCACTTTGGATTTCATTTACCCTTTTCAATACCTCCTTAACCTTTTTATTTGCTCCCCTCCCTCATTACTCATGTAAATTTCAAAATGTTGGTATGAAACTTAAAGCGAAGAAGAATCGCTCCAAATAGAAGTTTTGCTACTGTCCCCTTCCCTTTTCTAACTGTAAAAGCCTAAGGCCAAGTGTGTCGTTCGCGCTATATTGAAAAGAAATTATATTACAAGCATCTTCTTTTATATTTAAAACAATAATAAACAAAAATTTCAGTGAAATAAATCTTTAATTCCTAAGTTTTTAGATGTGTCGACCAAATTTTTACTCTTAGGTTACTAATTGAGAAGTACTATAGTAGTCAAACACCTTTAGTCCTTAGTTTTATAGATTATGCAAGCGTTCAATTCCGTTAATAGAAGAGCTTTAGCAAAGGTCTTATCCTTATATGGTATAGCAGAAAAATACATTAAAGTGACTAGTGCTATGTACGAGATTAATACTGCTGCGGTTAAGGTAAGAAATGAGGTTAGCAGCCGGTTTTGTATTAAATTAGGAGTTAAGCAGGGTTGTGTTCTATTCCCTTTTATTTGGATCATTCTGATGGACTTTGTCTTAAGGAGCACAGAAAAAGCAATCGGAGACCATAGAATCACATGTGGAGGAAAAACTCTCCTAGGATTACATTATGCTGATGATCTAAACATCCTATAACTTGTAATTTTTTACGAACGTTTTCGTAAGTAAAAAAATGCGTAACTTATGAATTAAATTACGTGGCGAACTTCTATATTCGTATGTTTTTATTACGTATATAAGGGGGCTCACCCCTCGTCGATACCTCGCTCTTTACGTTAAAGCTTAAATTTTGTCCCAATTCCTTAAGAGTGACACCTGAATCACAATGGCCGTAGAATAAATAGTTGAAATTACTAAAAATACTTTAGCGTAAAGAGCGAGGTATTACGAGGAGGTAAACCCCTCATATGCCTAAAAAATTCTGTTCGTTTTAAGTTTTAATGCTACTTCTCACTTCCAGCAGAAAAATTTTTTTCATATTTATTTTTTCATTGTTTTTTTGAAATAATCCTAGAAAATCCTGCACCCCCTCCATTGAAGGTCTCTTCCCCCATGAGAAGTTCCTCCATGGAAAGATCATCCCTAGTAACCCCCCCCCTCAACTCTCCCCCAAACCAAAAAAATCCCCCTGAAAACATCTGTACACTTCCCAGTAACCATTACTATATGTAAACACAGGTCAAAGTTTGTAACTTGCAGCCCCTCCCACGGGAACTGCGGGGGAGTAAGTCGTCCCCAAAGACATAGTTATTAGGTTTTTCGACTATGGTGAATAAAATGGCTATCTCAGAATTTTGATCCGGTGACTTTGGGGAAAAAATGAGCGTGGGAGGTACAATTTTTATGGCTAGGGGGGAGGGGACAGGAGCCAAACTGCTTTCTCCATGGAAAGATCCTTCCTCGTAACCCCACCCCCTCAACTCTCTCCCAAACTAAAAAAAATCCCCCCTGAAAACGTCTGTACACTTCCCAGTAACCATTACTATATGTAAACACAGGTCAAAATTTGTAACTTGCAGCCCCTCCCACGGGGACTGCGGGGGAGTAAGTCGTCCCCAAAGACATTGTTATTAGGTTTTTCGACTATGGTGAATAAAATGGCTAACAGGGAAAAAATGAGCGTGGGAGGTCCAATTTTTTTGGTCACTTAAAAGCGCACTAGAACTTTGAATTTCCGTTAGAATGAGCCCTCCCGTGACATTCTAGGACGACTGGGTCGATACGATCACCCCTAGAAAAAAAAAAAAAAAAAAAAAACACGCATCCGGGATTTGTCTTCCCGACAAAATGCCCGAATTTAAAAATGCGAAATTCCACTTTTTTGTAGATAGGGGCTTGAAACTTCAACAAAAAGGTTCTCTGATACGCTGAATCTGATGGTGTAATTTTCGTTAAGATCGTATGACTTTTAGGGGGTGTTTCTCCCTATTTTCTAAAATGAGGCAAAATTTCTCAGCCTTGTAACTTTTGATGGCTAAGACTAATCTTGTTGAAACTTATATATTTAAAATCAGCATTAAAATGTGATTCTTTTGATGTAACTATTGGTATCAAAATTACATTTTTTAGAGTTTCGGCTACTATTGAGCCGGGTCGCTCCTTACTACAGTTCGTTACCAAGAACTGTTTTATTATTATAGGAATTTATTTCTGCTGGTCTTTAGTTTAATATTGTTAAGGGGGAAGGGGGCACTAACCATCTTCTGAAAAACCTTTGATTTCCACAAGCTTCTGAGGACTTCTTGCCTTAGCCTATATTAATTACATTCACGTTGACCAGTGGTCAGAAAACATCCTGAATGGTGCTATATTACTCATAACACATTTGCATTATTAAATACAGATTTACAGGAGCCAGGATTTTATGATTAAACTTTTTTCAAATAGAATAATTTTGTTTAAAGTAAGTGCGAAAAGTAAATTTTTTTTAAGCATTATTATCAACACAACACTTACAGGAGTGTTGTGTTTGACTTGAAGACTGAGTTTGCTTAGATTTGTTAGTTTTAATTAAAATATTGCAAAAAAGAAGAATTAGATGAAACAAAAACAAAACAAAAGCAAATGATATATACAATTTCAGATATTTCTCTGGCAGATATTGCCCTTACAGCCCCAATGGTCCTGGTGTGAATACTTTGTCTCATTAGGAACCAAAGGCACCATCTTATGATTCCCGAGGAATCATAGAACTGTTATAAATTATTTTTGATTAGATCCAAACGGTGAGAAAAAAGGATCTGCTTTTACGTTCGCAAGATTATGCCTTTGGGTCTAATCTCTGCCCACAGTGAATTACCAAGATTTTCACAATATCTCCTACTTTTCATAAAATTCGCTTGGGGGCTTTGACAAACTTCTTCACCTAGTAAATAAATTATTATTAAGGCCACTTGCCCTGTCTCCTTAGCTGTCTATTTTTCCCATTCAGAAACTAGTGTTCTCAAGAATTTGAAAAAAAGGTACTCAACGTCAATAATTAAGATATTTCACATTAACCCTCGTCTACACTACACGCTGCGAAGACAAACATTTTCGAACTTTTACCTAAGAGATGCCTTGTCAGATTTTATAAAGGGTGCAAGGATCCTCTTGCTTTAAGTAATACCACGCCACGCTGCCTTAATCTGCCTTTATATTATTCAGCTATTTGGACTGACGAAAGCACGGGACTAGTCTTTATATTAAACAAACCCATAAGTACGGAAACTGAAGGACAGAATATGTTCATTGCCAGATGCACCATTTCTGAAAAAACTCTGCCTGGCTTAAAGTCCATCCATTGGCGTCTCGGCTTTCCCGAAGAGTATCAGCATCAAAGTAGTAGCATCAATAGTAGCAAAGTTGTTTCTTGTGAGACTTTTCTTAGATTTTTTTATTCTGATAGGTAACACTATACTATGTATGGTATTATTAGATTCCAAACGCTATTCGACCTATATCAAAGCATCAAAGTTCCGTCTCTATTTTCTATGGAACAAATGTCATACATTAAGCCTCGTATCTTTAGGCAAGCAAATGTAACAAAATGGAGTTACCAAATGACCCAGTTTGAATGGTCTTTATTAACGTTAACCAGGCATTATTAAGAATGAGCAGATTAATCACTTAATCTCCGACACACATAAATTAGGCGACAGGGATAAAACACATCAATCGCAGTAAAAAAGTCGCTACGTAAACAGATTGAAACCAGGTTGCGTCAAGACTGCCAACAATTTTGGGATGAGGTTGCTTTAGAGATGGAAAGAGCATCTAGAAAGAATGACACGAGAAGGCTGTATAGAACCCTCAAAGAAGTAACTATGAAAAAGTCACCTATTGCTAGTCCCTGAAAAGACACTCAAGGAAGCGTAATCCCTGAGGTACAAAGCGAACTTGATCATTGGAAGAATCACTTTAAAGACCTGCTTAACCCAAATACAAATGGGCAAGATGCAACACCATTGATGTCACCAACAGCTGAAAGACCACCATATGATATCGACATGGCACCACTTTCACCTTCAGAGATACTAAACGCGATCAAACACCTAAAAAACAATTGAGTCTTCCGGAGAAGATGGTCTCGAAGAAGACCTCCCTGTCTCACTGGAAGATGTGAGTAATAATCCCAGTATTTAAGAAGGGAGACAAATACAACAGTCGCAACTACTGAGGGATATCACTAATGGATATGGCAATGGATTCGCGATGATTACGCTTAAAAGGTTCGAGGAAGCAAGGGATGAGCGGGCACGTCAAAATCAGTGCGGATTTCGAAGAGGGAGAGGTTGCACTGATCAGATCTTCACTCTTCGCCTTATTCTCCAACAGTACGAACGCTACAACCTCCCCATAATTATCATGTTCCTTGATTTTGTGGCCGCTTTCGACTCAGTAACCCGCTAAAACCTTTGGCGAATCATGGTGGAAGACGGTATGCTGTTTGAATTCGTGGAGCTGTTGAAAGCCTACTACGAGCATTGCAAATCGACTGTAAGAGTGCTGGGCAAAGAAATTGAGCCCTTCAGTCTGGAAAGCGGTGTGAAAGAGGGGTGCATATTGTCCCCTGTTTTGTTTAACTACAGTATAGACTGAATTCTAGAAAGGGCACTCTCAAGTTTTGATGGTGTTGTTATGGGATTGGGCATTGACGTGTCTGACCTGGACTATGCGGATGACATCAACGCTCTTGCTGCTAATCCAGCAACAACCCAAGCAATTTTAAATGAAATAACATACTTCTCTCAGCTACTGGCTATGAAGATTAACACGGCCAAGACGTACAAAACAGAATTAACTAAGTCCAAGCCATCTTTTCACAACTCCGCCGTCATTTGTGGAACCGGAAGAGGGATCAGCATGAAGAAAAAATTTCTTTATATAAAGCAGCTCTGTTCTCATCTATGCAGTCGAAACTTGGCCACTGAAGGTGCTTCATCTCAATGATTTGGAAGTCTTTGACCGCCAATGTCTACGAAAAATTTTGAAGATTTGATACTCAAACAGATACTCAAATGTTGATGTGCGCCACCACTACAGTAAAATCAGACCCGCCGCCATGATTGTCAGACAGAGAAGACTGCGTTGGCTTGGCCATATCCTTAGAAAACCCAATGACCGCATCATAAAACAAGTGCTTCTAGCTGCCCCGTTGCTAGATTGGCGCAGGCGACCCGGCGGTCAATTGAAGAATTGGTGGACAACTGCCAAAAAGACCTCGACCCCATTGGCGGATTTCGAAGACTTGGCAGAAAGTGGGAGAGTCGCTGGCTCCGGTTTGCTGAAGAGTTGAAACAAGATCACAACAAATGGGAGTCAACCATACGTACTCTCGAGGCGTCCTTGTCTGGTCCCGCCAGAAGTACAAAAAGTAAGTAAGTACCCATAAATTAATTTTCGCAACATCCCTGAATCGAATCAAAAACAGAACAAAATAACATCCAACTGTGAATAATATTACTTATACATAGCCTAAGCGTCGTTGACAAAGTAACCGATAAGTATAATATTTACAATACTTATGATTATGGATAATGCGACTTAGAACATAACCAAAGAGTATGGCAAACTTATATGAATAGAAACTGAGACTAGTGTAAAAAAGGTCATCCAACGCCACCTAGCGTTTGACATTTTGTTCCTGTTTTTAGTCTACCCTAAACGGCAGCATACTTGTCTTTTTGGACATTCAAAATATAGAAGAACTTAGAGAAACATAATTCTATCATTGACAGGTCATCAGATTCAAATCAACAAGCCTACTTGACTTGCCACTGCAGTTTCATTAAAAGTATTGGTTTAAATACAGCTTTTCAATCTGAATCGATCACCCACAGTTTTGCGTGATCATTTCTGTCGGATTTACTACAGAAGTGAAAACACGGATAAAGAGGAATTACAACTTTGAACTTAGTATAAAAATTTACATGTGGGAAACGTCAAAAAATAACATAATACCTAAATACTATTAAATATCTATGCCAGATTTAATTCTTATTCGTACTGTGCATTATCAATATTATTAAACGAATCTTATTGTCCATATCATGTCAATAGATTATGGTCTTCAAGCTTTAATTTGAAAAAACAAAAATGATGAGCTCGTAAGAAATTTAAATAAATTATTTATTCAAAAATAATGACAAACTAATAATTAGCCCCATCTGTAATGAGCGTAGGCTTTATTTGCTTCACACTGTTTATGTAGATCTATCTTTCTGCGGACAACACGTCCCTATAAAAGAATAAATGACATCAAAGGATACGTACAAAAAATGACAGTAAATCAGGAAGTATAAATATATCATTGCTGATAAATCAAAATATACCAAAGAAAAATGTCACAGGAAAAAAAAATGTATTTATTATCTACTACGCTCAGGTACACAAGAGAAAAGCTTCTAGACCCCCAAAATCAGCTAAACTAAAATATTTTCAGGCGACTTGGTGCTACAGTGTTGTATTAGTAGTGGTATTTATTTACCACACCTTAATTTTACGATTCTTTCGTAATTCTAGTAAATGATTTTTTTTTACTAATTTCTTACATAGTTCAATATAATACGTCCAAGATCAAACATCTATCAAAGAGCAAAGAGGAAATGGAGAACCAAGGCTACAAAAATGTCCGCATAAAAAGAATGCATTGGCCGGGTGGTCGACTAAAATGAAGTTCCAGTTTTATTTACCTCGTGTTGTTCTTATTTTATTAGTTTCATTCAGATTGACATTTCTGAAAAGCTTAACTTATTCCATAATATTGCTTTTAAGGCTTGATTGATTATAGGATTATCACGCAGCACTTTCTTATTTTTTTTTTCCAGGAAAGGAAGTAAACGCATATCATTCGGCTTTTTGTGGAATGAAGCAATTTTTCACCCGGGTTTTTTAAATTGTAGGTATCTGATCAATGTTCGGAATTCAGTCCCATAAGAAAAGAAAAAAGGGCAGAATTGTGAAGAGGACGGTAGGAGCCATAGGGGCTTGATAAAGTAGTCTTAAAATCTAAAGAGAGAGGCGGAGTTGAAAATGATAACTTTCACCCAACGACGGAAAATAGGGAGACCCATAAAATTATTCACATTGGTTAAAGTAATGGCAAGAGAGGTGTTTTCATCTGTTACTGCTATTTTAACTGTTTGCTTAACACTGAGATAAAAACAACTAGACTCAATCTTAAGGTATTTGTCACCAACTAGAAAAAAGTCCAGCGCAGTGTTCCTTAGTAACAAAAAACTCAGCACTGGTCTGTGATTACTGGAAAGATCTACTTTTTCCTCAACCTTTTGATTTGGCAAGTAATAAAGAATAGGTTTTGCAATACTATTTAAAGGATGGGGGGGGGGTACTTAGGCCTGATATTTAGCAAATGAATTACTGTTAGGATACTATATAAGGAGGGCCAAAGAATGATTTAAAGGCTATTCTTAGTAAAAACCACACACCATCACCTTTTTTTTTCAAATGAGGGCTCTGGAATACGGGCCTTAGTAAACTGGGAGCGATTTGACAAAATGAAGGATCTGAATCATGGAAGTGTACTTCTGTAACAGTTCCACCATCTGTCTATTTCATTCCACAAACAACTCAATTTCAGTTATCTTGTCAAAAGTTAGACTTTCAACGTTACTGACTAAGGATTACGGAAACTTAAAACGATTTGAGAAGCACGACATTCGTTGGGTTTGAGTAATGCTTGACTTAGTAGTTCTTGATTTGAATAATTTAGTTGGGGCGCTGAACAGCATTATAGGCTGCAGGAAAGATAATTATTTAATCAAGACACCCAATCCCCAGTAACTACCTTGCTGGAACCTCAAAAAGCAGGGTGATGGGCGAACTTATTTTGAGTCGTGGTAAGTGGTTAAGAAGGGAAAGGGTGCAGACGAAAGAGATCAGGTTCAGGGTTTTAAGAGAGGGTAGAAAGGATGAATGGTAATGCAGGATGGTACAAGAATGTGGTAGTAGGAAGGGAATGGCTGTGAGAAGAGGGAGGATATTGGATTTATTCCGATGAATGGAAGATGAAAACTCGTAAAAGCTGGTAGCTTCTTATAATAGTCTGCTAGGGTGAGCTGGCTAGGTGGAGTGGACAGGAGGTGGTGAGCATTGGGGATGTTTCATACAGCAGTCCAAAATATTTCGTTAAAAGGGGGCTTTCCTAGGTTGGGTTCTGGCGGGTTTAAACAGCGGGGCTGCCAAAGCTCGAATATCCGGAACATACTTGTAATATGATTTTCCTAGCAAAAACATAGAGGGGACATGGATATAGAGGCCATCGCAGCCCACAACAACGACCAATTCATACTAACTTACACATACGTATATGGTTAAAATAACGCTTTGCTTCAAAATTGATTATTAGGATGAAACTGAGACAAATATAAAAAGAATACTCTTTTTGCTCACACCCGACGAAACAAAGGACAAACTCTAGGCCCAGTTTGATTACGCTTGTCAAGACTAATTATCATAGAAGAATGATTATAAGGGCACTTTGTGCCAAATTTGCAACCGCTACATTTGAAAAATTTACAACTATTTTTATCACTGCTACTTCAGGATTAAGTTTGAAGACGGATATTAGTAATAATAAAATAACATATTCTAGGGGAGAAGTCCCTGGTAAAGCCACAATAATGCCTTTACGTACTTAAGGAAAAGATTCTATACCATTTGGCATTGACCATTTATTTTAAATTGCGATAGACCTCTGTCAAGAGAATCTAAAATTGCGTTACAAAATATAATTAAATAATCAGGGTTGCCAAATGCGTACATGGCATACGTGGTATAAAATTTTTCGGTAAATTCCACAGCTTCATAACCATATCAGTAACGATTTATGACCCTATAGCCTTTCCCCCAACTATTGGTGTATCCTACATGCATAAATACTTCTACACGAACAAGAAGATCTGCTTTTTTAAGCTTTTATTACCTTTTTTCAAGCTTTGTTTTTTTTTGTTGCTATTTACGGTTTTAAATTTGTTTTTCTTTGTTCCATACTTATCTCGTACCGAAGGCTACAAAGCAAAGGCCGGCTGAAACAATGGATTTTCTTGAAATATCAATTTAAAACAACTTTACCACAAAAGAAGTAATAATCATTCAAGCGTAAAAGGAATATAAATCCCTATCAATAAGTGAATTAAACCCAGAACGAACAGAAATTACCACAAATATCCGGTCAAGCTTGAAACGAATAGAAATTACGACGAAGAGATGAAGAGCTAATGCACTGAAGCCATATCACTCTCTATTTAGGTAGCGCTATAACACCGCCTTCGATTTGTTCAGTGATTGGAAATATTCCAAAGATTCGTGTCACTTCCATCTAGCCAAGGCGGTCTCCAAGCTTATTTATATATATTTTGAAGAGTCGCTTGCCTTGGGGCTACGTTTAAAAATGCGAGCCTCAAGGGATTTGAAGGCACCTCAAAAATTTTAAGTGCCAAATGTCACATATCTGGAGTCCTGGGGAAACTAAGCATAAATGTTGTCTTTGTCGAGCGTAAAGTAATAATAATAATAACACTTTCCTCGTAATCGCGTAAAAATGTAAAAGAGAATTACATACTGAGCGGCACCTAAGTTGCAGCCTGGAATATCTTTCTAAGCCTTTGAACAAATAAAGCTGCTTCATATTAGAATCAAAACCAGCAGCATTATTACAATTTGAAATTTTTTTATAAACCCCAACAGCCTAATGAAAGGAGTACTCTAGTCCCTTAAATATTATCTTTTCCACCGTCAATCAACATCCCTCCACAAATAATTTAAAGTGTTAAATGTCACTAAATGCAGTGACTGTAAAGCAGCTTAAATTAAGGATATCCGTGCCTATGAAAGATACATACAACTATCACTAGCTTTAAAGCCCAAGTTCTATCACATCCAGGTTATTATCATCTCACGAAAGAACTTCAGGCAGGTTTCATATCAGGCAGGTGTGGTCCTGTGACCATTTTAGATTACCACCAAACAATGGAAGTTATTATTATTCCTACAAGACGAACAACCACTGTGCGATTTTTCTTACTTTTTTATTAATCACACGCACCGTTTGCAATTTCAACTAGGTTGTGATAACGTATACGACAACCAGCTGTTAAAAATTACCCGTACTCGACATTACCCTGAAAGATCTTTTGTGGTATTATCTAATGTCAGTTGTGGAATACTCTCTCAGCTAAATTAATCCTCGGTAGACCATTTTCTTTGACATTATTAAGATGTGTTTGAACCGTCTGATGCGATGCAAAAATCGCATGGATGACCACCTCTATCATTCATACGAAACAATCGTCTTTTGTGGTATTATCTAATGTCAGTTGTGGGATACTCTCTCAGTCAGATTAATCCTCGGTAGACCATTTTCTTTGACATTATTAAGATGTGTTTGAACCGTCTGATGCGATGCGAAAATCGCATGGATGACCACCTCCATCATTCATACGAAACAATCGTCTTTTGTGGTATTATCTAATGTCAGTTGTGGGATACTCTCTCAGTCAGATTAATCATCTGTAGACCATTTTCTTTGACATTATTACGATGTGTTTGAACCGTCTGATGCGATGCAAAAATCGCATGGAGGACCACCTCCATCATTCATACGAAACAATCGTCTTTTGTGGTATTATCTAATGTCAGTTGTGGGATACTCTCTCAGTCAGATTAATCCTCTGTAGACCATTTTCTTTGACATTATTACGATATGTTTGAACCGTCTGATGCGATGCAAAAATCGCATGGAGGACCACTCCATCATTCATACGAAACAATCGTCTTTTGTGGTATTATCTAATGTCAGTTGTGGGATACTCTCTCAGTCAGACTAATCCTCTGTAGACCATTTTCTTTGACATTATTAAGATGTTTTTGAACCATCTGATGCGATGAAAAAATCGTAAGATGGACCACCTCCATCATTCATACGAAACAATCGTCTGAATGGTCGAACAAAATGTAAAGATTTTTTCTCATCATAGTTTGCTAATTTCAAAATAGTTGTCCATTTCCTGTGTCTTCTTGAAAGCAATAACACTACTATTTTTTGAGCCAGAAAAAGAGGGCTTATATCATGTTCTGCTTTACAGACTTTAGGTTTTCTTTTTGTCGTGGTTTGTTAGTAGGAGGTTACAAACTAGAACACTGAACTAAATACAAACCAAACCATATTACCTCTCCATTATAAGCGTTAACTAATTCGGTAGCCAATTGATCATAAAATCTTTTGGTTCTGTCTTTGTCTTTACCAGCGTCAATGAGCCAATTCATGGCTATGAAATTGGCCTTTTTCTCAGTAACAGCCACTGGGACCTAAAACAGAAGACAATTTTAAGTATACTGATAATAAGCCAAATTTCCGTTTTTAGACAGATATCCAAGAGGGAGTAGAAGCCAGTGGCTTGTTGGAAGGAGTAGTCAATACTCCTCTTTTAAAGACGTTAAGATCGGCACATGACTGAATATACTCCTGGCTTATTTAACCTCTACCTCCCCAAGGAAAACTCTTTAATGCTTTCTCAAAGAAAGCAGAAAAACTCCCGCTAAGACTAAAATATCTTTACATTCCTTTGTTTTTATAACCAACACAGTAGTATTGTCCAATTGATTAACGATTGCTTCCTTCGTGTTACAAATTGAAATAAGATTTTTCTTCCAAATACAAGTAAAGTCAGATATTAAAAATTAAACAATCAAAAGCTGCTTTAAACTCACTACAAATTGAATAAATCCTTGACGATCAGTTTTAAATTGAATATTTTAGAGTGTCTAGGCAAGAAGTCTAAACCTAATGAAGTCTGATAAAATGGCAAAAGTCACATGGCATATTTAATTACTATACCGAGGGTGGATTCACCAAACTGAGTTGCAGCTCAGGCCACAATAGCCCATTGCTTCATATTCAATTTATAACAGGAGAAAGGCAAACAACTGTTCAGGAAGGTGCCCTCACTCTTTTTTTTTTAACAAAAGTCATCAAACAAGTCAGCTAAAAAACAACAACAAATCAAATGGGTTTCGAAAAAATACTCATTGGTGGAGGGGGTAGGCGAAGAGAGCACAGAAAAATTTACAGCTTGATAAATTAAATGGTAAAATTTGCATGTCCATTGAAAATCTTTTCCCTAACTGGATTGGATCAAGGATATTTACTTTTCTTAAAAAGAACTGGTTGTAATGCAGCTAAATTGCAAGATATCCATGGAATCATACATTCTGGCGATTTAATTGTTCAAAACTGAAGTCCAACAAAGTTTTTGTTTGTTTTGAGCAGTCAACAAGGTTTGCTTTAAACAGAACTATCTAATATTTACAATTGCTCTTTTGATTTCCCTGTTACTTTGGCGCTAGCTTTTGTTTTCGTGCATTATTTTACGTTTCTATCTATTTTAGCCATTTTAAATTTAACCACATTATGTACATCTCCATGGCTTTGAATTCGACTAAATGGTCAACAGCGATTTCTTAAAAGTATTTGTTTTTCTTATATAAACATATCTCCTGATTTAAAGAATTTTGTTAAATGTTTTTTTCATCCTCCAGATTTATGTGCAATGAATTTTCAAGTTTGTGTTACACAAAGTTTGGATGTTTTGGACGATAGACACTCAATTGTTTAGGAGAGTGTGTCTCCAATGCAACTTTTTATGCCAAATTTAGAAACATGTAACACATAGTCGTTCTTGCATTTAATTTTTTTTTTCTATTTTCGGCATAGCGGACAGAAACGAAAAGAATATACAATTTAACAAATAGGATTATTTGAATAGATCAAGCACCCACACACTAGATCTGAAATGCAACCCAAAGAATAAACCTTGGAAAATATACAAGTTTTTATGCCAAATTCAGAAATGCAATCAGATTTTTTCTTGCACCCACAGTTCTCCAGTATCTTTTTATTTACCAGTAATATTATCTTTTGGAATTTCAGAAAGAACAAAAAAAAAAGTATTCAGCACACTTTTGGTGTTGAAAAAAAAACTCTGAAAATTTTATTTTTCAAACTCAGCCTAACAATTTGAAGTAGAAAAAACACAAGGAAACTGAACTTTATTTCTTTTTAAGGTCCAAAACAGACAAATTTTGCAAATAAAACTTTGGAAAATAATTACTCAGAAAATAAGGGCGATGAAAAACGTCCAATAACATATAAAAAATCAGCACATAAATACAATGAGGATTGTTTTTAGTTCGTATTCATCAGTTATTAACAGGAAAAAATGTAAATTTTGTTGGCCAAATTAATATCGGGTCCACTATTAAAAATTGGGCTATTTTAGTGATTAGCTGCTAACTAAAAACAGCTAAATTAAATTTTTGAGACTTAGCACAACCATTTACTTACTTAATTACTTGTACTTGTTGCAGGATCAGAGGTGGACACCTTACCCTTTATCTAAAAGACTCCATGATCTGTGCCAGCTCTTCAACAAACCGAAACCAGGAGCTCTCCCACTTTCTGCCAAACTTTCAAAATCCATCAATGGTATCAAGGTCGTTTTTGACAGCTGCCCATCAATCCTTCAATTGACCGCCAGGATGTCTGTGCCAATCTCGCAAAGGAGCAACAAGAAGCACTTGCTTGATGATGCGATCACTGGATCTTCTTGGGGCATGACCAAGCCAACACAGTATTCTTTGTTTGACAATCCTGGCAGTGGGTTCGATGTTAAAGCAGCGGTGACATCAGCATTTGAGATTCTGTCGAGTATCGAATCATCAGAATTTTTAGTAAATAGCAGTGGTCACAGACGTCCATACCATAAGGTTGAAGCGCCGTCAGTGCACATCCATTTACGCACGATACCAAAATTCCACATGTGATTCCATCAAGACCACGTTCACCGCTTAAAGCACAGATGCTTAAAGCCGTGAATGGTTAGACCGTTTGCTCAAGCGGTAACCATGCGCTCTCCCGACGTACTATCCAATATATTTTCCAACTATCAAATATATTAGAAAATTTTCTATTACAATGGAAGAACCGAGCGTGCTGAATTTGAAAGAACCTCACCAGCTTGACTCTAGTTCGGCATTGTGGAGTGACATGAGAGGTGTAGCATAAGTGGGAGATGGTAACGTCGGCAATGAAGGGGGGGAGGAATTAATGCCAGGCTTTTCTTCTCTCTCAATCGGACTATTTGTCTTGGCTTTTTCTGAAATTAGCCACGACTTGATGCCAACAACTATTCCATTTTAATTTACGATACGAGTATGAATTTTAAAATATATATAGGACATATAAAAACACATATATGTTTACACTAAAATTTAAAGTTAAACAGGTACATGTCTAGATTTGAGTACATTACCCTCTTTTTCTTGATTGCTATACATCCATTATTATGCAGGTTTGGAACACATTTTTGAATTTTAACAATCACTCAAGGATCAACTTAAGAAGAACCATAAGAAGTTTCCCTCTCTATTTTTTTTTCAAATAAGATGTGCCTTGGAAACACGTCTGGAGATAGACCTTTTTCATCTGCGTTTAGATTTTAAGTGTGACAGTACGTCAAAATATGTAACCAAATAAGTAACCAAATCAAAATTAATACAAATTTATTTCCAGTTCTTTTCGGCTGACTTTTTACCTGATACGTTTGTCCACCTCTTTTGATGGGGGTCAGTTCCAAAATGGGCGTGCAATTTCGGACAGCCCTGTGAAAAACGGTCAATGGATTCAATTCAATTGCTTCCCTTTCTTCTTGTGTTTGTGCATCCAAAAATTTGGTCAACTGAATCTGCTTGATTTTCATAAATGTCTAGAAAAATGCAGAAAATACAAATAATTGAAAATACTATTTAGTATTTTGTCAGTCTGCTCAGAAATAAAATAGATCGAGTCATGAAATAAACGAAAATACTATGCAAGACAAATTGCCTTTTTGTGAATACCGTATCAATCAAAAGATGGAACAAATTTGTATTTTTGTGTATCTCTATGTGATTGAGCACCAAATGTGCTTACATTCATTTATTATCTCTATTTTTATTTATTCATTTTATATTTATGTATATGTTCTATTTATGAATCTAGCTCTTGCTGTGAGAAAGTCTTTATGGTTTTATGTGATATTCATTTACAGCTTTACAAGTCAAATTCAGGACTAATTAATACAAGGGAACATTTCTCTGCAAGATATGCAAACTCATGCTTGTGAAGAGCGATTAATTCCTAGAGGAAATTGTTTTATATTTTGTATAATAACATTCAGAGTGAGTGAATTATCAGTCTTCCCCATATGTTTAAAATTTGGTCTAGGCAGTTATCCGTTGGCTCTGAAGCCAATCATTTATTTTGAAGCGACGCAGAAAGTGCCAAAAGAGGAGGAGTCAGACACAGAGACAGCTGAATCAAATGAGATCAGACATTAATTTCGTTGATTAATATTGAATTTATACTTCTTATTCATAGTTGTATTATCAAATTCATTTTATAGTTTATTTTATAAATATTTGATTATGAATTTATTCGAAGTTGTCATTACAAAATTGGTTAGCACTTAATGACAAAAAATCTCTTTGTCTTTACTATTGCCAGTTCTTATTTTTAGAGAATGCGTGACAAATTTACAAAGTGAAGCAGAAAGGCAAGAAGGGGACTTATTTCTACTGCTACTAGCGTAAAAACTCTATGAACATTATTAAACATTTCCCAAAACAGGCTTAGAAATCTATGTTCTTTACTCAATCCAGATAAAAAAATATTCCTGGCAAAAAAGAAATAGCAGCTTTCAGCAATTACAGTTTGAAGGTTACTGGGCTACAAGGAGAATAATGCCCATTATTCAGCTTCCCAAACTAAAAAATAAAAGAAAATGATATTACCATCTTTCTCATACTTTTTTAATCAGCACAGCAAGACTGGTTCCAAATTTTTTAATCTTATTTGAAGAACTGTTCAACTTAATTCTAAGAGTCCCATATAAATGCAACCAAACAAATATGAAAAATTGTCTAAATGACTGAAAACAAATTGACCATATTTGAGTCATCATATGAAATTTATAGATATTTAAATCTAAATATATTTTTAAATATGTAGAAACTGCAAAATTACGGCATTAAAAACTTGTGTTACTATTTTGTTAAGCTGTATAACTTTGAAAAATTCGCAAACACCCTCATTGATCCCCAGATTCCAAGATAGCGATTTTTCCAGCGCTTATAAAAATTCTGAATATTTGGGGTACCGTAATTATTTATAGACCCGTTCTGACCTGTAGCAGAGTGCCAAAATAATTTCTTAAGACTACCCTACAATTTCATTACAAATAAAACAAATGAAAAAAATCAAAAACAGGAATTATAATTGAATGTGATAGCGAAATCTATCTATATATATATATATAAATAAGTTGTCTGTGTGTGTGTGTCGAGTGACGTCATGTTTGTGTGTCAACTGACGTCATGTTTGTCGACTAACGTCATTATAAGGATTGAGCTGTATGCGTCATGAAGTTGTTTGTCGACTGACGTCATGTTTGTCAACTGATGAAATTACATACCGGGACACAAATGACGACCGGGACACAGGGAATATAAATGACGACCGGGAACCTCAAAGAGAAATTACAGACTGGGACACCCGGACACAAATCACGACCGGGACAGAGGGAATATAAATGACGACCGGGACACAGGGACACAACTACAACGGGGACGCCGGGGGCACATGCGGGATATATAAATGACGACCGGGACACAGGGATTGTTCGAATAGAAATTACAGATCGGGACACCGGGACACAAATGACGACCAGGACACCGGGACACAGGGAATATAAATGACGAACGGGACACTCAAAGAGAAATTACAAACTGGGACACCGGGACACAAATGACGACCGTGACACAGGGAATATAAATGACGACCGGGACACAGGGACACATCATTAGAATAATGAGGTATAGATCTGAATACGGATTGTTTTTACCATGGACAATTATATGTTGCATGTTCAAGAGTCAGTAAACCTGACAATCTATTTATATGCAACATATATATAAATATATATATATATATATATATATATATATATATATATATATATATATATATATATATATATATATATATATATATATATATATATATATATATATATATATATATATATATATAGGATACGGCATTAGACTTTACAGTCCCTACCGGCGGTGCTGATCTCCGTTTCTTGGCCCTTCAGCCAGGAAGTGCAATGGGGGACTGGGGGCCAACCATCCTGTGCTTTCGCACACCCTTCCTGTTTACCTTCCCCAGATTTCTCCAGGTACCCATTTATAGCTGGGTCGACTCTGGATCTGAAAATGTTTGACCAGAGTCATCGTTTTGCAATCGGACACGCATGTTTGTAGTTAATTTTAATGTTTTTACGTGTGCCCATAAATTAGAATTTGTGTTCCGGTGTCCCAGTCTGTAATTGCTATTTGAGTGTCCTGGTCGTCATTTATATTCCCTGTGTCCCGGTCGTCATTTGTGTCCCGGTGCTTTGTTGATGGTGATTGCTAATCAAACATTCCTTGTGTCCCGGTCGCTTTCTCTTTGAGTGTCCCGGTCGTCATTTATATTCCCTATGTCCCAGTGTCCCCGTCGTCATTTGTGTCCCGGTCTGTAATTTCGTCAGTCGACAAACATGACGTCAGTCGACACACAAACATGACGTCACTCGACACACACACACAGACAACTTATTTTTATATATATAGATAGATGTCCCGGTGTCCCGGTCGTCATTTATGTCCCGATGTCCCGGTCTGTAATTTCGTCAGTCGACACACAAACATGACGTCACTCGACACACACACACAGACAACTTATTTTTATATAGATAGATTTTATATATATATAGATAAGTTGTTTGTCTGTGTGTCTGTCTACTGACGTCATGTTTGTGTGTCGACTGACGTCATGCTTGTCAACTGACGTATCTAGAATCCACCGGACACAAAGTTAACTGCTTTCTTTTCGCTATGCAAAAATGATTCTTTTGCAAAAAAACTGCTGTATACTGAAGTGCCTTCGTATTACACGTGGAATACTAAAAATAAAGTATTTGAGCGTCGAAAACAGGGTAAGTCAGTCGACGGCCAACCTACCATCTTCAAAGATACCACGATAGGAAGACTCTACACCGTTCACCCCAATCAACATAAAAGCTTCTTTCTACGCCTGCTTTTGGTGAATGTACCCGGTCCGACGTCCTTTGAGTATTTGAGAACTGTAAACTGTACTATACACGACACTTACCGTGGTGCATGCCAAGCTCTGAATTTATTGGAGAATGACCAACACTGGGATAACTGCATCAATGACGCGTGCGAAACGTCAACTCCAAGTCAAATTCGTGCATTGTTTGGAATCATTCTAACAACTTGCTCTCCTTCAGCTCCTACAGAGTTATGGGGAAAATATAAATCGAAGATGTCCGAAGATATACTCCATCGAAAACGGTTAGAGACGTCAGATATGACTTTTGATTTTACATCAGAAATTTATAACTAAACTGTAGTTATTATAGAAGATTTGTGCGTATGTATGGCAAACAAATCTCTTCAGGATTTGGGAATGCCTTCACCTAATCGTACTGCTGCTGTTTCGACATGTGTAGAATTGGATCGTGAACAATGTTACAGTACAAGTGACCTATTGTGGTATGTACAAAATAACATTTCCAAGTTAACGTCGGAACAAAAAGACATTTATGATACGATAATGCATTGTGTCGATAACAACGTTGGAGAAATTTTCTTTTTGGATGCGCCAGGAGGTACTGGTAAAACGTTTGTGATAAAACTGATTCTGGCATCAATTCGTTCAAAAAATGATATAGCGTTGGCAATTGCGTCGTCCAGAATACCCGCGACGTTGCTGTCTGGTGGAAGAACTGCTCTTTCCGCTTTGAAATTGCCTCTGAATTTGCATTCTACAGAAACTCCCACGTGCCATATTTCCAAATCATCTGGGATGGGTAAAGTATTGCAGCAATGCAAACTTATTATTTGGGATGAGTGCACAATGGCACACAAAAAATTGCTCAAGGCTCTGGATCAATGTTTGAAAGATTTGCGAGGGAATTCGAAACCCTTTGGCAGCACATTAATATCGCTTGCGGAAGATTTCAGACAAACATTACCTATAATACCTAGATCAACCCCTGCAGACGAAATGAATGCTTGCCTGAAAAATTCTAATTTATGGGCACATGTAAAAACATTAAAATTAACTACAAACATGCGTGTCCGATTGCAAAACGATGACTCTGGTCAAACATTTTCAGATCAATTGCTGGCAATTGGAAACGGAAAGCTCCCAGTAGACTCAATTTCAGGACGTATACAACTACCTGCTGAATTCTGTAATTTAGTGATGTCCAAAAATGAATTGATTGAAAAAGTATTTCCGAATATTCTAAACAATTATAAAAATAATAAATGGCTAAGTGAAAGAGCGATTCTTGCACCCAAAAATATAGACGTCCACGAAATCAACAATATTGTTTAAACCAAGATTCGAGACCAGGCAGTCCTTTACAAGCCAGTCGACGCAGTTTTGGAACCAAATGAGGCAGTTAATTATCCATCTGAATTTTTAATTCCGTGGATCTTTCAGGGTTTCCACCACACGTGCTATAACTAAAAATAGGCGTACCAATGATACTGTTAAGAAATATCAACCCACCAAAGCTTTGCAATGGCACGCGACTCGCCATAAAAAAAAAACAATGGAAAACGTAATAGAGGCCACAATTTTGACAGGGCCTTTTGAGGGTGAGGCTGTTCTTTTTCTTGCATACCCATGATTCCAACGGATCTGCCTTTTCAATTTAAAAGATTGCAATTCCCAATTCGATTAGCATTTGCAATCACCATCAACAAAGCTCAAGGTTAATCATTAGAAAAATGTGGTATAGATCTTAATACTGGTTGTTTTTCCCATGGACAATTGTACGTTGCATGTTCGAGGGTCGGTAAACCTGACAATCTACTTATTCGCAGCGACAATTGGACAGCGAAGAATGTTGTATATTCGCAAGTTTTACGCAGTTAATTTGTATTGTATCTATCTATCTATCTATCTATATAAAAACGAGTTGTGTGTATGGATGTTTGTTTGTTTTTAAAAAGAGCGTTTGCATATGACGTCATTATAAGTACATAAGGCTTTCTATGTGCACAGACAATGGGAAAGCCAAGAATGTTGTATATTCGCAAGTTTTACGTAGTTCAAAACACATATATAAATCTATCTATATTCCTAGGTGGGACACAGGGACACAACTACAATGGCACGTAACTAATATGGCGCGTAACGACTTATGCGCGAGGGGGGCTTGGGGGGGGCACGAAGCGCCACCTCAACAGCTAGTTATTTAGATAAAACTGTCTTATTTAAAATATTTTACCCATTTTTCGTCATTTTCATTTTTTTTTAGTACGGGAATGCCCTGTTGTTCTCTCTCTCTCTTCTCTTGTATGCTAATAAATAAAACTTTTTAAAAGATTTGATTTTCATGCATCATGCTTAATCAAGGTAAGTTCAGCTTCTATAATAAACATGGCTAGTGGGTTTAAATTACTTATTCTGTCTTGTAGTAAACAAGACAAAAAAAAACAAACAATTCTCTAAATATATAGAAAAGAGAAAAAAAAGAAGATAATATATTTTTCATCAGAAAGAAGAAGCTAATAAATTGACAATGCTTTTACATTTCCTCTTATTACTGTGTTATTTGTCATAGGAACAACAAGTCCATGATTATCTCTCCTGGTTTGTGTATTTCATTTTAGGCCTTTTAATTTTTTTTTTCATAGTTCACTTAAAAGCAAACCTTCCTCCCCCTACGTTGTTTTATGTCTTAAGTTTCAAACATTGCAACTTGCCTTCAGGAGAAGGAAGGGTATCCTAAAAGCCTGTACCAGGGTTGATATTAAAAAAAAGGAAAACAAAAAAAAACACTAGAATCGTTTTAAAAAGCCATAGTATCAGCTCCCATCCTCAAAATATCCTCTGAAACTCTAAAGTTCTGGATGTGTATATGAATCGTAAGCAAACATGAAGAAGAAATAAAACAGAAGGTGATGCCCAATAACTCTTTCTTTTCAAAAGAAAGAAAGAAACAAAGAGAGAGCAAGAAAGAAGGAGATGGAGCAAGGGAGAGAGAGAGAAAGAGAGAGAGAGGGGGTATCTGTTTTGACTATAAAAAGCCTTAGCTATGGTTCCATTACTGTATAAAAGGAAGTTTTGCGAGGCCTTTTTGGACTAAAACTTCTTAAAGAATATCACAAAAGAAAATAAAACAGATATAATAACACAAAAGTACCTTAAATAAATTTTTGGATGGCTTTTGCAGCAAAGCTGAGATTTTATTCAAAATGGCTTTTTTCAGAGATTCGGAAAAACAGCTTTAAAGAGATTACTATCTGCCAAGCATCATCCCTCCCAGTAAAAAATCTAGGCTAAATTTTACATGAATTACTGAAATTTATTTAAGATATCAGCTTACCCTATTCATTAGATGTTGAGCTGTTTCTTTCATTCCTTCCCTCATAACATAGTTTGTGAATTTTCTGAGGGTTTCATCATAGAATAATAAAGAAGTCTGGTCAGACTCAGCTGCTTTGACACCTATCGGCTTTGGACGTTGACCTTGATTAATTTTCTCCAGTTCCTCATGATCAGTGATGGCTTCTTCATAAAAAGGAGCATATCTACTATAGCTTCTTAAAACAATGATTTTACTTCTTTCTTTTGCTACCAGTGACTTGGATATCCTGAAAAGAGTTCAAAAATTACTTAATAAGGAAAACAAAGTAGCATCAAGAAAAAACAGGAGAGAATGAATTGAAATCAAAAGGATCACAGCCCATCACTACAGAGCAGGGACTGGGAGAGATGTGCCAGATGGAGCAATGACAATGATTTCCTTTACCTAAAATCCATATTCTGAAGCTAAAATCATGCAAAAGTGTTTACTGTTACCAGTCATGGGTCAGTTTTTCTGTTGCTAGAGACCAACAGAGTCAGATGACTTTTAGTTCTTTTCTTGTTCATAGCTGCTTGATAATAGATTTGGTCAATCTGGAGCACTTTTTCAATAAAAGTAAATAGGAAGGTCTCGACAAGAAGCAGACTGCATCACAAACTATTTGTCAAGGTTCACAAAAAGCATGGTGAAAACTTGGAGAAGCTTGTCAAAACTAGGTGGCCTTTGGAAGAAAAAAAAATGTTTTTGGTACACTCTTAATGACTAACCACTTGAGGCTTTTACTGAGGATAGAGATCTGGGTGTCTTGGTTGATGAGAAACTTAAATTTGATTCTAATGCTTCTATTGCTGCTTCATCAGCTAACCAGGCCCTAGGAACAATTAAGAGAACAATCAGCAGCCACTCTCCTGTAGTCATGACAACCCTATATAAAGCACTTGTTTGACCAAAACTTGAAGTTGGCATTACACTTCCATCCCCTTTTTACAAAAAAGACAAATTCATCCTAGAAGCAGTCCAAAGGTGAGCAACAAAACTGATTAGCAAATTCCCAACAGTCCCCTATTGTGAGTGTCTTTGTTGCCTCAAACTACCAAGCCTAACATATACGCGCAAATGCAGTAATGTCATAACTGCCTTCAAACTTATCTCAATAAACATTGTCCCTGATTTATTCTTGTTTGCCACCACCTCTTCTACCAGATGTCACTCATAGAAACTGTCTAAGATGTCATGCAGACTCCATCAGAGAAATCAGTTCTTTTCAAACAGAGTCACCAGCCTTTAGAATATGCTGTCTCTGCAACTTGTCTGGAAACTTTCAAATCAAGAGTGGATGGTGAATGGAGTGATGTAGACTGGAATCATGATTGGGTAGCCCATGAGTCTTCAACTCGTCTTTAATTCTTCATGGCGCCTACAAGGAGGAAATCCTTAGATTTCTCCAAGCTGCAATTTAAGATGATTTAAGGTAAAGACACTTTGTTTCTTTTAACAAAAATTTAGCCACCTTTTATGTTGATTCCACTGTTGGCTCATGGAAAAGGAAATGTTCTAGTAGTGGCAGGACTTTTGACCACTTATTAACTTTAAAGCAGACATTCTCTACTTTGTTATTTACAGACTGGTTTCTGAGTTGAACCATTGGTTTGATCTCAATAACTCTCTATTGCAGTTACTTGAGGCCTTCAACCCAAAGTTTTATAACTTCCTTGATCAAGGATTCTTTCAAATGCTCCAGAACAAGCATTTGATCTGTGAAATCTGACAATCTAACTTTGCTGTCATAATTAAGCTTTGCAAAGATGAACAATTATTTCATATACTTCATATGGCTTGGACCACAGAATAAATTGCATGCTCAATCACTTCTTATGAAGAATCCAGAAGCATTCAGTTTGGTTCTCAACACATTTGACCTAATTTTATCACTTGATTTGTCTGTTACATCAAATGAACAATTATTTTTGTATGAAATGCATAAAAACATATCTTTGTATACATGTGTCAGATGACCAACTAAGTGATCTTTTGATCATTGGTACCCAACCCAAAAAAGCAAAGACTTTAATCCTGCTGAAGTAGACAAACTTGAGAATTTAATGAAGCATTGCTTCACCTTGGTCAATTAGTGAAAAACCCGTTTGTTTAGATTACATTTTTATTCTTGAAATAAAACTGCTCTTATCACTTGACTAGAAAAAATCAGCTGCAACTTTGCCCCCCACCCCCCTAAGAATTTTAATAATATTATGCTTCTGTACTCTTCAAGGCCCTTCTACAGCATTGTTTTTGTTCATGGTTCTGGTAAGGTTACCTTATGGATTGTCTACCCTAAGGCCACAAGGGGGGTATACATGCAGGGTTTCTCTTCTAGGAATAAGGGCAGAGGAAGCACTAGAATATATTCAATTTCAACCTCTCCATTATAACTTCCTTCTTCTTGAAAATTTTTGTAAAATTCTAGTTTAGCTACAGTTTGCTATCTTGGAAAGGGGTTAGGTTAGGAAAATGAAACTTTCAGTAATGAATCTAGGACCAAGGTATTGACAAGCTTCAATGTTAACCCTCTTTTGATTTCAAAGTCTTAGAAATTTGTTAGTACTTACTGATTATATAGTAAAATCCTTATTATCCTTATATTGCTCTATAGTTATCCTTATATTGCTCCAAGCTACAATTTAAGGTAATTTTAAGAGAAAAAAAAACTTGTGAAGGGAAGTTCAATTAATGTTAATGAAATCAAACAAAATATGATAAAAATATAATAGTTTAAAACCAAATTTAGGCTATATATCTGAACATTAGGGGGGGGGGGTAAAGCATGGTATATATTAAATTTGTGACATAACCTAACCAAAATACCAACTAAATACTTGAATAAAATATAACTATAATTTATTTTCCAACCAAGTCAAAGCTAATTGTGTGGTAGGCTATAAAGAAGTTGCTTGACCAGTTTCTTGTGTCATGTTTGCAGCATCTGTGACCAAAATTCATTAGAGTTTATTATATAACCAATAAGTACCAATTTGCCTACTTGACAGGTCTATAATTAAAGAAATTTTGGTATATCAGCATTTTGAATTAATTTTCAGTTAGCCTAGGCCATTCACTTTATTTTTCTATGGTTTTAGCTTTGAAAATGTAATTCCTGTTATTTAAGTAGGCCTAGAATTTTCAGCCATCTCAATGTTATTTTCTCTAAATATAGGAAATGTTTTAGCATATCTTTAAAACCTCATAAACTGGGATTGAGCAAAGTTGTGAAGCTGAAAACAGTTTTGTTATATATCATTTAAGCAAAAGACATATTTTGCAAGGTTTCGCTTTAATAACACAAAGACTTCTAAAGCTCACTGCCCTCTAGAAGAAGAATGAGTGGAGGTAGGTACAAAGATACTACAGGAAACACTTTAATCTGTAGACCTGTCCCTGAAAGTTTCATTTTCCTAACCTAATCCCTTTCCACGATCACGAAAAGTAGATAAACTAGATTTTTATCCAAATTTTGAATAAAATAAGAAAAAACTTACGACGATTATAAATAAGGAGTATTCTAACTACTTACCCATTTCCTAAAACCTTGATATATAAAGAAGACATGCCTGAGGACGTTTGAATTTAACGCGATTTTCTTGATTTAAAAAATTTGCAGATGACATCGAATTCAAATTGGATGATTCCACGACAGGTTTGATACAGCCATCCTGTGAAAAATTCGAATTCTTTCTTAAAGTCCTTACCTATTAAGGTCGTTTTTGTGGCCAGTCAACGCTGTTCCTTTTTTTCAACCGTCAATTTCACTGTTTTTAGCACCTTTGTAAAATTGTGTTTTTTTTGTAATTGGGCCTTCAACTTTTGCCTTGGTTGGTCTTTTGTCCTTATGAAAAACATAACGCTCGACCTATGTTTTTAACAGAGGCTGATTCAGTATCAGACTGTTGGCTAGCATCCTTATGAATTTTTAATGTCGTAATTTATAGCTATTTCATTGTTTGGAGCTTTTAAAATTGTAGAACATTAACTTTTGCCTTGACTTGTCTTTTGTCATTATGAAATACATATCGCAAAAACTAAATTTTTAAAAAAGGCATTGAAGTATTTTGACATAATCCATGTCAAAATACCAAGTCCAATTACCATAGCTATTATTGTCAATTTTGGTACGTTTTGACTCCGCTATCACTCATCTTATAATCCTGTTTTTCTTTCTTCTTTATTTTTGATTTTTATTACTTCAGACAATTTCCCAATACTCTTTACTTTGGCTACCCCTATTAGTCTAGTTTTATATGACGGTCCAGATTTTAGCTTTGTTGATTATTCATGTGGAAGACACATTTTCCTTTTTCTTCCGATGAATTGTGATTTATAACACTTTTTAAATTTTCGTTTTTCGGGCCTTGTCTCATTTGATAGTCCCGGTTGTTGATTTTCATCCATTGTGAATTTAATTTGTTCAGGATGTTCTCTTGGTCTTATCACGTTTGATAGTTTAGGTGGTCCCAAAGAATCATCATTTTAATTCTCATCGCTATCATTTTCTATTTTGACACATTTTTATTCTTGTTGTCGCTTGTCTTCTAACCCCATTTTTATTTCTACTTCATTTTGGATTTTCATTACTTCAGACAATTTGCCAATACCCTTTACTTTGGCTGCCTTTATTGTTATTGGCTTACATGATTGTCCAGGTTGTAGATTTGTCAATTATTCAGGTGATGGGACAAAAGCTTCTTTTTCTTCCAACAAATTATCATTTATAACGCCTGTAAAGTTTTGTTTTTTGGGAATATGTCACGATAAGCTTTTCCTACTGATGTGTCTTTTCATATTGTCCTTTTCAAAGATTTTTGATTATTGAAGCAGATCCGATTTCTAACACCAATTGTCTACTAAGCTTGAAACGTTTGGTTTTCTTTGAAAGGTTTTTGAATTGTTGTAATCCATTGTCCAAATATATACAAATATTTTTGTAATTACTCGTTTTTGCTTTTTAAGCAACCTTATGTCTTTTCATACTGGGGTCTTTTCAAAGATATTTGATTATTCAAGCAAGTCTGATTTCTAACAACGGATTCTTCTAAGCTGCAAACTTTTGGTTATCTTTTTTAAGATTTTTAAGTTTTTTCATCCCTTGCCAAAATATAGTATAGTATATATTTATAGTATATATATATAGTATATATGTATAGTAAAGATAGTATATATTCCAACCCATTCCATTCAAAGACGCCCTCTTTACGACATCCCAATAAATTTCCACTTCCCTTAAATCCTTTGTTAAATCCTCCCATCCCGTTCGGGAATGATTTGCTTTTTGTTTTGTCCTAGACGGCTGGCTGACAAGCACAGTCTTGGGCAATCTGTTATCCATCATCCACAGAACGTGACCCTCCCATCCCGTTCGGGAATGATTTGCTTTTTTTTTGTCCTAGACGGCTGGCTGACAAGCACAGTCTTGGGCAATCTGTTATCCATCATCCACAGAACGTGTCCTAGCAAGCTCATTCATTTTCTCACTATCAAACAGTTCGTGGTAACGAACTGTAGTAAGGAGCGACCCGGCTCAATAGTAAACGAAACTCTAAAAAACGGAATTTCAATACTAAAAGATATATCAAAAGAATCGGATTTTTATGCTGATGTTAAATATATAAGTTTTATCAAATTTAGTCTTTGTCATCAAAAGTTACGAGCCTGAGAAAATTTGCCTTATTTTGGAAAATAGGGGGTAACACCCCCTAAAAGTCATAGGATCTTAACGAAAATTACACCATCGCATTCAGCGTATCAGAGAACCCTATAGAAAAAATTCCAAGGTTCAATCTACAAAAATGTGGAATTTCGTATTTTTTGCCAGAAGACAAATCACGGGTGCGTGTTTATTTGTTTTTTTGTTTTTTTTTCCCAGGGGTCATCGTATCGACCAAGTGGTCCTAGAGTGTTGCAAGAGGGCTCATTCTAACGGAAAAGAAAAGTTATAGTGCCCTTTTTAAGTGACCAAAAAAATTGGAGGGCACCTAGCCCCCCTCCCACGCTCTTTTTTTCCCTAAGTCAACGGATCAAAATTTTGAGATAGCCATTTTGTTCCGCATAGTCGAAAACCATAGTAACTATGTCTTTTAGGATGATTTACCCCCCACAGTCTCTGGAGGAGGTGCTGCAAGTTACAAACTTTGACCAATGTTTACATACAGTAATGGTTACTGGGAAGTGTACCGACGTTATCAGGGGGATTTTTTTGGTTTGGGTGTGGGGTTCAGGGGAGGGGGATATATGGGAGGATCTTTCCTTGGAGGAGTATTTCATGGGGGAAGAGAAATTCAATGAAAAGGGCGCAGGACTTTCTAGCATTACTATAAAAAAAAACAATGAAAATATAAAATATAAAATATATAAAATATAGTTTTTTTCAATTGAAAGTAAGGAGAAGCATTAAAACTTAAAACGAACAGAGATTATTACGCATATGAAGGGTTCTAAAAATACTTTAGCATAAAGAGCGAGGTATTTAGGAGGAGATAAATACTTCGCTCTTTATGCTAAAAAATTTTTAAATAATTTCAACTATTTATTCTACGGCCTTTCTGATTCAGGGGTCATTCTTAAAGAATTGGGATAAAACGTAACGTAAGTTACGTTAGTTATGTACGTTTGTTACGTAAGTTAATTCAGTTTGTTTGATTCTTTCTCGCAACTCCACTTTTTAAAACAATAAAAAACTTTAGCGTAAGGAGCGGGGTGTCGAGGAGGAAAAGCGCCTTTCATATACGGAGTAATTTCTGTTCGTTTTAAGTTTTAATGTCGCTCCTTACTTTCATTTTAAAAAACTTGTTTTTTTTATTTAATATCCCTATAAAGCGGGATCAAACCACAATTCTCGTACATCTTACTATGTGAGATACAGCCAGTAAGTTGGGTAATCAAAACAATAATTGTTTTGTTGGGTCAACAAAACAATTTCTTTGGAAAACATCTAGCAGCTACTTTTCTTGCTCCTTAGGACAAAGTCAATAAAAATGATCCGAATAAATGGGGATAGAACTTAGCCCTGCTTAATTCCTGATTTAATCAAAACCACCTAGTAACCTCATTTCCTAATTCAACCCTTTCGGGTTCCTTGCTTGATAAGAAGCACAAGCGTTTGTCATGGTCATGCTCTAGAGACCAATGAATAGCCTATGCCACTACTTATAACATTGGACACCAGATGTCAGCATGATCGACTCTGACCATACATGCATTATAGTCACTGACTATTTTAGGACAATATATCGTCATTTTTTTCTGTCCTCCTTCTTCCTAGCAATTATTTTCAGCTCAAAGGAATGCCGATTTGACGCTAAAAGACACTTCTATTGTCCTCGATAAGCTCCGGGGAATCATTTTTTGTGTTCCTTATTGTCTCAAACAAATGAAAACATTTTTCTTTTATGTACAACAACAATTGAATCAAAGTAAAACTTAACCGGCTTCTTTGGGCTATAATGCTTCATACTGGATCAACCTTTGAATAATGTAATACTCTCACCAACTTAGAGAGCCTGTGTCCCACTCTAAGAACCCGATACCTGAATGTTCAGCTTTTAAATCAATGGTCAAATTTTTGAATAGTTTGTCCTCACACCTTTCTGATGTTGCACGGTGGTCATTGAGATGGATAAACCGTTAGATAGAACACATACTGTCCCTAGTCATTGTTTTTTTTTTATAGATAGCTGGTACCTGCATATCTTCTGAGCTTTCCCAGTACATTCTCGTATCCGGGAGAAAACGGTATTACACAATTATGTTGATGTCTAAGAACCCCAAGAGTTCTCGTGATTAGGGACTTGAAGGTCTTGGAGAAGACTAATTTATCCATCTTTTAAAGAAGTACAGGTTAGTTTGCTCAATAGTGACTTTCAGTAACTTCCTGTCAAATAACCGATGGAAGAAGTCAGTTGGTATGGTACAGTCATCAAAAAGGCCAATTCTCGGTCCACTTTCTTCCAAAAACGCTTCCATAGTTGGGGCTACCGAAATTTGTTTGTTCCATTTGGGTCGAGACATATCGACTAAGCATTTTCGTTTACGGTTTTCATGAAAATAGAACAGGCAGAAGTACTTGTTGAAGATCAAACAGCACTCTTGGTAAGCTTTGCAGATCTCTTGTCAAACATATAACCAACATGGAATTGCCGTTGGTATGGCTTGAGCTTGACTGTTTGTGAGTAAATTTGAGTTAGATGACCCTGTATCACTTTCTGGTTCTTCACAACCAATTTTACTTTTTCAAGAGCCTTCATTACTTTAATGCTGTGGCCAGAATGAGGAAAGGCACTAGATAATCGGAGAGAGCGCAATCTGACTCTATGTTGGTGTTGGAGTCGAAATAGGATCGTAATTCGTCTAGTAAGGTTGAAGGATCTCCTGGAGCTATCTTTTTTATGCTCAGAAGAACAAACATTCTGTAACGAAATACGAGGTAATAAATATAAAGAGTAAGTAAAAATAATAATAAAAGTAATATAGAGAAATAATAATTCAGACAAAAAATATTAATAACATCAACGAATAATATGAGCAATAAATAATAAAATAGAAAATAAGAATAACCAATTAAAAGACTCTCCTAAGAGTGGCGGATTCATGAAAATTTAGAAGGAAGAATTCATTTTCAAAATCTAGGGAAGGTATTTTGTTCGTCTTTCTCGTTTTTAATGACACGCCAAAGAAAGGTATTTTCCCAAGATTATACAACAAAGGCATATTTAAAAATCTAAGGGGGAAAACAAATATAGGAGGTGTTCCCCCTTGTCCCTCTCCAAGACTACTCAGGCATCTTGCTGTCAGTTGTCTAGCTTTAAAAGATCGGTATTTCACAATTTTTTACAAAACTGGATCAAAACACTCTTTGCTCAGCAAGTACTTTTAATGACTGACGGGACATCAGGGTCCCTGAGAAAAATATTCCAATAATCCCGAACCTAAAAGGTGTGGCCCAACCTTATGTAATTCAAATTACAAATCAGTGCTTATTAAATTTGGAAAAAAAATAATGTCTACCTACGTATGTACGAACAGCCGAAACACTTAATTACACAATAACATATTCCCTTATGTAGCTTTCTTATGTATGGCAAACTTCCTGACCATGTTGTGCAATCTGTATCCAATTTTGACAAGAAAATGACACATCAGTCTAATAGTCCTGGAACAAAATATCCAATAGCATCTATAAAATATTGCTATTTTGACACATCCTCTACCCTTCCAACGACCACATTGTTTGCCTCTTAAACCTTTGTATATAGAACCTCTAAGTTAAAAAGTATCAAAATACAAATTTCACATTATTTTTCATTTTCACATACCTGTTAGTCGGAGGTATGAATTTTAATCCATACCAGTTTAAATTAAAACTTGTGTGACGGTTTATCAAGGTGTCAACATCTATCGATTTCACATATTTGATATTCTGTGGACTTAAATTGAATGTAAGGAGAGAGGGAATAGAAGGAAAGGAGAGAAAAAGAAAAGAGAGGAAGGAGAGAGGGAAGGAGGAGTAAAGGAGTGAGGCAGGTTAATTTTAGAAAACATTTGATCAGTGTGAAATGGAAGACAAATTGATTTTGAATCCTGTTTTGAACTTTTTAATCCGATCTCTAACTGATGGAGTTAGGCAAGAGTTAATCCAAAAGGCAGCTGTCGCTTATTTTGATCGTGATATTATCATCCAAGCAAAGAAAGCTCTTTGCAAAATTTGTTATTCTTAGTCCTTGCGAAGTCCCAACTATAGGAGAGGCCGTAAATGTCACAGTTGTATCCAAGGTCAATGAGTTATCGCGTAAATTGAACAGCGTTCTGGCAAACATGTCTCACCCTTCAGGTGGCCTCTCTGACCAGTCACTGGTCTTGCCCCAAAGTCATGACTCAATTCCCAAACCCTCGTATGCTGTAACACTAAAAAACCCTCCAAAAGAGCTAAAAGGCCCAACTGAGTGCCAAGCATTTGTAGACAGTCTTTGTCATAGCACTGGCAGCGATGTATCTGAGCTACGCCGTGGCAAGAATGAATGAAAACTTGTCGTCTAGTCTAAAGAAACCGCTAGTCTAATTGTTGAAAAGGCAAAGCGTTCTGACCCCACTCTAAATGTTACACTTAAAGAGCCTGCTTTTGTCGCTGTTGTTAAACAAGTACCGGATGAACTAGTCGACTCGTCACCGAAGGATTTAATCCCAAAATGCATCACAACAGTTAAGTGTGGTGCGTCACACACATTCAAAGTGTATTTCAAATCAAGAAAAGACTTAGATCAGTTCCTTCAAGAATCAGCAAAAATTGCCTATGAGTGACTTGCCACCCAGGAGTTTGTGTTTTTGCCTCGTCGGTACTTTAACTGCCATATAGCTGGCCACCTTGCAGCAAACTGCACAAACACTACCTTGTGATCAAAATGTGGAGCTAGTGACCATAAGTCAAAATCTGAATCCCCGTGTAAGGACAGTCCTTTTTCTGTTAGTTGTAAAGCTCCAGGCCATACTTGCTACAGCATTAATTGCCCTAAAAACCGTAAAACCGTGAGCCAATGACTCATGTGGTAAATTTCCTATCTTGGCATATATTTGGTTCTTTCGCGATTAAATTACCAGTGCTGATTATTTGTTTATTTCTTGGTTTTTCCTTGTTTCTTTTTCCTTCTCTTTCCCTGCTTTTTCTTATTTATCCTTACCTCGATTAAATTATTTTTTGCTTTTTTCCTTATACCTTTGGTCTGGTGGGTTTGGTCATGGAGCGGAACTGCCATCCACCATGAGTAAATCGGCGATTTTTATTGACGACTAGTTTGGTATCAACTCTTTGGGGGAACGTTTAATTGAATTACAAAATAATCCTTTAGATATTGAAAATATTATTAACAATTCAGTTGGAAGTAGAAATTAGAAGAATAATGATTCTAATTCGGCTAATAAAAGTAAGTATGTTTCGCATTTAAATGGTTCTGCCTCCTCTAAACGTGATGATATTTTCTCTGTGATTCATCTTAACATTCAGGGACTTCGTTCATCTTTTGATGAGCTGAAACTGATCGTTAGTGGTGGAAGTCCTGATGTTATAGGATTATGTGAAACTTTCCTCGATTCAAAAAAGAATATTCTTTTAGATATTCCAGGATATAGGATGGAGAGGCTGTATAAGAAACAGATGGTAAGAGGTGGCCTTGTCCTTTATATTGATGATCGTCTTGCATATAATGTCCGAAGTGATTTGAGCAGAAAATAGGAAGGAATCTTTGAATCCTTTTTTTATTGAGATTAAATCAATGCGTAAGTAGTTAGCTGTGGGTTTGGTTTATAGGTCCCCACGTGGATCTATTTCTTTGTTTGAAAACTGAATTTAATATAGCCTTTATTTTTCTTCGAAAAACTTCTTTTCAGATTAAAAAAAAAATTGATTTTTGTTCGTTTCTTATTGCCAGAGTTTCAAGTTTTTCCCAAAACTATTTCAAGTCAAATTTATTTTCAACATCAAATTTTCATCAGAGTATCAAAACTAGTATCAAAGTAACACTATCAAAGTAATAAAGTATCAAAGTAAATAAAATATCAAAGTAAACAAAGTATCAAAGTAACAATTAGCAACTTGCATAAATTACAGCCCTTGCCCTGTAAATTAACTTTTACCCGAAAATCAGTAAATCCAAGTATCGAAGTAAACAAAGTATTAAAGCAACAATAACCAATTTACACATAAAACTCACAGTTCATGCATAACTCACAGTTCGTTCCCAAGGGGATGGAGAGGGGGGTTCAACCCCGGAGGCATAGTTATTCGGCATTTGGATTATTCTAAATAAAATTGCTCTCTGAAAATTTTTGACTGGATGCCTATGGGGCAAAGGGGGTCAGGGAGGGGAGGTGGGGCTGGTTGCCCTTTGATCACTTTTTACTCTTAAAAAAGAACTAAAAGTTTCAATTTCTAATAGAATTTGTCCCCTCCGAAGTTGATACGGCCACCCCTTCCACAAAAACTATATGTGTTGACAGCAGGCAACTTGCATGAGTTACAACCCTTGCCCCAGGGTCTGTGCGGATTTTTGAACAAAATAACTGTTCCAAAATTTTAGTTGGGTGGATTTACCCGATTTACCTCGAACGTTTATACGACCACGCCTTGCATAAAAGCTTTGTATATTAACGATGGGTATCATAGCATAATTTATAGCCCTTTTTCTAAAGGCTCGAGGGGTGGGGTTCAAAGCCAGAACCATAGTTATTTGACATTTAGACTATTTTGAACACAATAGCTATCTTAAAATTTCGATCCGATACATGTGAGTAAAAGAGAGCGTGAGGGGGAAAAGGGCTCGTTACCCTCCGATCACCTTTAATCGTTAAAAAGGAAGTAGAACTTTAAGTTTTCAATCAAATAATCTTCCTCCAAAGCTTAAATGGCCATCATTTCCATAAGAACCTGATATGCCCATGAGGCATAGCTTACAACCCATTCCCCAGGTTCTTTGCTCTTTACGCAAAAGCTTTTTAGTACTTTTTAAAAAGTTCCTTATTGTTCTAATTAAATGGACCTTGTGTTTCAGGAGTCATTATTACAGAATTGGAACATAACCAAAACTTTAAGGTAAAGAGCGAAGTGTTGAGGAGGGGGCAATCCCCATCATACACTAAATTATTTTTGCTTGTCTTAATTCTTAATGATGGCCCACATTTTCAGTTGAAAAATCTTTTTTTTATTTAATCTCCGATCGTTTTTCAAATAATGCCAGGAAATCTGGCTCCGCATCCATAAACTCCCCCCCCCAATGGAAATACTCTCTAGACAATTCAATCCTGGTGAAAATTTAGACCTTAAAATCACCCCAAATAACTCCGAGCGTAAAATTGAGAAAGAAATTAGAATGCAAGACACATCAAAATAATTTTGTTTAGGAATTCTGGCATGAGGCTCCAGTTTATATTTTTCCCTAACAAGTTCACCAATGGAGACTTCCCTCCCCGTAGAAAATTCTCGTGTGGAAAAACCCCCAGAAGAAAATTCGTCCCCCATAGGAAAATATACACATGGTTCTCAATAACAAATACTATGCACAAACAGTTGGAAAATCTTATAACTGTAAGATCTTCCCCTGGGGGTGTGGGAAGGGTCATTTTGCATCCAAAGGCATAGTTTTTGGGCCTTTGAATTACGATGAACAAAATTGCTCACTCAAAATCAATAATTTTTGTTCGAGCGAGCCATCTCACGGAATTATAACACTACTGGGCCGATACGATCACCCCCGAAAAAAAAAGTAAACACGCATAATAAACTGCTTCTTTTAATATCCTAGAAAAAAAATTCTTAGACAGAACGGTAAAGTCCAGATACAGTACTGACAAAGGTACTTGTTAAACGTCCCGACCAGACTCAAGAAGTTTGATCTGTTAAAACCGGTTTCTCTGTTTGCATTCGGAGATAGTTAGCTTAGGTTCAATGAGATAGATTATTTTTTAGGCATATTATAATTAAATATTCAATACATAGAGTTTTTTTTTTTTTTTTGGTTAGTTTAAGTATATAATGTAATGTGTTTTGTGCAGCCTGCTTTCCATAATTCTTTGTTGTAGTTTCCATAATTTTGTTACTAACCTTTTATATTTTCATCATTTTTTTAGCATATTTCACTATGATTAACCTAACTAAATTCCATAAGTTTGGTCAGGATATTTAAAGAGCACTCCGAAAAATCAAAATTTGCTATAAATGATGTCACTCTTGAATCCGTTTCTAAGATTAGAAGCTGAAGGGAAATTTAATTTACACGGCATCTACTTCAAACTTACAAGATGCCGCTATTTTAGGAAAATTGCACTGGAAAATATTTAGTTTCAAACCAGTTGTAATTAGGAAACCCGACAGACAACACAGTGCTAATAATGTATTCAATACCTAAAAGACCTTTGATGCGACAAGCTAAGTCAGGTAAGAACAAAAGATAAATTATTCAAGAAGAATAATAATGTACCAGTCATCTTCGGCATGGTTCCAAGTTTCGTTTTAGGACAGCGGTAAATCTTGGAAACGTATTACGGGCAATAAGATTTTCTAAGAATTTGATAAATGTATCATCAAATTTTTAGTTGAATATCGAATCTAGGAATTTGTTTGTGACTTGAAAAAAGAAGAAGATTGCGTTGACCGACAGGCACTTTTTCTCTGGGCTCTCTGTATAAATGACGTAATATGTATATATATATATATATATATATATATATATATATATATATATATATATATATATATATATATATATATATATATATAATGTGTATCTGCTAATAGACAATTCAAAGAGGGTTGGATCACTTCCCATGTATGATAAGATCAAATTGCACAAGAACTGAAAAGTTTTCTAATATCCTAAAGGGATCTGAAGCCTCTCTGACAGAAGTATTCCCAAATCGTTTTTTTTTTTTAGAATTACTCAAATGCATACCATAGGTCAAAACGTCCTTCGAGGTCGGTTAGATAGGGGTTATGGTCCGACTTTATAATCATGTAATAATACTGTGAAAGAAACCTTTTAGCGGTGTTTAAATTATAACTATGACGATTTTATCATATAGTGTATGCTTGAGCCATTCTGTAGTTTTCTTTAAAAATAGATTTGCCATTATAGCTATCACGATGAGTAAGAGCAGACTATAGTTGACCTTAGGAATTTAGTTTGACACATCTAGGCCTACATTATTTTTTTCTTTAGCATAGGCATTTGAAGATAACCTAAAACCACAATAGTAACCAAAATCAGCCCATTGAGTCCTTATTGCGTAAATGATGCTCTCCTGAAATAAGGGAGTTCTTGGAAGATCAGAAAATGACTTTTCCCAATTTAGTTTTGAATCAAAGCAGGTCTATCATATCACACTGATTTGCTCAATATTTATAAAAAGGTAAGTGTAAATAGGTTTCTTTTTTGTGGATTGTATTTAGCTGAATAATAACAAACAGTTTTACAGTATATTGCGAAACTTGTGGTACAGAAAGACAAAGTTAAGCCTCTATTTTTTTGTGGAAAAGCAAAAATGATTACGTAATAGCAATAGTGATTAATATTTTCTAGAGCTCTGTCTTATCATGTTTTATAAAGATAATATTTCTATTATAAATCTTAAAATTAATTTTATTTAAGCAGTAACTATGTTAATTTCAGCACGATAAAATAAATCATTACCTACAAATTTCAATAAAAATGGGTTCAAATAGCAAATTACGTAACAAATTTTATTGTTCTAATGCGTAAATCCAAAGGCTTGACAAACTTTCTGAAGATATAGACACGCACATCATGGACGACAACAGAAACTTTTAGATGGGATAATGTCAGGCACTTACGGGATAATTTGGTCTCAGAAGGGCAAACAGTTGGGAGGGGGATAAATTTGAATAAATAAACACGTAAATCATGTAATAAATATAAAAAAATAGTGAAAATCTTTAGATCTTGAAAAGAGCCCAAACTAAAAGCCCACATCCCTTGTGAATGTATAAGAAGGAAAGTACAAATGCTTTTTGTTGGGGGGGGGGTTTGAATATCACATGTTGTCGGCCGGAAAACTGCCACGTTTTCCCAAGTTTTAAAGAATATGAGACTTATTGATTTTTTGATTATCTTTGTGGGGGGGGGGGAAACACCTGGTTTGATCCTCTCACACTTGCGGGTCCCCAAGAAACTCATATATAGGTGACCTAGAAGGGTGGGAGCAGTTTTATGGTAATACCAAAACACTAGTCATGTAAATATTATGAGAAAGGAAAGGAAAATCATTAGATCTCCAGAAAAAATCATAATATTTTTGGGAGCCTTGTGTCGGTCCTTTGTTACGCACGTACGTGCAAAGACAGAATACCTTCTGTTCGAATTTATCTATAAGCTGTAGTAAATTAAACATAAAGTAAAAAAAATAACGTTTGAAATTGCTGCATAGCAGATATACATGAGAAACGAAGCTTGACAATAAAAGTATTCCCTTCTGAAAATTAGAAATTGAATTCAAGTAAGTCTAAACATATTATTACTTGCTAAGATTATGTTTAGCTTTCAAAATTATGGTATGTTTTATCTTACAGTATGAATAGTAAATGGGAAACGGTAGCAGCTAGTGTTTCCTTAGAAATCCTAGTTCCATATTCATGAAAAAAAAAACTTTTTAATGGCAGCAGCAACGACGTTTTATACAAACACAAAGGCCACAAATAAACAAAGAATTTCAAATATGTCTCTAGGGGATGACGGATGGTTTTGATCAGCCCTGACATAGAAGATCTGAAATATATTGCACATGCAAACACGGGCATTCTGGGGACATTTGCCACTATTCTGACAAGTTTTTCAAATTTTTTCCCGTGAACGTTTTTGCAGCCCTCTTCATCACCTATTCATACCCGGAAAAATGCCAATGGCTCTTTTTGAATAATGCTGTCCTTTTTATCCAAAATGTTTTGCACATTATTTTTTAATGACACTATTTATATCTAAAACGTTTGGATGGACGTTCAGGCTATTGATTCATGTGTCCTTAATCACAGCTAAATTTCCTTATTCGTTTTTGTTTATTTTTTCTTTCCTTTCTTATTTCGATGAAATAATAGAGTCAATTGGGACGCCACCAAATTGGCTCTTAATTCGGTCCTTATAGAAAAAACAATTTTATAGACTTTTTGGAATTCGAGTTAGTGGACACTCTAAAGAGCGTTCACGTCTTGGATGACTGTTGAATATTCAAGTGTTTTACCCTCCGTTGTTGCAGCATCTCTGATCCTTTAACATTCGAACTCCAGTTAACTTTTCATAATTACCGTCACTAAGCAGAGTCAAAAATGGTGTTAAAGTATTTAAAAGGACTTCATGAAGTTCCTTTGAAAATTTGGCTTAACAATGTGAAGACTGTCCAACTCACTAGGCGAAAATGTTCGACGTTACTACCTTGTCAGAACTTCAGTTGAACTAACTGTAGCTAAGCAAGTGAAGTAGATAAGTATGACGGCACTAGACCATCAAGGTCCAAACTGGCGGTACTGATCTCTTTTTCATGGCCCTTCAGCCAGGAAGTGCAATGGTGGGCTGCGGGCCAGCCATCCTGTACTTTCGCACACTCTTCCTGCTTACCTTCCCCAGTTTTTCCCAGGTACCCATGTAGAGTTGGGCCGACACGCCACTGACCCCTTTCAAACCAAATAACTACCATAGTTGGGTAAAGCGTACACCCGCTCTTTAACGTCTGGGTTGCTCATTTCTATGTCAACTGAGAATAGTGAATTGGACGCATGTTTTGGCGGTAGTTTCAAATTTAACAATTTTATGCTATTTAAAATTGAATGATGCAAACTTCAGGTTCTTTTCAATTATATATTTGGTTCTAATGCAACTTACATTTCTTGAATGCAAGTAACAATAATTTTTTTTTGAATTTACAAGCTCCTGTGTCGACAAGGAAAACAATAATTTTTTTTCAGTCGTCTAAAGACGACAAAATGTGGACATGATGTCAAAATTTCTCAAGTCGAACACCCGCCATTCTGACATAGAATTAAATAAAATGGCAAAATTCCTTGCCCTGTTGACAGAAATCCTAACCCAAACAAGGCCTATGGCTTCATTTGATTATATTAATAGACAGGACCTTATTCTTGCTGATATGCTTTGCAGGTTGCGAGAAAAATTTGTAAATATTTGAATGGTAGTCTTTTATATTTCACTATAAAACATTACTTACTTTTTGGAATTCAGTTCGAATATGTTGATTTGAATTTTCATTTTCTTTTTCCTTATCTACGTATTTTTACAGTCATAGAGACGTCCAAGATTAGTGCAAGCGAAGAAAATGGAAACATCAGAAGTAAGAAACTATCCCAGCAGATAGCTGAACAAGGAATAACCGGAACTGTCGACCAAAGGTCTGATTTTTGTTGTTCTGTTGATATACTTTTATCGCCGCTGCACTGTTAATGTGCTTGCCAAAAAAAGCGCTAAATTCCAGCTAATCCTGTCAAAAAATAATGATCGCTTTGACAGGGTTTTCATATGGGAACCGTAGGCCACATATGTTGGACAGTCTTCTAGGTACCTACCGCACCAGATTTTCTTGAAGTATCAAAAGTTTTTCCTGTATTTTTTTTCATTATTTTCTATCAAATTGAGGTATTTTTTTGCATTCTTCAAATAATTTGAAATGTAATTGCGACCGTTGATCTAAAAAACAACAAAAAACAAACAGATATTGAGTATTTATGAGATAGAGGGGCTGTCAAAGAAAAATGTTCTAAGGTGTGTCGAAACTGTCACCATAGTTAGTATCCATAGCCATCAGCTATTTGAGTCAAAAATTGAATGTGATTTAAATTCTGACCAGAAGGCATGTTTATCAAATAGAAAGGTCCCATGAATTAAAGGAGTTTGTGTCACCTTTTGCTTGTTTGTCAACATTATTTGGGCCAGGAATGTTCCCTGAAGTTCTAATTTTGGAAAATTGTTGACAACGCTAATGATAAGTACTGCTTACGCCTTTAAAAATTGAGATGGTAGTGCTTTCTTTTATATCAAAAATAAAATGTTCCAGTCTAGCTATTGCTGAGAATAAACTATAACAAAAAACATGCAGTTGCTCTTTTTTACTGAATGTTTAATTTTTTTGTCGTTGCCGAGATGAAAGGTTGTAGTCGCGTAACTAGGGTATGCGTAGCGTCCCTGGTGGCACTTTCTAGATGGTGGCAAGAAGAGAAGAAAAGAACAAAAAGAACAATGCTCGAGTAAGATTTCATTAATAACAACCTACCCATGTCTTTGTTTACAAAAAATTCTTCACATCACCTATGTCTTGGGCTACTTTTTTGTTTTGTTTAATAGGTATTTTAAAAGTTTTCCAGAGGAATTATCCAAGCCAAAGAGAGTTTTCCGTATGTGTTAGCCTGACCGTATATAAAGCCATAAGCTATAGCCGAGGAAGCCAGTGATAAAAAGGATTAACCTCAAACAAATTTCTACACAAATGTTTGATATTTGTGGTTTCCGACACTAAGTCTTTCAGAGTCTGAACAGCTTGTTCCTTTTCAACTTCTAGCTCCACTGTTCCCTTTCCTATACTATGTGACAAATGTGGTTTGATCCAACTTCCCCCTGTTGTAATAGAAGAACAGTCATGATGTTAAAAACGGCCATTCTAGTTCGTTCATCTCTTTCTATGTTCTATAAACGAAGGATGTTAACGTTAGCTAGAGAGGACTCAGAAGACTTTTCGTGTTGCATTAGGGAATGATTATTTCCCTGTCAATCAAGTTGTGGAACGATAAGAACTTGCTACTGCAGCAAGTTCTTACCATTGCTTAACTTGATAAAAGAGAAAAGGAGTATTTGTTTATTATTTATTAACTAAGCAAAAAAAGTTTGCCTTTTCTTCCGTAGTTAACTGAAGTTAACATTACCCGTCAACAAAATGTAGAAAATTGGGAATGAACTGGAATGATTTTTTTTTAGTAAAACAGGCCACAGGTTACGTTTTGCGTGCGCTAGATTGCCAAAGATTGTGTTTTTGGCCGTCTATTGGATGTAAAACGACAAGCAGGAAGTCTCTGAATGAGTTGGGAAGAGGCCACAAGGAAGGATTGAAAGAAAATTTGAAGATTATGGAGGCGAGTAAAGACTGAAGATGTGATTAAATTAGGGTGGGGGAGACAGGTGCAGAGGTATGTAGTGTCGTTTGGCGGCTTGGTAATGCAATTACTCGTTTGCAGCAGGAGTAGTAGTATTTTATAATCTAATAATCTGTCATTTTTTCTTTAAAAGTATGTTTTTTCACATGCTATTATGATAAATGACTCTATTGCATTTATGGAGAGACTGACATATGGTTGAGACGTTTGAATTCGTCCTCCCCACCTAAATCACGATGCTCAAACATTGTCCCTAAACCCCTTATAAACTATTTCACCTATGCTTTAATATTTTTTTCTTATTTTTGGAGGGGAAGGGGTCCAATTTAAAACGTTGGTTCCCTTCCAAAATAAGTTTCCATGTATATCCTTTTTTGTGTATTGAACTCGGTTCAAATAGCTAGGTTTCCACCAGCATTGGAGAAATTTTGTTTCTTAGAATTGATGTTTCTTCCTTAGAGAAAACAAAGAAAAAATAAATAGAAGAAATTCTCACTGAGTTTACAGCGAATAGCAGTAAAGCCAGAATGACAATCATAAAAAATGAGAAAAAATCGCAAAGTCTACTCCTTCGCCTTTTGCCCTTCCCTCCCAAGACAAGACAAGATTTTATTTTGACAAATTACATGATTATAATTTTCTAAACTGATCGACGGGGACCAGGGCTCGGTGTGTCGGCCATAAACAGAGGTAAGAAAATGCCGAAATAACAAAAAAAAGAATAAAGAAGAAAAAACATACAAGGTAGGAGATAACAGAGGAGGCCACTCCAGCGTGAGAACACCACGACAAAATTCCTACTAATATCTATTATTCATCAATCCCAACATCCAGACAAAGGACTATTTTTGAAATATGTTGTTTCAAAGAAAATTGTCTCTTGAAACTTGGGGATATTTCTACTAAATTAAGTTTATTTACAACATGAGGAATCTAATATCTGATTGAGAATATAGATCTTTCTGATTTAATTGGTGGAGGGTGAAACTTCTTGGAGTGGACGTGGTGGGCAGGAAAAACTGGAGTCTCAATTGTACCCAAATCATTGAAATAATTTGTTTAAGCTTGGATATCATAATACCTCATTGCTGTATGCAAGTCTTTCAGTTGTTTGAGATTAAGTATATTGAGAAAAATATATAAAGTTTGGGTTTCCAAGAGATTTTTAAGCTTCGCCGGGCGATGAACAAAAGTACCCAGAATTCTAGTTGCCCTATTTTGAATTATCTGAAGAGGTTGCAGATGGACTATAAATGTGTTGGGATAAATTACAGGGTAATAATTAAGATATGGTTCAACTAGAGAATGGTATAAAATTTTAAGGATGGGAAAAGGAAATACATATTTCAATCTATGAAGATAACCTAAGTTTCAATCTCAAATATTCAGAATGCTTACGGAAAGATAAAAGCTCGTCGAGAATTATCCAAGAGTAACGAAGTGAGTTTATTATTTTTATTCTACTTTGGTTTAAAATTAACTCTTTAATGGTAATTTTATTTACCGCCCGCTCTGACCGCCCAAAAATCATGAATTCAGTTTTAGAAAAGCTTGGAGCTAGGCAGTTACAGGCAAACCGTTTATTCAAAGATTTCATTGCTGTTACCATTTTCTCAACCAACAAAGGTGGGGTTTATGATTACTGCTAAGCTACTATCTTGGGGTAAACATTTTGGAAGGTCATGTATAAAAATCAAAATAGTAATGGCCCCAATACTAATCCCTGAGGAACTCCAATAACATCAATAACAATATGGCTTGACAGGTGCCCATTTATTTCTATCTGAATTTTTCATCCATGCAAGTACGATTCTATTAGATCCAGGCCTTTATCTCTAATACCTGTGTTATTGCTTTTCTCCATCAAAATCTCATGGTTTAGCGCGTCAAATGACTTTTTTATATCATAGAAAAGAGTAGACAAATGATTATCATTGTTAAGTAAATCATTAATCTTTAAAATAACGCAGCAATAGCTTGTTCAGTGGAATCACCCGACCTGAATCCAAACTCATTTTTAATACATAAATTCCTTTTATCCCAATACGAAGCAAGTCCTTTTTGAATAGTTTTTTCTAGAGCCCTAGATATTGGGGAAAGATTAGCTATTGGGTGATAGTTGCCCGTATCTGACTTATCATCTTTCTTATGAATCGGAACAAGTCGTACAGAATTACGTACTTCTGAAAAGATCCCTGATGATATAGATGCGTGATCTCTGATGATATAGATGTGATAGAAGACAAAACTCAAAATTCCCACCTCCTCGTGAAAAATGTCCATTAAAGCTGCAACTCGACCCCCCTCCCAGTCGTGGGATAAAACAAGGTAGTCTTACTAAAAACATGGCCTTGGGAACATTTTTTTTTACGAAAAGAAAAGATCCCTCTTTAAAGCAACTTGAGTTTTTCACCTGTCTGCATGCTAAATTAGTTTAATATTGATTTTTCGCCCAAAAATGGAACATTTGAAAAAAAGAGCGTATTTTATTCCATATTTTAATTTTTATTACCAGAACAAAATTGGCATCGGGCTCAAATCCACAGCCCTAAGACAGGGAGTCTAATGCCCTACTATCTGAACTAACAGCGCCTGTTATTGGATATTGTACCTGTTACGTTACTAAATACAGAGAAAAAGGTTTCCCATAAAAAGTTCTCCTCAAGCTGTATCGATATAACCGAACAGATACGTAGATTAGGGTCGAATCTCTCATTACATTTTAAACTAGCCAAAGCTGGCTTTGCCAAATTCCAAAAACAATACTAACAACTATTAATTTATAATTAGCACATTGTTATAGTTGCTAAAAAAGGCCATTGAAAAAGACTTTTTGTTGAAATTACAACTAGAATGTCTCTGGCTTTCATTTTTTTTCTTTTTCCAGTTAGTACCTCAGTAATTGGCTGCTAAAGGAAGGTGCATGAGTTTCCAGAAAATTCAGATCTAGCAGAAATTTCCTGGAATTTCATTTTACTTTTAATGTTTCTACTCCTTTAGTCTTAGCTAGTGACTTTCCAGCATTTTCACATTTCTTTATCTTATAGTGACTCTAAGCCAGTATTTCGTCCCGTTAACTTGAGGCCAACCCGTAAGTCAAAACAAGCAGATAAAATTTCTCCGGAGCATGAAGAGCTCGTCAAGTTTGTCTCAGAAGGTAAGAAGCCTGCGTAAGATTAATGTCTGCCATATTCTCGATGGTAGCAGTGCTTTGCAATAAAGCACCACCCCTCCTATTTTTATTCTGTCCTTTTTATTTGCTTGTATATTTTAGACTTCTTTTAGCCCCCCAAGGTGCTTTATTACTTTTTTTCCCACTACTGCTTTTTCATAGTTATTCTATTTTTTATATTGTGACTTTTTACTCCTTTTAATCTTTTATTCGCTCATCTTTCATATTTTCATTCTTAAAAATAGCTTTAGCACATCCATAATCGTCGCATCTGGTATTAATCCATAGATTGAATCTATCTTAAAAGTCAACCTCAATTTACTTGCGGATACTAATACTAATGCTACTGACAACACGATGCAGAACCAACCCACATGAGGCCAAAACAGTTGTACACGCTCCTCCTCCACATCACTCTGTTCATTGCTTCACTCTTTATCTCCTCAAATGGGCTTACCTACTTCCCTTAAATTTTTATTTAGTGCATCTTCCCAGCCCATTCGAGAACGTCATATTAGCAGTTCTTGTTTCCTTTTCATTTAAATAGAGGCCTTATACTTGTCTATTTAGGCCTTATTTTTTACACTCAACACAGGGATGTAATTTGTTCCATCAGTGGGAAGCAATTCATTGAGGTTGCACTGGTTCAGTTATAAATTTTTTTCAGTCTTCACGGGAGATTTGAAACTAACACCATTTTGGGAGCTTATTTCTATTTCATTTTCATCTTTACTTATATTATATGCTAGTGACGGTATTGATTAATAATTGTGTCCAAAGGGTCCAAACAAAAGAAGCGACTTATAGTGTGTCTAATAGAGAGCAAGCTAATAGAGAACTCAAAAAGGACTAAGTAAATCTTTTCTAAGCAACGATTTTCCAGGGTGGAAGCAATTAGAAGAAAAAAAGAGTGGCGTAACTGATTCATCCAAGTCAACTGCAACAGTGAGACACTATAGAAGTACAAATATAAATATATCAGGTGAGATTATCAATTAAGAGTGATTGGTAATGCTGTTCAAATTTGGCATTTTCTAGTTTTACATTGGTGGTGGTTTGACGGGTAAATTTTGCAATTCCCACAACTAAGCCAAAGAGTATTTTTAACTCATAAGAGTGGAAACTGGCGCTAGTGTAAAACAAAATCACCAACCCCATCTAGCATCTGGCGAAATTTGGCATTTTTAAGCCTAATTAATTAGACATGATTTGCCCTCATCAAACCTCATCAAATCCAACTCATGATTAGGCCTAGTAATATATACTGCGCCTAATAATTTTACCAAGGCAATTAGGCATAACCCTTTGCCATCATAGACAAAGAGGCTAGGCCTTATATATGTCTTTTAAACAGTAGGTTACCCTACCCTAAACAGCCAAATACTGGATTTTTAAGACTTACACAGAGACTTCACCCTTAGTGATATAAATATACAGATCTGGCCCAAAGAGCATGGGAAACTATGAGTTTTCAAAACTATTCGGTTAGGCCTTTACCAATTACCCAGCTCAACTTGAATTTTTTCCACTTATTTAAAGACATATTAATGATTTCGCCAGCCACTACGCCGCGTCTGGCGCTAGTAGTTTTCAACTCTTATCTTTCCATGTTAAATCACTGAAGTTTCCACTCTTATAGTTTCCCATGCTCTTTGAACTAAGCTGTTAAGTAGCAAAACCAACTGTGTATAATTTTGCATTTTTGAAATTTTAACCTCAGAGCATTTGTATGGCTTTTAACTGTATATGGAAACAATGATAACTCATTTAAATAAGGATTCATTGAATTGAATTGAACTGGATGATTCCTCCTCTCTTCCCGCAAGGACTCAGGAGGCTTCTTATACTATGATCACTATACCACTTGGTTCATATAAGATTTATCCGATTAATATCCTTTAAAAACTTGCATATCAACTTAAGTCCATCAGCACAATCACTGTTCAAGCCTGCTCCGCTTAGTATGTCACTATTCTGTCGAATTCTGTTTTCCCTAATAAATTTTCGAATATCCTTCCTACTGTCTTCTGTTCCTTCACAATCGAATAAAAGATGTTCTACCGTTTCCTCATTTCCACAAAATGTACATTTCGGATCATCATTATAGAAACGGGCTCTATATGCCTGAATTCCTGCATGACCTGACCTTAGTCTAAATATCACCCTGGCTTCAGATTTACATAGCGCTCCATACATTTTCTTTTCAAATCGCCTTTCTTTCTTTTGTATAATAAATTTATTTGTTGAGAACGCACGAGTGTCCTCGAGTGTCCTTATTTTCAATTTCTTTATCACTTCTCCAATTTGATTAACCATCCTGGGCGTAACACTTGCAAGTGGTTGCCCGTCTTCTATGGATGCTTGTTTTGCTGCAGTGTCGGCCATTTCATTTCCCCTAATGTTCGCATGTCCAGGTACCCAATCCAATGTGATAGTTACTCCTTTTTCCAGTAGTTTCTGTAATTCTTCATGGCAATAAATCACTTCGGAAGCTACTTTATTTTCTACATAAATATTCTTTATTGCCTCCAAACCACTCTTTGAATCCGAGCAAATTCTATAATTTTCACCTGCAGATGCAGAATCTATTAAGTATCTCACTGCTTTGGCTATTGCAACTAATTCTGCTTGAAACACTGTAGTTATGTCACTTAATTTGATTAATTTAACTATATTTTTCGAGGGGATTACAAAAGCAGCCCCCACTTTATTGTCCACTTTGGATGCATCTGTGAAGATATCTACAGTGTCAAGATATTGCATCTCTTTTGTCATCTTGAATGATTGATCACAATCTAGATTATCCCACTTTTCAAATTCAGTATTGCACTGGTATGGAATGGATTCCCACTGAGGGGTTATGAACATATTGGGCACTCTCAACATTGATGTCAACTGACAATCCATTTGAAACTCTTCCATTATCTCCTTTGCCCTCACAATACCGAACTGTTTTTTCCATGAACACCACAATCTTCCCTCTTTCAGCATTCTTGATTTAATTGGGTTTGACTGGTCAGCTATCCATGTCTTCTGCAAAAACTTTAATGTTGCTATGTCTCTCCTGCTGGCTAGCTTTTCAATTCCACTCTCTGATTCCAGAAAGCTCCGTGGAGTTGTCTTTCTTGCTCCAAAAGCTGTCCTTAAAGCGTTGTATTGAATAGTTTCCAGCTCCTCTAACAACGACTTTGACGCTGCCATATAAATTATTCCTCCGTATTCTATTTTTGCTCTTATGTATTTTATATAAAATTCTATCAAAAAGTCGGGTTTTGGGCCAAAATTTGCTCCACTTAACATTTTCATAATATTTAATCTTTTGGCACATGCTCTCTTTAACTGTCTTATATGACTTTTAAACGTCAGATTTCTATCAATTGTAATTCCAAGCCATTTGAATTCATTCACGATTTCAATTTGCTCCCCATTTAGAAAAAGGAGAGGAGTCGCATACTTTTTCCTTCGCGTGATTATCATTGCTTTTGTTTTATGGACCGAAAACTGCACACAATTTACCTTGGCCCACATTTCCACTAATTTTATTTTCTCCTGGGCCACCCTTTGCCCCTCCTCAATACTATCACACACTATCCACATTCCATTATCATCAGCGAAAATTGCAGCTCTATCCTCTCCTGTATCTAGTGGTATATCAAATTCACTTATGTTGTAATAATCAGGCCCCAATGAGGAGCCTTGTGGAACACCGCGTTTTCTCAGTACCTTCCTTTCCGAGTATGCTTTGCCCACTTTTACTGTCACTTCTCGTTCTTGTAGATAATCATAAGAAAATCGTAGTAAACGTCCTCTAACATTTGCTGCAATCACTCCTTCTAATATATGTCGATGAACCATACTATCAAAAGCACTACTCACATCGAAGAAAACTACTAAACAGATTTTCTTATTTTCTAAGCAATATACTGCGTCATTTACAAACATTTGTAACACTTCTGTAGTAGATCTGTTCTTTCTAAAACCACATTGAACATCTTTCAAAGTGTTAGTTGTTTCCACTTTCCATGTAAGCCTCTCCTTAACCATTCTTTCATAGACTTTTCCTAAGACAGGTAGTAGAGTAATCATCCTTAAGTTTTCAATTTTTGAATTATCTTTGCCTTGTTTAGGAATCATAGTCACTACCCCATCCTTCCATTTTTTCAGAAATTTACCATCTTCCCAGGCCTTGTTAATGATTTCTAACAATGTCTTTATCCATTTGTCACTTAAATGTTTGATATACTGTGGGTAAATCATGTCTAACCCCGGTGCTGTTAATGGTAACTTTTGAATCACTTTGTTTATCTCCTCTACTGTAAAATGTCTATTATAATCTATATCATTTTCTATTTTAGAGAGTCTCATTACCTTAGCAAATGTAAGTTGTTCCTCATCATTAAAATCGTCTGGTCTTCCAATCACTGACTCTACAAAATCTAATACTTTATTCGCTTTCTCTTGTTCTTCCACTATCTCCTCTCCATTAACAATCAAGGGTGGGTTACGATTATCTTCTTTATTCCCTGAAATCAGTTTTTTCACCGTTTTAAAAACTCTACTTGCAGGTTGTCTAAAATCTAACTTCTCCAGAAATTCTCGATACGAATTTTTCTTTGCTTCCAATGTTTGGCGCCTAAAGGCTGCATATTGTCTTTGACACATTAGAAAGTTTTCAAAGTTTGGGAGCTGCCTGTACCTTCTTCTTGCTTCTAATAACTGTTTCTTTGCAATTGTACATTCATTGTTCCACCAAACACTCAGTTTGCGGTGACTAGGAGCTCTTTCACTTTTTGGAGCCAGTTCTTGCGCTATTTCTAGGAGTGAATTTTGAAATGTCTCTATTTTCCCATTGACATCTTCATAACAGTTCACTCGTGACTGAACGTCTGTCTCTTGTAATTTATTCTTAAGAACTTCCCAATTAATCTTCTTTAAATTAACTTTACTAGATTCTTCATAATTTGCGTATATACTATTATCTTGAGAAATCTCTACCAAAATGGGAAAATGATCACTATACAGGGTAGATTCCTTATCACTTGTTATTGATACTTTTGATGCTAATGAGGCTGACCCTATGGTCAAGTCTATGGTCACTGATCTTCCTGTTCTGCTATTAATTCTAGTTGGTAAATCCTTTGGGGTAAGCAGGCAGATATCTGAGTTTTTCATTAAAAATTCATAGATTGTTTTTCCATTTCTATTATCATTTCCACATCCACACCAAAGACCGTTGTGTGCATTTAAATCTCCTATAATCAATACTTTCTCCCCTCCAGGCACTGTATCTATAATTTTTTCTAGACCACGGTCACTTAAGAGTAGGTTACCGTCTGGTATATAAATATTGAATATATTCAGCTTTACTCTATTTTTAAGATATAGTTTACATCCAACAACTTCCATTTGGTAATCCTCCAGCATTGACAAATAAATTGGGGTATAATTGATTTCCTTATTAATTCCAATAATCACTCCACCTCTCTCTTTATTCCATCTATCTAATCTCACTATTTTATAATCTCTGAATGATGGATTTATATATGGTTTCAGATAAGTCTCTTGAATGCAAAAAACGTCTATATTATTCTTAATGCAATAGTCTAGCACTAGATCCTTATTCACTTTAACCAATGATCTTGCATTCCAAGACATAATTGTTATGTTTGATTTAACAGTCATTTATTTATGCACTGATTCAAAATATGGCTGCTATTCATTTGCATGATTCCCAAACTTTCAATAAAACTACAGAGTTTATCGACTTTTTCTCTGATAGGCAGGTTCTCTATGCTTAAAATTTCTGGTGACAACGCTAGACCAATCACAATCTTATTTATAGTATTACTCACTATTCTTTGCTGCATCTGACTATTTTCATTATCCCTAAAAGGCACGTTGATTTTTGCTTGTTCTTTATATGCTTGTTTGTTAGTCACTTCAGCATATGACCTATAAACTATTTCTGCTCTTCTAAAACTCATTTGATGTCTTTCTGCAACTTTTAGAATCTCAGTATTCCTTTGCCTGACAATACATTGCATTGAAGTTGATGGATGGTTACCATTACAATTAATGCATTTGTATAGTGATGTTTTATTTTGTAGATTGTTGTTCTTCATTTGACACAGTCCAGATGCATGCTTTCCAGCACATCGTAGGCAAATTTCTTCTTTTGCTGGGCAATATTTCTTTACATGTCCATATCTTTGGCACTTATGACATTGTAGCAATTGTCTCTTATATTCATGCACAATCCGCCTCCTCCCCCCCATCCAGACCACTGGAGGAAGGAAATTATTTTCAAATGTTATCAGTACTGCTAGACTGTCTTCCATTTTTCTAGTCTCTCTGTTAAATCTTTTTTGCCTTTTGGCCCCAATTATTGTAATTGGGCTATCTAAACTATCTAAAACATCATCCTCTGAAACATCAAGGGGTATTCCCTTGATTATCCCTCTTACTGTCTCACCTCTTCTTTTGGCTTCTATTGCCAAACCACACATTTGACTTTGCTTCAAAATTTTCTCAGCTGCCACCTCATTTTTTACAAAAATAACCATTTTCCTTCTTTGGGCAAAAACTTCAAACTCAAACTTGTTTTCTTTTAATATTTCTTTCATGCACTTTGAAAGTCTGAAATCTTCTGGGAATCTTTTTGATTCCTCTTCCTCCTTTACTTCAATGACCATTCCAATCTTGAAAAGTTCTTCTTCTGGTATATCAAATTCTTTATTAATATTTAATTTGGTTGACACCCACTGTCTCTGGTTTGGCTCCTTATTTATCCCTTTCTTTCCATCTTTTGGAACCTGGGATGAGAGTCCATCCTTATTCACTACATTATACTTTTTCGATTGAAGTTTATTTAGAAACCTAAACCCAATTTCAAATAATTTATTTAAGTGACTATTTTCATTGTGTTAATAATAAAGGGTAACTGCACATACTCTTTATTCAAAAATGCAAAATGAAACGTTTGTTCTCTATTGCTTGTTTTACAGATGTGGCCTAGTTAGCTTTGAAATATTTCAATTTATAGTTGGACTTGTTAAAAAAAATTCGATTAATTCCTATTCGCTCGCCAAACCAATTAGCTCTGTAAAACAATCATGGAATGTCTTTCCACTTTTTCGTGTAAGAATCTTGTAACTGAAGTTTTTTTTAAGCGGTAGATATTGTCCTAGAAGTTGCAAAAGAAAAGATAGAAAAGGAACATGACACCTTTGAGCCCCCCCCCTAACGCAAGGGGAAAATAAAGTTCTTAATGTTAAATCTAAATTTGTCCACATATTCTTACCCCTTCTTCTGTCCAAAGGAAAAAAAAAATGGTGATGCCTTTGTCTACAATTGCACGTTTTTTTATGGATTCTCCCCTTTCCAAAGACCGACTTAACCTTTATGGGATCTCCATTTTAAGTTACTAACTATGAATCGAAAGTAAATCTTGAAGCCGTTTGAAGGCGTGACGACTAGGCTTGAAAATATTTCATCTAATTCCATGTATACCTATTGGGTTTCCTCTGACCCTGTAGTCATTCCTCCACGTCAGAAGTAACTTGCCAATTTTTATTAAAGGAATAGTTGACATGGGCCCTGACCCATGGTGTCGTCTGGAAAATCAGACGGGAAAAACAGAGAAGGAAAAAAGATTAGGTTTTAATGAAAATTATCATATTAAAGGTAATGCAAACGTCAGAAAGAACCATTCAGATTGGCAGACCATAGTCCGATTGGCAGACCATAGGCTATTTGGAATCGAATAGCCTGTCATCAAATTTGCCAACATCTACGTTGACCGTCCTATAAAGAATATTTTGACTCGAAGGAATGCGGTCATTTGAAGTCAGCTTTAAAGCTGATCTTTCAGGCCGCATTTCACTTTTAAGATCGACGAAAGAGCTATTCAACTAAACACAATTTCGCCCGTCAGCTTTGACTTGCTTTAAAACGCTGAAAATGTGCTTGCCAATGATCTTTGACATTCACGTTGAAGAAAAGAACTCTACCATTCTCAAAATGTTTGGAAACATGACGCCTCGTGCAGGAGGTTTATTGTTTGAATATGGAACGAACAGACTACTATGTCCAAATCGTCTAAATTCTTAAAACCGAGCTTCTGTTATTATCTTGAATTCTGCTGAATTAGCTGAATGATCCCGTTAGCATTCAGTCCATCATCAGAAGTTGAGAGCAAAAACTTGTTCCTTTTTCTATAAAATAACATTTCTCAACGTAAATGCAGCAATAAGAACATTTTCCGGTGTAATTACGGTATCGTGAGAAAATTGTTCGACATTTTTCTTGAAGTTGTGGTATTATACCAAAAATATGGTATAAGTGACAACACAGATGCAGATACAAGTAAATTTTGTTCAACTGCCCTTAGTCCAATGGGAAATTGTCGCCTACTACACGGGTGGCTAACCTTCGATTACTACTTGGTATATTATTTTGCCCTGGATTCTGGCACTTTGCTGTTTCTTTTTATTCATCGGGGTGATGGTGATTCAACCTATAGTAACAATTAATCTCCTATGAAAAGCTATATTTTTATTCTATCTGAAACCTGACACTCATTGTAAACTATGAAGTAACTAAAGAGAAAAATAAAGAAAATATGTTTATTTACATAAAATGCAAATATACCTTTCTCTCCTTGTCCATTCATAGCAGAAAAAATGATACACTTAAAGACAAAGCAAATATATCAATGAAAAGCCAAGCTTTCATTCTATCGAAATTCTGACAAACCATTGAAAGATGCAAAAACTTGAGAAGGAAAGTAAGAAAAGTGTGTTTATTTACCAAAAAATCAGACTTTCATGTGACCATTGGTTCTAATGTTGGAACCTTTGACACACTTTCTAAAAAATGTAAATGTTTCCGTGTGTAAGCGCAAGCACTGGTCAAAAATAATGCGGCCGGGAGGTTACGCAGATAAGACTTGTTATTCACACTCGCCACCCTGAATACTGTCGACTGTATGTAAAGTTAGTAGTGATGCCTCCATGGTTTTTACGACACACGTATCCCTGATTTAAAATACACAAATATCGCTGGATTCCATGAGGGCACTATCGAATCATTCCATGACAGTCAGCAGATGTTTGTTAACTCATAGGGAATGTTTTCTAAGAGATGCAAGTGTCTGTTATATAACGGATTTTGTTTACTTTCGAATGTTACGTAATAGGGAGGGTTTACTTTGGCTGTTTTGGGATAGTTTGTTTGATTCTTAAGAACAACTTCAGGGTCCCTGCCAAAACAAGATTTCTATATTGATTCTTTAAAAAATCTTCAGGGTTCCAAATCAAGATCTCTTTGCTTTTTATGTTTAAAAGCCTGCAAGAGCCAGGAAGAAACCTCCAGGGCCCGCTAGTGGGGAGCCTTCAAGATAACAGAAACCCTACAGGGAAATTCCACCAGCCCCCTAGCATCCAATACAAATGGGGCCCTAGAATTCAATTCCATTGGGGAGTCCTAGTATTAAATTTCGTCTAAGGCCTAGCCTAACCAACCGGGGCCCTAGCATCCAATTTCATCGTGTCCCTAACCTAACCACTGGGGGCCCGAGTACCCCATTCCATCGGTAGCTCTAGAATCAAAGTTCATCGGGGGAACCCTAGCGACCAATTTCACCGACTAGACGTTTTCAGGACGTTTCAAGATTTCTTTGGCTGTTATGTAATAGAGGAACGTTTACTTATGTTTAGGATGGGACAATCTCGCGTGACATGGTAGACTTCAGGGGGAGGGTGGGGGATCCCCGTTTATAACGATAGAAGGGCACAAATGGGGTGCTACGTAATGACGGTATACACATGCGCTCTATATTGATGTACGCAGAAAGCAAAAATGATTCTCCTGTCCTAGCAGGACACGATCTCGCTTGTGCTTTCGATTCAACCATTCACGAGCAGATACTGTTTTCGACAGCACAAAGAGGAGTCCAAGCATGTGTTATAAAGCCCTTTGACTCAATGTATAGTTCATTTCGAGTTAGAATAATGCCCAAATTGTAAATTGTGATGTACTAGTTGAGTCTGATATACCAGTAAAGAAGGGTATCAGGCAAAGGGAAGTGAACTTGCCAGATTTGTTATGAATGAGCAGATTTGCTTACTCATTAGCTATGCAGACGATATTTTAAATATTAGTAAGACTCTACAAGGAATAAAAAGTTGTTTCAGTGCTTTAAAGGATGATTATTCTCGTATTGGCCATTCGTTTAACCCAACGGAAACGGAACTACTGTTTTTTAACTATAATGTGTCTACCGATGATGTATCCATTATTCTGGAAGGCACTGAGGTGAAACCAGTTCAAGCTATTACTTACCATGGAGTTCCAATTGGTAAATCGCTCAAGGTTACGCGTGAACTTGCTATTGATTATACCCTTAGGAAAGTTCATGGTGGATATGGAAGGCTTGACTGAAATAAGACAAGATTTAATCGTCATATTCTAGCCCGGTTATATAATCTATTTGTTCTGCCACATTTTGTACACATATCTCCGCTTGGAAATGTTTCACTCAGACATTTAAGAAAAAGCTGTTATGATTCATTTTAAGTATGCTAAGTATTTTCTTCGGCTACTACCGTGGACCAGTAACCAGTATTTGATTAAAAGATTTGGTCTGATAGATCCAGATGTTGCAGTCCCTATGAGAGTAATTAATTTTCAAAATAATTTCCAGGCTCTAGATCACCCTCGGTGACTCTTCAGAGTATGTTTTAAATTAACAAACACAAAATAGAAACAATAGGGAAAATCTTTTCAAGACAGTGGCAATCAATTATGTGAATATTTCGGCTCTATGTCCAAGGGCCGTCTTCAGCACAATACGAAAAATATATAAATATATATATATATATATATATATATATATATATATATATATATATATATATATATATATATATATATATATATATAATATAAATATATATATATATATGTATATATATATATATATATATATATATATATATATATATATATATATATATATATATATATATATATATATATATATATATATATATATATATATATAAACAAATATATATATATACATATATATATATATATATACATATTATATATATATATATATATATATATATATATATATATATATATATATATATATATATATATATATATATATATATATATATATATATATATATATATATATATATATATATATATATATATATATATGTATATATATAAATATATATATATACATATATATATATATATATATATATAAATATATATATATATATGTATATATATATATATATATATATAAATATATATATATATGTATATATAAATATATATATATATATATATATATATATATATATATATATATATATATATATATATATATATATATATATATAAATATATATATATATATATTATATATACATATATATATATATATATATATATTATATATATAAATATATATATATATATATATATATATATATATATATATATATTTATATATATATATATATATATATATATATATATATATATATATATATATATATATATATATATATATATATATATATATATATATATATATATATATATATATATATATATATATATATATATATATATATATATATATATATATATTTATATATATATATATATATATATATATATATATATATATATATATATATATATATATATATATATATATATATATATATATATATATAATGAAAAAAATTTTGATATGGATTCTAATACACAATTGGTAGAGATATTTTTGTATTATAATGGAGCGTTGAAGTAAATCAAAACGTTTTATGTGTATACAGATTGTTAAAAGGGTACAACACAGGAATAACTGAGTATATTAATTTGGAAAATTCAGGAAATGCTAAGGAAAATGACAAAAAGGCAAAATTTTTATTCTAACTTACCACTACTACTACCAAATTACTCCACTTATGTACCAATAGCTACGTCAAAAGAATCGTATTTTTATTTTGATTTTAAATATATCAGCTTCAACAAGTTTAGTCTTACCCATCAAAAGCTACAAGCCTATTTGCCTTATTGAGAAAATAGGGGGAGACACCCATGAAAGTCACCGAATCAAGATTTTGAGATAGCCATTTTGTTCATCATAGTCGAAAAACAAATAACTATGTCCTTGGGGACGAATCAATCCCCCAGAGCTCCTGGGGAGGGGCTGCAAGTTACAAACTTTGACCATTGTGTACATATAAATAGGTTTATTGGGAAGTGTACAGACCTTTTCAGGGGAATTTTTCGCGTTGGGGGGGATTTTGAGGGAGGGCCCTACGTTGGGGAATCTTTCCGTAGAGGAATTTGCTAAAGTTTGACTCTTTCTCTCCACTCTACTTTTAAAAATATTCAAACACTTTATCGTAAAGAGCGGGGTGTTGAGGAGGGAACAGCCCCTTTCATAACGGAGTAATTTCTGTTGTTTTAAGTTTTAATGTCGCTCCTTACTTTCAGTTAAAAAACTCGTTTTTTTATTGTTTATTTTTATATTATTCTTTTCTTTGGCTAAATACCTATCCCATAGTTTTGATGGGACAATTTTTAGAAAAAAGGAACGGGGGAGGAGGCCTAGTTACCCTCCAATTTTCGGCTACTTAAAAAGGCAACTAGAACTTTTAATTTTTTACGAACGTTTTCATTAGTAAAAATATACGTAACTCACGAATTAACTTATGTAACGAACTGCTATATTCGTATGTTTTTACTACTTACATGAGGGGGTTCGCCCCCTCGCCAGTATACTTCGCTCTTCACACTAAAACTTAAATTTTGTCCCAATTCCTTAAGAATGACCCCTGAATCACAAAGGCCATAGAATAAATAGTTGAAATTACTAAAAATACTTTAGCGTAAAGAGCGAGGTATTAGGAGGAGATGAACCACTCACATGCGTAATACTTTCTGTTTGTTTTAAGTTTGAATGCTGCTCCTAACTTTCATTTGACAAAAGAATCCCCCCTGAACCCCCCCAACCAAAAAATTCAACTGGAAACGTCTGTACACTTCCCAATAACCATTAATTTATGTAAACAGTTGTCAAAGTTTGTAACTTGTAGCCCCTCCCACGGGGACTTTGGGGGAGTAAGTCGTTCTCAAAGACATAGTTATTAGGTTTTTCGACTATACTGCATAAAATGGCTATCTTAGAATTTTGATCCGGTGACTTTGGGAAAAGAGTGCCCGTGGGAGGGGGCCTAGGTACCATCGAATTTTTTGGTCACTTAAAAAGGGTACTAGGACTTTTAATTTCCGTCATAATGAGCCCTCTCGCAACATTTTAGGACCACCGGGTCGATACGGTCACCCCTGAGAAAAAAACAAACAAATAAACACGCATCCGTGATCTGTCTTGTGGCAAAAAATTGAAACTTTTAGAAGTTTCGAAACTTTTGTATATTAGTTATAGAAGCTTGAAACTTTTACTCTGATACGGGTTCTCTGATACGCTGTATCTGATAATGGGATTTTCGTTAAGATTCTATCAGTTTTAAGGGGTGTTCTCCCCTATTTTCTAAAATAAGGCAAATTTTCTCAGGACCGTAACTTTTGGATGGGTAAAATTATACTCAATGAAACTTATATTTTTAAAATCAGCATTAAAATGCGATCCTTTTGATGTAGCTATTGGTATAAAAATTCAGTTTTTTAGAGTTTCGGTTACTATTGAGCTGGGTCGCTCCTTACTACAGTTCGTTTGCACGAACTGTTTGATAAGCTTCGACAAGTTTAGTCTTACCCATCAAAAGTTATAAGCCTGAGAAAATTTGCCTTATCTTAAAACATAGGGGGAAACACCCCCTAAAAGTCACCCGATCAAAATTTTGTAATAGCCATTTTGGTCAGCATAGTCGAAAAACCTTATATGTCTTTGGGGACGACTTAATCCCCCACAGTCTCCAGGGGAGGGGCTGCAAGTTACAAACTTTGACCATTGTTACATATAGTAATAGTTACTGGGAAGTGTACAGACGTTTTCAGGGGGAAGTTATAGCGTTTGAGGGGGAGGGGGTTACACGGGAAGATCTTTCCACGGACGAAGTTATCATGAGGGAAGAGAGTTTTCATGAAGGGAGCGCAGGGTTTTCTAGTATTTTTTAAAAAACGAGAAAATAAATAAAAAAATATATTTTTTCAACTGGAAGTAAGGAGCAGCATTAAAACTTACGAACAGTAACTATTACATATATAAGGGGGCTCGTCTCCTCCTCAATACCACGATCTTTACGCTAAAGTATTTTTAGTAACTTCAACTATTTATTCTACGGCCTTTGTGATTCAGGGGTCATTGTTAAAGGATTGGGACAAAATTCAAGCTTTAGTCTAAAGAGCTAGGTATTGAAGAGGGGAGGGACCACCTCATATACGTAATAAAAATATACAAATATAGAAGTTCAGTAAGTAAGTTAATTTATAAGTTACGTATATTTATTACTAATATAAATGTTCGTAAAAAAATAAAAATTTCTAGTTGCCTTTTGAAGTACCCAAAAATTAGAGGGCAACTAGGCCTCTTCCCCCACCCCTTTGTTTTATCAAAATCGTCCGATAAAACCATGAGAAAGCCATTTAGCCAAAAAAAAAACATACAAACTCCGTTTTAATTATCATGTGCAGTGAGCTAAAATCAAAACATGCATTAATTCAGAAATGTGCAGAAATTAAATGAAAGAATTTTTTTTTTTAACTGAAAATAAGGACATATATTAAAACTTAGAACGAACAGAAATTATCACGTTTATGAAAGGGCTGTCCCCTCCTCAACGTCCCGCTCTTGACACTAAAGTTTTTTATTGTTTTAAAAAGTATAACTGTGACAAAGAGTCAAACTTTAGCGTAAAGTGCGGGACAATGCGGAGGGGACAGCCACTTTTATATACGGAATAGTTTCTGTTCGTTTTAAGTTTTAATATCGCTCTTTACTTTCAGTTGAAAAAACTTGTTTTTTTTTAATTTAATTACTTGTAGAGCTAAGAGCAATGAGATTAAAATTTCAAGAAGTATACAAACATAAAGGTTATCAAAAGGACATATCAGCAATGTCATAGCAGTGGCTAATTGTATTAAGTTGAATCTTCAAAGACTTGATGAGAGGGATGTTCAACTGGCAAAAAGGCTGAACGTTAATGCTAATGCTGCTGCTAGTAGTACTGCCGCCATTCAATACTATTACTAGCAATATCAATACTACTACTGCTACTACTATTACAACTATGCCTAAGGGCATGAAGGACAAATTTCCAAGAAATTTTTAGGGGAAGATAAATTGAATCAGAACAGACCCTCTGTATGCAGGTTATCAAAAGGGTGTAACAGCAATTTATTAGGATCAGTTAGGCGCGCAAAGTTGAAATTAACCGGGCATGTCGTGAGGTATGTTGAACTATCCAAAAGAAAATATTTATATCCTAATGCTTCTTCTTCTGCTCATACGATTATTGGTGTTACTATTATTACTACCTCTATTACTTCTACTGCAGTAAAGCTTAGGCTACTACAATTAATTCTACAGCTACTACTACTACTACTGCTGCTATCAAAACTAAGGATATTAAGGCGATGAATTTAGGATCTATAGAAGTTGTATGGAATTAAATCGAAACACGCTAAGCCCACACAGGTTGTCAAGCGGACGCATTAGAAATGCTTCAGGAATGGTTGATATGTATTAAGCTGAAACTTTCAGCTTGTGTTGAAGGGGATGTTGAAGAAGCCAAAGGTGCTATTCCCATGCTGCTACTAATGCTGCTAAGACAGTTGCTGCTGCGCAAGCTAAGGGTATTAGGGTGAAGCTTTGAAGAAACATTTAGCCGGATGAGGAACTAAATAAATAAATAAAAAAAAAAAACTATGAGCATGTGGACTTTCAAAAAGGTGACCAGCAATATCTGAAGAACAATTTACACTATTAATTTGAATTTTTAAGACTAGGTTGTGGGAGATTTGAACGTGCCAGAAGGCACTATATGTATACTTTTAATGCTACCTCTACCGTTAACGTAACTAATGACGCTAAAAGTATTAAAATGAAACTTTTAGGGAAAGTTTAGGAGATTCAATTAAAGGGTAAAACTGTAGGCATGCAGGTTTTCAAAAGGGTATATTAGCAATATCGTAGGCAACATCACTTTTTTAATGGCTAGAAAGGCCATTGAAACTTTTAAAGGAGCTAATTCAATTCGAAATCTAAAGTTCTGATTCCCTTTTTAAGATTAATAAGAGACTGGAGGGCAAGCAGCCCGTCTCTCAAGCCCCTTCATTTTCCAAACGCATCCAGTCAAATTTTGAGACAGCCATTTTGTTCAGCATAGTAGAACAACCCAGCAACAACGTCTTTAGGGATATTAGGCATGTCAACTCCCCCCAATTGTACAATTGGCTCATTTTGCTTTAAAACTAAATGCTACTTTAAAATAAATTAAAAGGCATTGATTTTATAGTTGCCAATAAGACACCTCAGCAACATATAGAGAACGACTGGGGGTAATAAGTTGAAACTTTTGGAGATACTACTATTACTATTTCTGCTCTTACAATTTAAATAAATAAAAAGATTGTAAGTGTATTCAGGTTGTCAAAGAGCATAGATATAATCTTTTGGGAGTTATATTAAGTTTTATTTTTCAGTTCAACTTCAGGAGCTATACAATTAAATTAAAATGCTGTTTGTGTCATGATTTACAGTTGCTGAAAAAGTTTCACAAACATACAAATAGCAATCAATACTATAGATTCGTATAGAAAAAACTGAAAAAGCATAAAATATTATTTTTTCATGAAAAAGACTATGCCAAGAAAAAACAAACGAACAGAAATTAAGTTAAAATACCTTTCCCACAGCACAAGTTTTTCGAAGGAAAGTAAAGAGCTCCGTTAAGCCAAGAATGAGAAAAAATAGAGTCAAATATCTTCCAAGCATAAAACTACCACAAATGAAAAAAACAACAACAACAAAAAATGACCGTGGATTGTCAGTTTAGTTGACATATACTGATATTTATTCCTTAAAAGTTTTGAAAATTATTTGAGTTTGAGTTTGACTGAGTTTTTTTTTAGTTTTAAGTTTTGCTCGTTTCGAGTTTGACGTGGCTGTTTATTGTAATTTCTGTTCGGTTTCAGTTTCATTTATCTATTGATAGTGATTTGTGGTAGGAAGATTATTTGACTTTATCTTGGCTCATTCTTGGCTTAATGGAGCTCTTTACTTTTGTTCAAAAACTTTTTTAGTGGAAAGTTTTTTTTAATTAATTATAATTAAACAGCCTTTGTGATTCAGGAATCATTTTTAAATAAGTAAAACAAACAATAAAACTTTAGCTTAAAGAGCAGGGTATTGAGGAATGGGTGACCCCTTCATATATGTCATAATTTATGTTCGTTTTAAGTTTTAGTCTTGCTCCCTACTTTTGGACATTACTTACGGATGTAAATGAATAAATAAATCCTAAAACGAGACGAAATTAAAATGTGTTATCAAGCCAAGCTTAAAACGAACAGAAATTACTACAAACAGGAGACCGGCTACTATCCCTTAACTGCAAACCTTCTAAAGTATATTGTGTCATTTGCGCTTTACTGAAAACCAAATTTATATTAAGCGTTTATATTTAGTAACATTGGAAAATAAAAATTACTGTTGAATAAAATCTTGCATCTTGAATTGCTGACATATCGTGGAAACAATATTAATATATTTTAAACATTTAGTTTGTTTCATTAGTTCTTTGCATTTGTCTTTATTATCATTGTGATTTTACTTCATTTTTATTTTTTGTCGATAATTGGAAAAATTAAAGCACTGTTCAAAGCACATATATTTTTCAATAAAACGCAAATCAAGTAATAGACTAGATTGTCTACGGTTAGTGGAGTTAGGGGTGGGGGGAAGCAATCTCCAAACGTCTGTAGTAATTTCTTTTTGTTTTAAGTTGTTTAACTTTAAAGTATCAGTAAATTTATGTCCAGTCTGCCAAATCGAAAAAAACGTATAATTTTTTTGTGAAGTAAAGCTTCTTGTTTTCTCCATTACTGAACTACATGTATAATAAAACGGATGATTTTGATTTTGAAGTGATTAGTTTCCCATTCCCTGAAAGTAATATACACTCAAATATCACATATTCAGCGTTTTTCTCACAGTTACTTCGTTATGCAAGGATTTGTAGTAATTATATTGATTTTAAAAATAGATGTAAAATCTTAAGCCAAAAATTGATATCAAGAGGTTTTTCTGCAAATAAATTAACTTGGCAATTTAAAAAATTTAGTTTTCATTATAACGAACTTTTAAATAAATATCAAAAGAATTATCTAGAAATACTTAAAGAAATTTTTAACTAATTTCGGAGGTTCGAGAAATGTTGTCACAGCGCCATTTATTTTGAATTGTGTTTCTAATTGAGCGGATTTTCTAAAAAATTAGCCACATGGTAAAGATGAATTCTATAATTGTTTAGTTCATTCAGGTTTTTTGCAATGTGTTAATATTTGTGATTTGGTAAAATTTATAATATTTAGTTTACCTATTGTTGCTAAAAGGAGGGATATATTAACAGGATAAGCTTGTTTTTGGTTTTACTTGGTTGTTTTACATTTGCTGTTTTTTTTTCATGGGCATGTATTTTGGGGGTGATACCTGACGCGGGGATGCCATGGATATTCTGTGGTAGCCACAACACTGTGCTGGGTAGAGAATTTAGAGTGGCGAAACCCTATATAGGCCAGTGTATTCTCCTGATGAGCCCTTATGTTGGGTGTGGCCTCTGAATTATTTGTCTATATTATTTTTTCTATTGTTTGGTAAATGACGACTTATACTTATTGACGACATGACTGCCTGTCCATGGATTATTCTTTATGGTTGATTGTGTGTGGCTATGCTGTTTGACCTATGTGATTGTATGGATGAGTAGGGTTAAGGCCTCATTCAAGTGCTGGTCTATATTAATCACTAATTTAGGAAAACAGTCTTCCTTTTCTCCTTCTGTCTCCTTTTTTTTTTTTTTTTTTTTTTTTTTTTTTTTTTTTTTTTTTTTTTTGTGTTTGTGCTGTAGCATTGGTGATTTCTCTTTTCATTATATATATTCGCTTTCGTTATTTTCTTTTGTTATTTGCTTTCTATTTGCTTTCTTTCGTTATTTGCACGGCTTTAACAAAGCTGTGTAACTTTTGTTCGATTCTAAAAACGGACATTCAAAATAACTATTTAAGTTGCTGAGAAATCATGAAAAATTAAAAACCTTTAAACGTTCAGTTTGACGAATTACGAAAACAAATTTCCAAGGAAAAACAATTTGCTAAATATAATTGGCAGTTTATCTCCTTATCGTTTTTTGTTCTTTTATACACGCTCAATCTAATAATCTAGGATTAAAAAGTACTTTATCTTTTTCGTCTCAAGGTTTACAGAAACAACGTCCATCAGTAGATAAGAAGTCATTATATCAACATTGTAACCCAACAATAAATAAATAAATAAAATAGTTGCTATCATGGAACTTTTGCGAATGTATTGACGTACCAAAAAGTGAAAACTGCTTTTACATGACGATATTTCTGAAAAAATAAGAGATACTTAGGGATGGAATGGCTGATGACTTTTGTTTTGTCATAGTTTTCGGAATTCCTTAAATAGGGAACATGAAAATCCTTACTTTAAATGCGGGGGAGGGTGGAAAGACAGTAAATATTACATATTTATATTATATATATATATACATCTATATTTATATATACATATATATATATATACTAGCTGTTGGGGTGGCGCTTCGCGCCACCCCAACACCTAGTTGGTGGGGGCGCTTCGCGCCCCCCCCAAGCCCCCCCGCGCGCGTAAGTCGTTACGCGCCATAATAGTTACGCGCCATTGTAGTTGTGTCCCTATGTCCCACCTGTGAATATAGATATATATATATATATATGGTTTTAACTACGTAAAACTTGCGAATATACAACATTCTTTGCTGTCCCATTGTCTTTGCATATAAATAGATTGTCAGGTTTACCGACTCTTGAACATGCAACATATAATGGTCCATGGGAAAACAATCTGTATTCAGATCTATACCTCATGATTCTAATGATTGCCCTTGAGCTTTGTTGATGGTGATTGCTAATCGACCATTCCCTGTCCCGGTGTCCCGGTCGTCATTTACATCCCCCTGTTTCCCCCGGTGTCCCCGTTGTAGTTGTGTCCCTGTGTCCCGGTCGTCATTTATATTCCCTGTGTCCCGGGTCCCGGTCATCATTTGTATCCCGGTGTCCCGGTCTGTATATACATTCGTTTTTTAGTTTTGTTTTTCTCCTTTATTTTTTTCCTTTTTTTTTCTTTTTTAGCTTATTTAGATTTTTAGATTTTTTAGTTTTTTTTATTAGTTTTTAGTTTTTATTTCTTTTTAGTTTTTTTGTCCCGGTCGTCATTTATATCCCCCTGTTTCCCCCGGTGTCCCCGTTGTAGTTGTGTCCCTGTGTCCCGGTCGTTATTTATATTCCCTGTGTCCCGGTCGTCATTTGTATCCCGGTGTACCGGTCTGTATATACATTCGTTTTTTAGTTTTGTTTTTCTCCTTTATTTTTTTCCTTTTTTTTTCTTTTTTAGTTTATTTAGATTTTTAGATTTTTTAGTTTTTTTATTAGTTTTTAGTTTTTTTTTCTTTTTAGTTTTTTTGTAGTTTTTACCTTCTTTTTAGTTTTGTTAATTTTTTTTTTTACTTGTGTCCTGGTCGTCATTTATACTCCCTGTGTCCCGGTGCTTTGTTGATTGCTAATCGAACATTCCTTTTGTCCTGGTCGCTTTCTCTTTGAGTGTCGTCATTTATTAGTTTTTTCCTTTTTTTTTTAGTTTTTTATTGGTTTTTACCTTTATTTTAGCTTATTTTTCAGTTTTTTCCTTTTTTTTATTTTTTTTTTATTTTTTATTTTTTTTAGTTTTTTACCTTTTTTTAGTTTTTATAGTTTTTTTAGTTTTTTAGCTTTTTTACTTTTTTTATTAGTTTTTAGTTTTTTTTTGTAGTTTTTGCCTTTTTTTAGTTTTTTCAGTTTTTTTTTTAGTTTTTTATTGGTTTTTACCTTTATAGTTTTTTTAGTTTTTTAGCTTTTTTATTTTTTTTATTAGTTTTTAGTTTTTTTTGTAGTTTTTGCCTTTTTTTAGTTTTTTCAGTTTTGACGTCACCTAATCCAGTTTTTTCAGGTGACGTCACCTGACACATCCATCCATCCATCCATCCATCCATCCACAGACAGACAACTTATTTTTATATATATAGATATATATATATATATATATATATATATATATATATATATATATATATATAACATTTATATATATATATATATATATATATATATATATATATATATATATATATATATATATATATATATATATATATATATATATATAAACATTTATATATATATATATATATATATATATATATATATATATATATATATATATATATATATATATATATATATATATATATATATATACACATTTAAGGCCAAAAATCATTATATATATATATATATATATATATATATATATATATATATATATATATATATATATATATATATATATATATATATATATAATCAAGCTTACACTAAAGTAAATGAACACACTCCAAAATTACTAAACTCGAAATTAAACTTAATAATTTCATAAGGGGGAGGGGAGGGGAATATATTCACAACTAAATATCTAAGACTGATGTAGCAGGTAAAAGTCATCGGAAGCTACCTGAAGTGAACTGTCCTAATATGATGTTGCCATAGATGTTAGAACGAATACGTGGTATTCGAAAATTTTTACAATTTTGAAGTAAAAAGATTAGCTTTCGCCCAGCAAAGCAATACCACATCAATGGACGTTGCCAGAATTTTATGTTAGAGAAGGTCAAATTCTTTTTCATTGTGGTTGCTCCAAGTAAGTAGAGGCTCAACAGCCCAATATGTGACACCTCTGTCTAATCTTGATCTCATAATTTTAGATTTGAATCACCCGCAAAAAATTGTCACTAATCATCCTGCAGAACTTCAAACTTCTGGCAGGTTTTCTTTCAGAAGTTTGCCATCCAATTCTATCAGATTTCTTTAATTCTGCTTCCTGTCTTGGAATATTTAAGTTTTATTCTTTGAGTCTTTGATTGCTAGGAGTATCATCTAGCTTAGCTTGCAATTTCTAAAAAGTTTCAAAAAGCAACTAGTTTTCCTTTTCGTCTGTTCTTTTAAAATGGTTCCTACTACTACTACTACTACTACTACTACTACTACTACTACTACTACTACTACTAACATCTCACCGCCACACCAACCCGTCCGAGGCAAACACAGCTACTTACACTCCTCTTCCATCCCAATCTATTCAAAGCCTCCCTCTTTAAACCCTCCAAGGAAGTACCCATTTCCCTTAAGTCTTTCTTTATGACATCCTCTCACCCCAGACGAGGATGACCTGCTTTCCATTTAGCCCTTGACGGTTGGCCAAAAAGAACAATCTTGACCCATCTGTCTTCATCCACAGAACGTGCCCTATCCATATCAACCTTTATGTCAGTATAGGCCTAAAAAGTGGGATTGAATCACACTTTTCGTACGGCCTACTGTTCGAAATACGGTCAGTCGGCCGGGTAACCAGATCAATCCGTAGACAATTTCTCTGGAAAACATCAAGCAAATCTTTTTATCTGCTTTTCGGAGCGCCCATGCTTCAGAGCCATATGCGACCGCTGTCATCACTGTAGCTTCCAATATTCTAATCTTGATTTGCAGACTTATCTCCTTATTCTTCCAAACTTTTTTAACTGTGAAAAAACATCCTGAGTCTTGTCTATTCTACTTTTAACTGCTTCCATCGTTTTTACTAATAATATTACCAAGGTAAGTGGAGCTGTCTACCTGGATCAATCTTTTGCGAGTTCAGGGCTCTAGAATAGGTATGAGAATCAATATTAAAAAGACTAAGGCTATGAAATAGTTCCTACTGAGCTCGAATCTCATTATCGAGTTGGGATTACTAAGGAAGATTCAAGAGTTTTTAATGTATAGTAATTTCTGTTTTAGATTTCGAGCCATTTGACCTTGAAGCCTGGTGGGGTCGTCGATTATTAGAAAACATTGAAAAGTCTGCCATATGAAGGTAATTCAAACTGCAAAACATGCTGCATTTTGAAGTAAATGCCTTGGTTCACTGTAACACTCTAGCTCAATTTTTAATCTGTGATACAACTTATTATTTAGTTTATGGAAATTTTAGAATAAATTCTAATCTTGTTATGTCTTCCAGTTTTGTTTTTGGATCTGCAACATAAGCTGTGTTTCTTATCTACCGTTCAGGCTATCCTAAAATGTTGGCTGCCACCTTTTGTCGATGCACAGAAACATAGATGATAGCTGACCAAATTCATAGCCAACAATTGGTGGAAATGTATCATTTTGAGTTGCTTTTAACAACAAATCATCCAAGACAGAGTAAATAGATTTTAAACAAAATTTACCAGTTTCCTTTTTACGCTTCAAATTTGTTGAATCTGACGGTTAAAATTTAGCTACGATTTTCTGATGCGGCGTTATATAAACAATTCTTTGTCAGAGTTATTCATCAAGAACTTCCTGCATGTTTGTGAACATGAAAAATTTTCGGGACAGATTAGGCTGTTGATACTCTGGACAACAGTTTTTTACCATCCAGAGTTGTAGAGTAAGCAAAATAATGTCAGAAGAAATATTTTCTTTTTAACAAGTAGATATTTTTAATACAAATTTCCAAACAAGTGCAAAAAAGATGATTTGGGGCTTTTAAAGCTAAGCTCTGACTTAAGAGTGCAGGTTTTGCCAATTAAAAACAACTAAATGGCTTCAGTTCTTAAATGTGTTCTAGTATATCTGATTAAAAGAAAATCTCCCAAAATATTCTAGATTTAAAAATAACTAAGTAAATCCGTTTAAAAAAAAAAAAAAAATGTTACATTTTTACCAATGTATCAAACAGTTCGTGGTAACGAACTGTAGTAAGGAGCGACCCGGCTCAATAGTAGCCGAAACTCTAAAAAATGGAATTTTGATATCAATAGTTACATAAAAAACCGCATTTTAATGCTGGTTTTAAATATATAACTTTCATCAAGATTAGTCTTACCTATCAAAAGTTAAGAGCCTGAGAAAATTTGCCTCATTTTAGAAAATAGGGGAAAACACCCCTAAAAATCATATAATCTTAACGATTAGATTCAGCCATTAGATCACACCATTAGATTCAGCGTATCAGAGAACCATATTGTAGAAGTTTCAAGCTCCTATCTACAAAAATGTGGAATTTCACATTTTTTTGCCAGAAGACAAATCACGGATGCGTGTTTAATTGTTTTTTTTTTCCCAGGGATGATTGTATCGACCCAGTGGTCCTAGAATGTCGCAAGAGGGCTCATTCTAACGGAAATTAAAATTTGCAATGCCCTTTTTAAGTGACCAAAAAAATCGGAGGGCACCTAGGCCCCCTCCCACGCTCATGTTTTCCCCAAAGTCACCGGATCAAAATTCTGAGACAGCCACTTTATTCGCCATAGTCGAAAAACCTAATAATTATGTTTTTGGGGACGACTTATGCCCCCACAGTCCCCGTGGGATGGGTTGCAAGTTACAAACTTTGACCTGTGTTTACATATAGTAATGGTTACTGGGAAGTGTACGGACGTTTTCAGGGGGAATTTTTTGGTTTGGGATGGAGAGTTGAGGTGGTGGGGGGTACGTGGGAGGATCTTTCCATGGAAAAACTTCTCATGGGGGAAGAGACTTTCAATGAAGGGGGCGCAAGATTTTTTAGCATTATTTAAAAAAACAATGAAAAAATAAATATGAAAAGATTGTTTTCATACGCAATAAATTAAAGCTTAAGCATTAATACTTAAAACGAGCAGAAATTATTGCGGATATGAGGGGTTTACCTCCTCGTAATACCTCGCTGTCTACGCTAAAGCATTTTTAGTAATTTCAACTATTTATTCTACGGCCTTTGTGATTCAAGGGTCATTCTTAAGGAATTGGGACAGAATTTAAGCTTTAGTGTAAAGAGCGAGGTATCGACGAGGGGTGAACTCCCTTATATAAGCAATGAAAACATACGAATATAGAAGTTCGTTACGTAAGTTAATTCGTATATTACGTATATTTTTTACTAATGAAAATGTTCGTAAAAAAATTAAAAGTTCTAGTTGCCTTTTTAAGTAATCAAAAAACTGGAGGGCAACTAGGCTTCCTCCCTCTCTCCTTTTTTCTCAAAATCTTCCGATTAAAACTATGAGAAAGCCATTTAGCCAAAAAAAAAAAAAATTAATATGCAAATTTCGTTTAATTATTTATGTGCGGAGAGCCAAGATCAAAACATGCATTAATTAAAAAACCTCCAGAAATTAAATAAAAAAAACTAGTTTTTTATGAAAGTAAGGAGCGACATTAAAACTTAAAACGAACAGAAATTACTCCGTATATGAAAGGGGCTTTTCCTCCTCAACGCCCTGCTCTTTACGCTAAAGCTTTTTACTGTTTTAAAAAGAAAAATTGAGAGAAAGAGTCAAACTTTAGCGTAAAGAGCGGGGTGTTGAGGAGGAAAAGCCCCTTTCATATACGGAGTAATTTCTGTTCGTGTTAAGTTTTAATGTTGCTCCTTACTTTCATTTAAAAAAACTTGTTTTTTTTATTTAATTTAATAGGAAGCCTGCCGAAAGAACGAATCTGTCAAGTCTGACCAAGACCGAATATTTGCAAAAAGTAAAAGGATTTTCTACATCTTGCAACATGGAATCTGGAGGCTGAACTCAACTATTTTTTTCAGGCTCGTAGCTTTTGATGTTGACACTAAACTTAATGAATCTCATATATTTGGTTTCAGAATGAAGAGTCAATTCTTTTGCAGGTTTGAATCTAGGTTTTCCTCAAGGGGGGGGGATGTAGATTTCACCTTCCCCTGCCATACCATCAATAACTGTAAATATTGGAATTTTTTAGAGTGGAAGTTCAAAGTATTTCATGGGGAAGTAATGATAACCGTAGGTTAATATTACATTTATATGGTAAATTAATATATGGTATTTACCAAAAATGATGGGCTTATCATCTAACAATTTTTTCCAATAATTTCGAAATAAGTATACTATTATTGATCTAAAAAAAATCACTCTCTGAAATATAGCCTACAGCCCAAGCCTAATAAAATGTAGCGAGTCAGGTAAATCGAATGTAAGGCATTACATTCACAAAATTTATATTTATCCAGGTTAATACCGTACCGTTATGCATAAACGTACTCAGTCCACTTTTTGAAATTTTCCAGTAAAGGATAAATAAACTAAAAAAAAAAAAAAAAAATCATGAAAGTTGAAAAGTATTGAAAGGTGTTTTCTAAACAATTATTCAGTCAAACTTTGCCTGCTTTTTTAAGTGGCAATGTTGTAATTATTCTATTGCTTATAGTTATTTAGGAACTGGATTATGCGCCTTTAAGCATAATATGATTTTGCCAGAAATAGAAAAAATAGATCGCACAAACGTGTTCAGTCCGCCTATTTTTGTATCCTTTTTGATAAACCAAAGTAAAACTTGGCAAGAGTCAAAAATCAATATCGAGCATAAGGTAGGAAAAACAAAATCTTATTTTGTGTTTATTTTTTGTCTCGTCATTTGGGTAGAATAAAGGAAAATATATACATAGAAGCCAAAACTGTAAGAAGAAGCCTGACAATACAAGAACAAGAAGTATCAGGCTCATTCCTCTTCAAGGGGCTCTGATTCTTCAGAGGTCCTTATAGAAAGGATGATTCTATTCGTCAAGTAGCGTCAAAAGCAACATAAGATAATAATATTTTGATTTAGTTATTGCATTCCCATTTGGATATTCGGGTCTTAACAGTTTTATTATTGTTTTTCCTCTTCCCTGCTAGTTCATCATAGGCAACGCATAGGCAGCGCAAACGCTGCCAAAGTAAAGAGTGATGTGGGAACAATGTATTTGTTGTTATTTTTTTCTTTTGTTTAGACCAGGGCCCTTCGTATCGAAGGAAATGTCGTAGAAACTTCAAAAAAGGCTCATTTGATTGGAAATTGAAAGAGCTAGTGCCCTTTTGAATAGTCGAAAGTGAATGGAAGGCAACTGAACCCACCCTCCACGCCCATTATTTCCTCAATCACATTCAATCAAAATTTTGAGGTATCCATTTTTTTAAACATAATTAAAACATGTGGAAATTATGTCTTTAAGGATGACATCCCCCCTCCCCGACAGCCATTAGGGAAAGGGTTGTAAGCTATGCCCTGGGGGCATTTAAGGTTTATATGTAAAGGGTGATTGTATAAACTTCCAAGGGGGTTCATTGGATTGATAATAAGAAGTGTAGTGGCCTTTTTGAAATTTAGGGTGATCGCTGGGTGGATACCACCCTCACACACACCTCGTATTTTCCAGAAATTCATTTGATAGAAATTTCGAGATGGCCATTTGTTGTCGGAAAAACCTCAGAACAACTCAATCGATTGAAAATTGAAAGAGTGAGTGCCTTTTTTAATAGTTAAAAGTGATTGGAGGGCAACTAACCCGCCTCCCACGCCCACCATTTCCCCAAACACATCCAATCAAAATTTTGAGATTGCCATTTTGTTCATCGTAATTGAAAGATCAGGGAGTTATTTCTTTGAGAATGACAACCTCCCATACAGCCCTCACAACCAGAGTTATAAGTTATACCCTGGGAGCATAGGAGGTATATTTAGAACAATAGCTAAGAGCTCATATGCTCTGGCAAAATTCTAAGAATCAATATATTGCTTTAAAAGGAAAATCAGAGGCTTAATGCCGGTCGGGATTTAAAATAAGAGCTCGGAGTCACGAGGTCCTTCTAAATATCAAAATTCATTAAGATCCGATCACCCACTCGTAAGTTAAAAATACATCAATTTTTCTAATTTTTCCTCTCCCTTCAGCCCCTCCCAGGTGGTCAAATCGGAGAAAACGACTTTATCAAATCAATTTGTGCAGCTCCCTGACACGCTTACCAATTTTCATCGTCCTAGCACGTCCAGAAGCACCAAACTCGCCAAAGCACTGACCCCTATCCCCTAACTCCCCAAAGAGAGCGAATCCAGTCCGGTTACGTCAATCGTGTACCTACGATATTTATAAGTGTTTTCCAGGATTTCCCGTTTCCCTCTCCAACTCCCTCCAATGTCAACAGATCTGGTCAGGATTTGAAATAAGAGCTCTGAGACATCAGTTCCTTCTAAATATCAAATTTCATCAAGATCCGGTCACCCGTTCTTAAGTTAAAATATCTCTATTTTTCTAATTTTTCCAAATTAATAACCCCCAGCTCCCCTAAAGAGAACGGATCCGTTCCAATTATGTCAATCACGTATCTACAACTTGTGCTTATTCTTACCATCAAGTTTCATCCCGATCTCTCCACTCTAAGCGTTTTCCACGATTTCCGGTTTCCGAGGTTTTCGGTTTCCCCTCCGGCTCCCCCCAATGTTAACGGATCTGGTTGAAATTAAAAATGTGAGTTTTAAAGCACAAGATCCTCCTAAGGATCTAATTTCATTAAGATCTGATCACCCGTTCGTAAGTTACAAATACCTCATTTTTTCTAATTTTTCCGAATTACCCCCCCCCCAACTCCCCCAAAGATAGCGGATCCGGTCCGGTTATTTCCGTCACATATCTTGGACTTGTGCTTATTCTTCCCAACAAGTTTCATCCTCATCTCTCCGCTTTAAGCCTTTTCCAAGATTCCCCTACCCCCCAATGGCACTGGATCCGGCCGGGATTTAAAATAAGAGATCTTAGTTACGAGGTCCATCTAAATATCCAAGCACTCCTTTGTAAGTTAAAATACCTCAGTTTTTCATTTTTTTAGAATACCCCCCCCCCCCAACTCCCCCAAAGAGAGCGGATCCGTTCCGGTTATATAAATCACGTATCTAGGACTTTTGCTTATTTTTCCCACCAAGTTTCATCCCGGTCCCTCCACTCTAAGCGTTTTGCAAGATTTTAGGTCCCCCAAATTCCTCCCAATGTCAATGGATCCGGTCAGGCATTGAAAAAAGACCTCTGAGGCAAAATATCCATCCAGACAGAAATTTCATTAAGATCCGACCACTCCTTCATAAGTTAAAAATACTTTATTTTTTCTAATTTTCCAGAATTAACCCTCCCACAAACTCCCCCAAAGAGACTGGATTCGTTACAGTTATGTCAATCACTGATCTAGGACTTGTAATTATTTTTCCCACCAAGTTTCATCCCGATCCCTCCAATCTAAGCGTCTTCCAAGATTTTAGCCCCCCCCCCCAACTCCCCGTAATGTCACCAGATCCAGTCGGGATTTAAAATACGAGTTTTGAGACACGATATCCTTCCAAACTTTAAATTTCATTAAGAACCGATCACTCCTTCGTAAGTTAAAAATACCTCATTTTTCTAATTTTTCAGAATCAACCCCCCCCCCAATCCCTTCAAAGAGAGTGGATCCATTCTAGTTATGTCAATCACGTATCTAGGACTTGTGATTATTTTTCCCACCAAGTTTCATTCTGATTCCTCCACTCTAAGCATTTTCCAAGATTTTAGCCCCCCCCCAACTTCCCGCAATGTCACCGGATCCAGTCGGGATTTAAAACTAGACCTACGTTGCCTGGGCAACGTGAAGTGTTGCGGCAACCTTTGTCCGGCTTTGCCGATTAAAGTGTTGCGAGAGCAACACTTTGGTTTTGTTTCTTCGCTATCGGTTAAATGCTGAAGTTGTCAGCCTATCGAAGCTTTTAAAACAGTATGTTCAAAGAAGAACGCAATCAGTAATCACATGATCACACCCCAGGTTTGAAAAAAACAACAACAAAAGAATATTGAAAGAAAGGACTAAATTGACTTTGCAGCCAGTTGAACATTATCTTTTTCAATCGTAGACATCGTAACGGATGAAAACTAGGAACAATATCTTGTATAATCTAGTTGGTATTAATTATAAAACTATCCGGAGCTTTTCAGGATCAAAATACCATAGATGACATTCTATTAATTATTACGAAACTACCTCATTGTTTTGTATTATCGTTTGTACCCGTTGCGTAACATCTTAATTCTAGGTTACAGTGATTGATAGACCATCGATATGAACTTTCTTACCGACAGATTTACAGGGATCGAATACAATGTGCACCAATTTGGACAAATTTCTAGCCTAAAGTGAACCGATTTTTACTTACAAGTCCCTCTCCCGAGATAGACATCAAGTTCAACCGGAAACAAATAATGGGTACACCAACAAGCAAAAGTTGCAAACTCCTCATCTCTGAAAGTGATTGTAACCTAACAGCCGATTATTACTTACTAGGCCCCTAAATGTCACTTTGCAGCCGGTTGAACTTTATCCTTTTCAATCGTAGACATCGTGACGAATGGAAACTTGGAACATTATCTTATGTAATCTAGTTGGTATTATAAAGCTATCTGTAACTTTTCAGGATCAAAATACCATCAGGGACCCATAAATTTCCTGTAATGACTCACCATCCAGGATCGCTTATTATTGGATGGCGAGTCATTACAGGAAATTTATGGGTCCCTGATTCCATAGATGTGTACCAATTTGCACAAATTTGTAGCCCCTCGTGAGCCTCCTCTAGCAACCGATTCTTACTTACAAGTCCCTCTCCCGGGATATACATCCAAGTTCACCGGAAACAAATAATGGATACACCAACTAGCAAAAGTTCCAAACCCCTTGTCGCTGAAGTCATTGTAGCCTAACAGCCGATTATTACTTACAACTCCCCTACATGTCTTACAATCGGGAACCAAGTTGTTCTTACCATCAATTACACCAGAAACAGATACTAGGTACACCAATCAGCAAAAGTTGCAAACCTCTCATTGCCAAAGATGATTATAAGCTAATAATCGACTGTTGCTTGGAAGTCCCCTACATATCTCACAATTGGTATCGGCCTATTTTTGGTTCAAGTGTGTACCTTACCACTGAAGTTGTCAACCCCTGGAAACTTTCAAACTGGTGTATGTCATGAAGGAATTTTTGTAACAAAAAATGGATGACATATACTTTGATCAGCTCATCAAAGTCTATCGATTGTCATTGAAAAAAAAAATTCTATCTGTCTTAGTTCAAAAGTTGACTTTTTTGCCGGAGGCCAACTTTCTAACACCACCACTTAGAAAGGAGCAAAGGATAAGCTCTAATTTCTTTAGCAATGAGAGAACTTTTAAAGTTTAAGAGGTATATCTGATACCATTTCTCTATTGCAATCCCAAGTAGAAAAAAAAGAATGGTAAAGTCAGCTGAAATCACGAACAGAAATGGCTAGAAACAATAGATGGCAGCACTTTCGGACCCGTGGGAAAATCGCACTTTTTTGTTTCTGTAAATTTTTCTATTTATCACTCAAAAAAGATATATTGGCTGTGAGGCCGGGGAACTACCGCATATATTTAACACTTATAGATTTTAGTCCATCTTCAATTTGAAACTGGTGCCTGCCTGCTTGCCTGCTAGAACGGAGCTTTCCACTCGAAAGCAGAAACATGGTTTGATGAAACGAAAGCTTGCCTGCACAACTTCAGATACTCCTCTCTGACATAGGCTATGTAACTCCACTTCACTTCGCACACCATAGGCTCTGGCTCGAGGACAAGCAAAAACCATCCTTTTTGGCCCCAGGCAAGAGTTCTACGGAGCTTTACAAAATGTAATGTCATATTCATCAATCCGGCCTGAGGTCCACACTTTCCGTAAAAACCGCACAGTTTAGACCCTTACCAGTTTCCAGGAATAAGCTGAGATCGGCGGCATTGGAAAAAAAAAAAAAAAACCGGGACAAAACCAAAGTGTTGCTCTCGCAACACAATAAGAGTTCTGAGACACGATATCCTTCCAAACACTAAATTTCATTAAGATCCGATCATCCGTTCGTAAGCTAAAAATACCTCGTTTTTTTCTAATTTTTCCGATTTAACCGTCCCCCAGCTCACTCCCCCCAGATGTTCGAATCAGGGAAACGACAATTTCTAATTTAATCTGGTCTGGTTCCTGATATGCCTGCCAAATTTCATCGTCCTAGCTTACCTGGAAGTGCCTTAAGTAGCAAAACCGGGACAGACAGACCGACAGAATTTGCGATCGCTATATCTCACTTGGTAGATATCAAGTTTCATAAAAAGTGATCGTAAAACTCTGGATTAGGCTCATTTGACTGAAATCCTAACCTAGCCGTTATGTCTACATAGAGGGACTAGGGAAAATGGAAGTTTATAAATCGAGATAAGAATTCAAAGGTCTTTCCACAGTCTTAGGAATTCATTCAAGGTTCTTCCCTGTTGAAGTTAAAGTTTACCTAAGGTCCCAGGAGCACTTATTCTTGCTTAGAAAATACTTGGTAACTATCTTGTCTCGCGTTAAACTGATAAATTTGTGACAACTGGTGAGAGAAATAATCGGTAAATGCCTTGTTTCGAGTTGAACTGATAAATTTGTGTCTAATCATTTGTAGCTATTCTGAGTTTGTAGGTAACTTTGAAAGCCTTTCATTTACTTTCTCGCATCCTATATGAAATACTTTTGACTGATCAAATAAAATTTGAAATAGTAGTACCTCCATTCACGACCTAATTAGCAGCATTGACCTTACTTGATAATTTGGATTGAAGAATTCTAAGGCTACATACTTTAGCCTTAAATAGTTAGTCAAGTGTATTATATTAGATAAATTCAATAGTCCTCAGACTTTACCATAAGTTTTTTTCTCGGTGACGTCTGGGCAGTAGAGACAAACTCTTTGGGTAACTGCAGCACACACCTATCAATTCCGAGGAAAACCATTAGTCAATAGCACGGAATTCAGCGTTTTCAAGCTATAAAATCAAGTTATCACCAAATTCTGAGTACCGATACGAACTAATTGCTTCCTATAAGAGTGCTATCCATTCATTGATTGTTTCCCTAAGAGCTTTAGGTAAATAATTTCACAAAAAGAAAACAATACTTTAAGAAGGAACGTTTAGTAACGCACGTTAACGTTAACGTTAACGCACGTTACAATAACATGACCTGCGAGACTGTAGGCTCGAAGCTGCCGTTTTTAGAAAACAAGTTTCCAAAACATCTTTGTACAAGCAGAATATATTAGACTCTCAAACATTTTTTCGTCATGATTTTTGTATCTATAGCTTGTATAATCCTTTCCTGAGTACTTTAGTATTTTTCTCTTTACACAAGTAATGCCTTTTAGTTTCCTTCCTCTTTTCTTTGATTTCTTTCATCTTTCGTCAGGTTGAGTACTTGTATTACACCTTGGCTCTTTTTCAAGCTCTGTTCCTTCAGACGCTTCAACGGCCACATATTCCTGAGTGTTTTCTACCACATTTTCTTCATCACTGTCAAAGAGAGGCTCATATTCTGAACATTATCCATTAAGTTTCTGGTACTCTAATCTATTCAGGTTTATATTTTCTGTTGAGTCTGGGGAGAGGAGTTTGGCTTATGTGGACTGAACACGTGTATGCTTAATCACAACTGGGTGAAATGGGACTGGGTACGTTAATCCAAAACCACTAGCTTCAGTGCTAGTGGACTAAAAACCTCGTCGAGAATATACTAACCGACGGATCTTTTTTTTTAGTCTAGATGACACTCATAACTCCATATCGCAAAAAAGGGATTGAACATGTTTAAGCATAACGATTCAAAATTATCAAATAGTTTTCAGTAACACTGAGCCCCCCCCCCAAGAAAAAAAAATCATTTTTCCCATCAAAATGATTTAATAGTAAATGTGTCAATTCCGGGAAAGACAGCAAATCATATTCTTGGCAGTGGCTTATATGGAGTCCGTGTCCGTCTGGAAAATTTTAGATAGGTGTAAACTGATAGGAAAAAGGCTACACGAGCATATACTAACAAAAGAATAGTTTCTGACATCTACAATTAGAAGCGATGACTACTTTCTGGTCCTCCAAGCTTTTGAAACTGAGTTCGATCAGTTATTTTAAATGAAGTAAAATTCGTATAAATAATCGTTCAATAGGGGAAATCCTTTTACTAGACACTGAATCACAACGAAATAATCTCTATATATTTCTTTACATATACCCTGGCCGTCAGCAGCAGATAAAATAGAGTTTATAGTAAGTGATGACTGTTGCGTTTGTTGTAGGTGATGAGCGAGTCGGCCCAATAGTAACTGCAACACTAAAAAATGGATATATTGAAAGAATTGGCTTTTTATGCTTATTCCAAATATATAAAATTTCTTAAGTTTTAGCGTTACCTATCAAAAACTACAAGTCTGAGAAAATTTTGATAAACAGAGCCGGATTTTTGATCAACAGAAAACTCCCCCAAAAAGTCATAAGATCGTAATGAAAATCACACCATCACATTCAGCGTATCAGAAAATCTTACTGTAGAGACTTCAGGCGGCTATCTAAAAAAAAAAAAAAAAAAAAAAAATACAGAACTCAGTTTCTTTTTGCCAGAAGAAAGCTAATGAATGCATGTTTATTTGTCTTTTATTTGTTTTTTTTTTCCCAGGGGTGATGGTATTGAGTCAATGGTCTTAGCGAAAGGGATCATTCAAACGTGAATTAAAAATTCGAGTTCCCTTTTAAGGGACTAACGAGATTAACAAATAAACTTTCAAATGAAAATAATCCATTTTTTATAGAGTAAAAAAAACAAGTACCAACACGTACAAAAGCCCAAATATTTTGATGACATATACAGCGACCATCATCAGTAGAAATAGTAAAATTCTACTGATGACGGTCACTATATATGTTATCGAAATATGTTGACTTTTGTACCTATTTTTTCACTGTCTAAATAAATGGATTTATCCCCATTTGAAAGTTTATTTCTTCGTCATAGAACGGCAGTGTGGTCTAAGAAAAGAATATCTAATTTAAGGTTACACGTCGAAAATCCTAACAAGGCTGGTGGACAACTAATCCCCCTTTCACGCCCCTTATCCTTTCAGATACATCCAACCAAACTTTTGAGAAAGATATATTGTTCAGCATAGTTGAAAATTTCAAGGACAATGCCACTGGAAATGATTATCACCCCGCCCTATCTCCTGGAAAAAGGAAAAATGAAATAAGCCGAATGTCTATATACAGTCTTTCTTATTCGGAAATATAGACATTTTTCAGGGGAGGAGAGATTTTCAGGGGGTGGGCGGTTTTCTACAAGGAGAATTTTTTGTTGGGCAGTAACTTTCATGGGGAACTTTCCAGGAAAATTTTATAAGGGAAGGGAATTTTATAAGGGACCGGAAAACATATATGGAATTCGTTTTATATGTCATATGTTCTCACTGGCAACTCAATTTTACATGTGGAGATGTACTCATAGTAGATAATATATGATATCATAGTTCACTTCAACGAGCCACTGCTGACCCCACAAAAAATGTTTTTTTCTAAAGCATCATTGAGCAAAAACATTAAATATGGGTCAGAAAACACCTTCACTAATTTGCTGTTCGATGTGTTCCTTGGCTCGGGGGATTCATTTTCCGACTCAATCCAAAGATAAGCTCTCTGACTTGGTATGCCTTAGAAAATAACTAAGAAAAAAAACAAAGATAGCACACGAATAGTATTAGCTGGGACGCTTAGGATAACCTGTAGAATAAAGACAAAAACAAATTTAGTACGTAAAGTTTTGTATTTGTCTGCCAGTAGAATTTTCAAAGAGGAAGAAACCCTTCCTCTTTGGGGGTAGAAACCCTTCCTCTTTGAATGCAATTTTACAACTTTTTTCGGAATTTTTAATTTTAGGTTTTTTATGCTTCCGAAAAATTCAAGTTGTTGTAAATTGGATTTAATCTATATTACCCATCAGCTCCATTAATACTAGTGCCCCTATAGACCTTTTTTTTAAACTTATACAATTTCGCAGAAATCCAACAGGCGTGTCCATTATTTTTGTTTGATCAAAAAATGTACTATGATGCAGAAGGTGAAATAAATATTCTGCTAAAGTTGATACAAAATTTTCTGATTTTTATTGTGTTTAAAAGAGTAATATAAGACAATTTTAGGTTGTTGCACTTTATTTCTAAATTTTGCTGTGTCCTTCCCACATCAAATCAAACAGTTCGTGGTAACGAACTGTAAGTAAGGAGCGACCCGGCACAATAGCAACCGAAACCCTAAAAAACAGAATCTTGATACGAATAGATGCATCAAAAGAATCGGATTTTTATGCTGATATCAAATATATGAGTTTCATTAAGTTTAGTCTTATTCATCAAAAGTTACGAGCCTGAGAAAGAATACCTTATTTTCGGAAAAGAGGGAACACCCTCTAAAAGTTGCATAATCTTAATAAAAATCACACCATCAGATTCAGCGTATAAAAGAGCCCTACTGTAGAGGTTTTAAGCTCCTATCTACAAAGATGTGGAATTGAGTATTTTTTGCCAGAAGAAAGATCACGGATGCATGTTTATTATTATTTTTTTTTACCTAGGGGTTATCATATCGATTGAGCGGTCCTAGAATATCGTATGAGGGTTGACATTAAAACAAAAATTAATTGAACGGAAATTAAAGTTCTAGTGCCTTTTTTAACTGACCAAAACTTGGAAGGCGACACGGCCCCCTCCCACGAGGATCGTTTTTTATTTAAAAAATGATCAGAAATTAAGTAAAAAAGATATTTATAAACTGAAAGTAAAGAGCAACATTAAAACTTAAACGAACAGAAATTATTACGTATATGAGGGGTTCGCCTCCTAGTCAATACATCGGTCTTTACGCTAAAGGTTTTTAGTACTTTCAAAAGAGCTATATTAGACAGCCTTTGTGATTCAGGGTTTACTGTTAAAGAATTCGAAAAAACTTTGGACTTTAGTGAGATGAGCGAGGATTGACTATGGGGAAATCCCCCCTCATATATGTAATAATTTTGCTCGTTTTAAGTTTTAATGCTGCTCATTACTTTCAGTTGAAAAGACTTTTTTTTTTTTAATTTAATTTAGCACAAGAACAAGGAATTTCGTGCATCTGACCGTATTTTTTTCGGGATTTTATAATCTTACTTACGGTAGCAGCAGTAGCAGTACTAGTAGTGGTAGCTGTAGTAATAGTAGTAGTAGTAGCAGCAGCATTACCAGGAATATTAGTAGTAGCATGCTTATATTTCCAATTGGTCAATTGGTTATTCTCCCCATCATTCACTGGATGCTCGAATTTAATACCCTAGGCTATTCCTGAGATACACTCTTTTGACAAATGACAAATGGGCATATATGTTTTACTCTATGTACCAAGCCGAGGTAAAAAACTTAAGCGAATTTTACGTAGATGTAACATTGATGCTTGCTTTGAATCAATTATTTTTTATGCAGTTGCTTCTGTGTATTCACTGAGGTCATTCGTAATTGTTCATAGAAATACTCCAATCGGATTAGTATTAATTGTTTAAGTAGATATTGGTTTGTTTCTTACTTTTTATTGTTTTTAGTTTTAGATTTCATTTACTTTAGATCCTACAGATTGTTTTAGATTTAAAATTTAGTTCTTTATCAAGTTTCTTCCATATTTAGTGCTGAAGCCGCCTTGTTTTATACAGGCAGAATATCCGTCGTTTAGTTTGTCTTTTCTTTCTACTGGCCGTAGTCCCCTTTGTTTTCTTCTTCTCTTTGCGGTTTTTTCTTCCTTTATTTTGTCATGGCTGGCTGGTTTGGCCTTAGATCTTTTATACTAAAATACCATGTATGGTTTCAATCACCCACCCCTAAGCCTTTTAAAAGCTATTGGGTCATTTATACTCTATTGAAAACTATATGTATTTTTAACAGTGCGTTTTAATATCTTAAAACATAGGAACACATTAAAAGATTAAATAAAATAAAGACGACAAAAACGAAGACTGAAAAAACTAAAGAAAATAAACTGAATGAATAATGTATACTAATTTAAGTCCTGGAAATTTCAGCTGTTCAAAGTTTTATCTTGCAGAATTTTTTATTTTTCACTGTCTTAGTTATAAAACAAAAACGTTTAAAATATGTTTGGCTTAAAGTAAAGCACAAATGATGCAGTGGCATTTAGATAGTCTAGGGGGGAGGGGAGGGAATATCCTTACTCTGATTATTAAAAGTACTTTTGTTTGAAACTTTGCTCGATTATTCATTTTAATTTCTATCCGTCTGAGGATTTTTTTTCTAATTATGCATATAAGTGTCTGGTATCGTTATGTTTCATGTAACTGTCATATTTATTTAATTTCTGTTTGTTTTTGGTTCTTCTTGTTCATTCACGGTGATTTCTGGTTGTTTAAAGTTTCAGTTATTATAGAACTTTGTATCTAATTGGCTTAAGTTTTGAAATGGCGCTTTACTTTTCTTTGAGAAACTTCTCTTTTTGATTTTTTTTAACTATTTTCTTACAACACGATAATTCTCTAAAGTTTTTAGCTTTTAATTGGTGCTAGAGCTTAGGATGTTTAATCACTTTTTTATAGTAAGTTTTTTGTTAGTTTTCGTTGCCGTAGAATACTTTTTCATTACTTAAAGTTAGAGGCTTATTCAGTGACCAAAAATTAGCAATATGTTTCCTTTGTAAAGTTGGAAGAAAAAATCACCAAAAGAATGAAAGTAGAAAGGGGAAAGCATTTGAGAATTATAGAATTAATAGCAAAACTCGTGAGGCTCTGAGAGTGCTTCAGTACTCAAAGGACCTATTCTAACATGCTAAATGTCTTGTTCCCTCATTATTTTTGCACTTTATTTTTGTGCTTAGCTTTTGATTAGTCCTAGACTAAAGGGTATGGAGTTTTTTTTTTTTTTAATTCCATTAGTTATTTCATTTTCTAACTAATTTTTTTCAGTTAGTTATTGTTATCAACAGATCTTGACTCAAAATAAGCACCTTATCTCTTTTTTAAATTTCATTTTATGCTTTTCTGTATAACAGGTCCTAGTTAACAAATAATTGACTTTTGTCTTATCTTTTATGCTAGTTCTTGGCTATGAACTTTGTTTATATTGTTCTTTGATTCATCACAAACTTGCCATAATGGCTCTGTATCCTGTCTAAAAAAAAAACTTGTCGTGGTAGCTCTTTATGTTAGTTTAAAGAAGTAGGGAGCGGTATTAAAACTTAAAACGAACAGAAATTATACCGTATATGAAGGTTGCTACCTCTATTCTAAATCCATTGCCCTTTTTGTTTAAGATTTGGATTTTTCTTGGGTTTCTCAAAACTACTGCTCAAACACAAAAACCGTTGGTATGGAATAAGAAATATATTTAAACCACTGCAAATTTTTTCGTGGTTTAGTGGCTGTCCTCTTCTGAGACACATGCTTTTTACGCAAAGCCTTTAAATTGTTTTACAGCGTAAGGTTATGACTCAGCAGCCTTGCTTAAGAAATTGAGACAACAATTCAAACTTTATCATATAGAAAGGGGTTCATGAAAGGGTAAATTCCAATTTCTATTCAGTTGGACTAAGCTTTAATAAAGGTACTGCGGGGTGATAGCTTTTCTCTTTTTTGGCAGAATAATGTTGTCTTCTGTAACAAAAAAGGATTTTTTTCCACATTCATATCAACACAGAGATGAAGCGATAAAGTAAGGACATTTCAAATGTATCATCAGAAAATTTACCAAGAGGAGGAAGAAGATGACACTAGGAACTGCAAATTTAGTAAATAAGTTCCTTCTCTTGAAGCATTTCTGTATGAATTTAAATTTTGATTTAAAGAGTTTGGTTTGAGGGTGGCACCCTTTCTTGCATTCTGGCTGATTCTATAAAAAGCCATGAGCACGCTACATAAATCAAACCGAAATCAAATAATAAAAGAATTTTACTTCAATGAAAGTATAAAACAACGCTAAAACTTAAAACGAACATAATTTTTCCCGTAAAGGAGGAGCGTAAAGAGTGGGTAGTTGAGACGGAGGCAGCCCCCTTGATGTACAGAATAACTTTTGTTTGTTTTAAATTTTGCTGTTACTCTTTACTTTCGTTGGAGAAAACTTGAATTTTCAAATTGAATTATATGGAATACGCCTCCACGTAGGCCTTTGAAGGCCTTCGTTTTTCGGCTTCTGAAATTGCGAAAATCTCAGTCCCACCTTATCTTGATTTGAAATTGACAACACTGGTTGTCGGTAAAAGTCAATCCAAGGACATTGTGAAAAAAAAAAATTATTAGCTTGATCTTTGTGTAACAAAATGAGCTTTAACAAATTAAGCATTGATGCCGTTGATTTGAAAAACAAACGGGTTCTTATGAGAGTAGATTTTAACGTTCCTTTAAAAGAAGGAAAAATCACAAACAATCAAAGAATTGCTGCTGCACTTGAGACAATAAGGTAAGCCAAGTTAGGTTCAACTGATAGACCTAACTCATTTAACTTCTCTTTTCAGGCATGTTTCTTTCCTACCAGTCATTATCAATACTTTTTCTTAGCTTCAAGAATTATGAATAGGCCTACTGGCCAATGCATTTTTTTTATCATCAATGTGTTGAAATAGAAGGTAGCTTAGACTAATGCAGCATACCAGTTTATGGATGCCAGAGCATGGAGGTCAATAATTCCTCTGGTAAAATTCTAGTTAATTGACTTCTTGCTATCTCAGTAAAGGTTTAGGTCTAGAAAATGAAATGATAAAATTCTAGTTAGCCTAATTGACTTCTTGCTATCTTGGAAAGGGTTTAGGTTAGGAAAATGAAACTTTCAGGGATGGGTCTACAAGCTAAAGTGTGTACCAGGAAGGTATTTTAAAGTACCCACCCCCACTCCTTCTCTCTCTAGAGGGCCCTAAAATTTGCCTACATGACAGGTCTATACCTATTGAAATTTTGACAAAACAACATTTTACCTTAATTCTCAATTACCAATTGCTTTTTCTGCCTTTAGTTCTGAAAGTGCAATTCCTGTTATTGAGTAAAATTCTGAGCCATATCAGTGTTTTTTTTTCAAAATTTAGGAAATGTATTTGCATATCTTTAAAATCTTACTAATTAGGATTGAGCAAATTTGTGAAGCGGAAAACAATTTTTTCAACCTTCATTCAAGCAGAAGATTTATTTTGCAAGGTTTCACTTTTATAACACACATATTTTGAAGGTCATCAAAGGTTGGGACCCTCTAGAGAGAGAAGGAGAGGAGGTAGATACTTCAGAATACCTTCCTGGGACATACTTTAGCCTGTAGACCCATCCCTGAAAGTTTCATTTTCCTAGCCTAACCCCTTTCTGAGATAGCCAGAAGTCACTAAAATTGAATTTTACAAAATTTTTCATCTTATTCTGTAATGCCACTTAAAAACTTCCATTTCAGCTATATGTTGAAAAAATATCAAAGCCAACAGAAGAAACATGGTCAATGGAGAAATTGTTTTGAATTTTTTTTTTATCCAACTTAATCATGATAAATCAGTGCTTGTAGATTCTAAAACTTTAACAATACAGATCCTAACATGAAATAGGAAATTTGATATATTTAGAAAGAGCATAAAAAATGGCATTGAGTGGTATGTTATTTTTATTTGTTGGTTGATTATATGAACTACTCAGTGTTTACCACAAAACTATCATTATTCAAGATATGGTATCATTGGTCTGTTGCCTATGAAAGAAAAACTGGTATAGTTCTAGACAAGCTACTTTTTACTATCTTAGAAAGGGGTTATGTTAGGAAAATTAAACTTTAAGGGACAGATCTCTAGACTAAAGTATGTTTTGGGAAGGTATTTGAAGTACCTACCACCACTTCTTCTTGCTCTAGAGGAATTGACCTTTGATGGCCCTTTAAAAATCTTTGTGTTATAAAACTGAAACCTTGCAAAACAGATCTTCTTCTTAATGAATACAAGAAAAGTATTTTAGCTTTACAACTTCACTCCATCTCAATTTATGAGGCTTAAAAGATTTATTATCAAAAATAAAACCAGAGGAAGAAAAGCATGAAAACTAAAAATTAAGGTATTATTTTGTTGTGTTAAAATTCCAATGGGTGTAGACCTGTCAAGCAGGCATATTTCTAAGATTTAGAAATCAGAAGAGGGTTTATATAGTAGCTTGGCAATACCTCTCTAGAGTATTTTTTTTTTGCCTTGGATTCATTATTAAAAGTTTTATTTTCCTAACCTAACCCTTTCCAGGATTCCTTGAATTAATAAGTTTATGAACCAGAATGGCATCACCCCGTCTTCTTGTATAAACCAGAGTTGAGAGTTTCAGCTTGCATAGCCTTGTAGGGTAAGGGAGTTCATGCAGTCCACTCACCATCTTAGTGGCTCTTCTCTGGGCTTCTTTGAGAATTTTAACATCTTTTTTGAAAAAGGGTGATGCAAGGAACATACCTGTCTCAAGCCTTGGCCAAACAAGTCCTTTATATAAAAGGCTCAGAGTTTTAGGAGAACAGGAGAAAATTGTTCTTTTTAAGAGCCCTAGTGATGAGCTAGCTGATGCTGCCACCTTCTTTGCATGAGTTCTAAATTTAAGATGATTGTCAACAATTACTCCTAGGTCACATTCTTCCAACACTGGAGAAAGGGACTGACCATAAAGAGAGTAAGTTGTATTGATATTCTTGTGTTCAAAGTGTAAAACATGTCATTTTGACATATTGAAAGTGAGTAGCCAAGATTTTGCCCACATGCTAAGGAGATCAAGGTCTTTCTGAAGTTAGAAAGTATCCTCAAGAGTGCTAGATGGACCAATTACCTTGGAATCATCAGCATATAGTGTTATTCTGCTTTTGAGTGCTAGAGGAGCATTGTTTATGAAAATATTGAACATGGTGGGGCCAAGCACGCTACCCTGTAGAACCCCACTGATAACAATCTGAGAGGAGGAGAGGATAGGATTGTTATCTGCATCAAATAGTCTTACATGCTGAACATGATTTCTCAAGAAATCCAGAATCCATTAAGAATTTTTTTCTCCAAACCAATAGATTGTAGCTTGAGCTCAAGTCTCTTATGACAGTCTTTGTCAAATGCTTTTGAAAAATCAAGAAGGATCATGTCAACAGGGATTCCCAACTCCAGTAGTTTTGTAATATAGTCATATGACTTGAGCAGATTAGTGTCAACTGATCTGTTGCTTTGGAAACCATGTTGAGAGCTGTTGAGAAGATGATTCTGATCAAGATGCTCAATAACTGCTTTGTTGACAATATGTTCAAGAAGCTTAACAACAACAGAGGTAATGCTAATAGGCCAGTAGTTTTCTGCCAAATCTTTCCTTCCCTTTGTGTGAATGGGGGTAATATATGCCACTTTCCACTCTGTAGGAAGCTTTGAGCTATCAAGAGATAGTCTAATGAGCTTTGAGAATGGGTATGCTATTTCTGTTCTGCACCCATTCAAAAGATGGGGATGGAGGCCATCTGTCCCTGCAGATTTATTTAATTCCAACAAAGCAAGCTGTTTCAAAAAAGACTCCAGTCAGCTCAAGAGGTGGTATTGGTTGAGAAACAGTATATGAGGGAGGAGCCAGGAGCTGACTAGCAGTTTCTGGTGTGAAATCTGATGCAAACTGGTTATTTAGGATCTTGACTTTAATAGCCAGGTCTGAAACTGTCTGACCATGATGGGTCAAATCAGGGACTGAGTGCTTATTTTGACATTTGACTGAAGCATACTGTCAAAACAGCTTGGGGTTATTTTTATATTTTCAGCTAACCTTTCTTCATGACTCTTCTTCAGTTGTTTGATGGAATTGATGGCCTCATTCTGTACCTTTTGATACTTCTGATAGTTTGCAGCTGTTTTCTTTTTTTGAAGTGTTTCCAGGTTCAATTATTCCTGTTCAGTAGTAAGTTCAGTTCTCATTAATTTAACAGTAAAAAATCTTTTGATCTAGTACAACATGCTCTGAAAGTTTCAAGTTACTATCCTTAAGTGTTCCTGAGGCATTGCACACATACTACTTTGACAACCTGGATGCACTTAATATCTTTTGAGTTAGTTCAATATCCCCTGCTAATCCCAACTAAATCCCTTTGCTGTTCCAAAGATATTGAAGATATTCCGTTTTGACAACCTGGATCCAAAAAGTGTCTTTTGATTTAGTTCAACACCCTCTCAACATTCCTCAGAAGTTTCAAATAAATGACCTTAGTCATCCCTGAAATGATGCAGAAACACCTTATTGACAAGCTGGATACCCACAGTATTCTTTGATTTAATCCAACATGCCTTAAAAGTTTCAATTTAACACCCTTAGTTGTTTTTTAGACAGTGTATATACCCTGTTTTGAAAATATGGAGGTAATTAGTGTTTTCAACTCAGTTCTGCATTCAATTCATCAATCCTTGATAATTTCAGCTTAATATTCTTAGCCCTTTCTGAGATATTTATGACACACTCTTTTGATAAGCTGGATACACATAGCATACTTTTATTTAATCCAGCATGCATTAAAAGTTTCAAGTGAATATCCTTAGCATCTTCTAAGACAGTGCAGATACCTTGTTTTAAGGCCGTGATTAAGTGAACTTGAAAACATCGGGGTTCAAAGTTGAAGTTCGGGTAGCCTTCTGTCTCTCAATTCTCTAGAGACTGTCGATTGTCAAAACCCTTCAAATAGCACTTATTCATTGGTGGAAATAGCAGGTTAATTATACCAGCTTGTCAATTTGGTCTCTATGGCAATCTGAAATGATTTTTTTCTGGCAAAAAATTTGTAAAAATTTCAGGTAGCTGAAAATATTCTGTGGGACTGTTTGAAAACAGAAAAACATATTGAAAAATGGTTGCAATCATCTTGCAGGTTATTGTCTCCTGCTCATGATAGTACCAATTTTGTTCTAAAAGCGATATTCTTCATAGAGTACACTTGTGAAAAAGAGCTAGACATTTTCTAAGATTTCTAAGCAATTAGAGGAAATAGAGCAAAATCCTAGCAAACATTTTATAGCATCTTCAAGAGGCTACAGCCTGATATTAAAAGCTGTATCTTCCACCAATGAATACTTGAGTACTTTTTAAATATAAATTTTCAATTTAAAATGGGATTTTCGAGTTCCATCAGTTCACTTAATCACAGTCTTAAAACATAGAGGCTCAGAGTGTTTTTTATTCAGTAAGCACTCTGCCCAACAGTCCCTATTAATTTGAAATTAATATCCTTAGCTATCCCTGAGATATTGCCCATATGCTCCTTTTGATAATCTTAATACATTTAGTCATTTGATTTAGTTCAACATGCCCTGAAAGTTTGAACTTAATACCCTTAGCAATTCGTGATATATTTCAAATATGTCCTTTTGAATCTGTTTGTCAAAAAAACATTCAGAGTTAACTAAGAATTAAAAAAATGGTAAAATCTACATGTTAATTAACTAATATAGTAAAACAAACAAGGCTATGTGTAAACGAAGGGAAACTTGCATGATTTATTGCCCCTGTCCCAGTGGCTGCTGGGGGTCATCCCCAGAGGTATAGTTATTCAACTATTTTCAATAAAATAGCTGTCTCAAAATTTTTATTAGATGTTTTTGGTGTTCAGTTAGGGCAGTCAGCTAAAAAGGGCATGAGATGGTTCCTGGTTGCCTTCTAACCTATTGGAACTCTCAGAAAGGGTACAACTTTCAATTTTTAATTAAATGAGCCCTATCCAATGTTCTTATGATAACTCCTTCTGTTGTTTCTTCAACATACTTATCTTTGTTCCTAAAATTGTTTTTCTTCACCTCCCCCCCCCCTTGATGGATATATAGACAGTTTACTCTATAGCTCTGAATTATTTTACAGTAAATACTAATTCGATTGGCAGGAAGAAAAAAGTTACATTATTAAAAAAAAGGCTTAACATCTATTGTGGGCTGTGTATTTATCTATCAGGGGAGGGGGTAAGTGAAGTACTGCACTTTCATTATGGAGATAAGCAAGTATTTATGATTGTCTTAAAACAGTTTTCAGAATTCATGGGAACCAGTTTTTATCAGCAAATGATAGGGACCAATGTGTCACTAAGGGGTAAAAATAGAATTTGCAAGAGAAGCAATTAGTATATTTGAAAAGAGGAGAAAAATGCCCATCAAGTGGTGTGTTCACATTTTGCCTAGCTAATAAATGATTCATTTAAATAGGGATAGAAAACAACCATGATTTTAAACTGAACCAAACTACTAACCTCACTTCCTAATGTAACTGCAGCAATATATATCATCAATATATAGCATTTAGCAATATATTAGCATTTATTGTTTATAGCATCAATCACTTTAATGTTCTTATCTGTTTTACTGCACAAGGATAAGACTTAAGCTTTCTATTTCCAACTAAAGCTTTTCTATTTTCCAAATCGTATGCCTGGTTATAATCTACAAAATTAAAGGCTAAAGGGGTCTGATGATTGAAACACTTTTCAATTAGTAATCTGGGAGTATAAAATTTCCTGAAATTTAATTGTAATTTTGCAACCACTGTATTAAAAACTCATTTTTCACACAATCAGCACCTGAGGCCCTATTATCTTTCAATCATTTTTTGTACTGTGTCTACCTCTCCTTACTAAATTTATTTTATTGCATTTACAAACTATTGAAACGCTTGTCAGCTTTTTTATCGTATTTCCTTCAACTTTATCATGGTTTAACACGTTCTCAAAATATTTTGCCCATCTCTCTTGAAAAAATTCCTTATGAGTAACTGAGGCCCCATCCCCATCTTTAACTCTGGTAGGTCCAGATTGACTACTTCTCTTCAATCTATTAACATGCCAATATAATATCTTGTTGTATGTGAGATTTGGAACCATATGGTAATGTCTTGCCATCTGGTTGTATCATCCATATCCTTAGTATTTTTGTCCATGGCTTCCATTTCATGTCTTCTGGATTCAAAGAAAAGTTTTTCACTGATGTTTGTAGCTGTGTTTCTAACTTTTCTCTCTAGGATGTCTTTCACTATTTCACAAACTATTTTCTCAAAATTATTCCATGTATTTTCTACATTGTCAATTTCTAAAATCTCTAGTTTCATATCCTACAGTTCTGGGAAAGTTCTTCTCAACTTCTCATAGTCGCATCTATCAACATCAGAATTAGAAGGTAGTTACCTTTCCTAAATTTCAGCTGTAAAATTAACTATAGACAGAACTAGATGGTCATCTTCACTTTTAACATCTATAGCAATACCCTAATGTCTTGGACTGATCCTGCCAGTTTTTGATTTGCAATAACATAATCAAAAAGGTTGGCCATTTTACCATGATACAAGTACTATTTTAACTCATGGTTCATTTTTTTACCAAATAATGTAGCGGCCTTAAATAAGTTATTTTACTCTCAAAATTGCAACAGCCAGTTACCATTGTTGTTGTTCCTTCCCACACCAAAGTTAGTCAAGACAGGATGCTATCTATCCCTATTTTCTACCAACCCTGGCAATAAATTTGTCTATAAAAATATCATATCTCTACATGGGACCTTGTCTGTTTTTTCTTGCAACATTATAAAATTTATCTGTTTCACTACTGTTTTCATTAGTCAGTTTTACAGAAGCGTATATTATCATAGCTAATGCCTTGTACTTTTTTGTAGTCAAGTAAGCAGCTAGAATTTTGTTATTAGTACCCTCTCATTCTAGGGAAGACTTAAAAACTTCCTTGTTCAACATGCCTATACACCCTATCTTTCCTGCCTGAATAAGTAAATTGTATCACCTAATTCTATGCTTCCTAATCATGGGGCATGAATTTCTGGAACTCCCTACAAGTGCGATTCAAAACATATGAAATTACTAGTCAGTATGATAGTTGTCTTTCAGCTTTGTAATGCTCTGTGTCGCAATTTTTATACTATCTAAATCTTTGAAATTGTTATAGCCTCAAGCAATGGGCCCCACTAGTGCAGGTCAGGGGACTAGCAATCTCTTCTCAAATCTATACAAAGCACTTAAACTGACTAAGAACCTGACAATAGGAAGTCCCCAGACAACTTTTTTGTCATCAAGAAAGCAATCGAAAATTCTTGCCTTACCTTCCTAAGGTAAGACTTGAGAGTTTCCTTATTTGTCGATAGCCTTACTCCTTACCTATACACCCCATCCTTCCTGTATGGATAGGTAAAATTTATATTATCTAATTTGGTGCTTACTAACCCTGGGGGATTTATTACTAAAACTTTGGAATAGTGTAATTGAAAACATATTCAACATAGTCAAAATGTCAGTATGATAGTCGTCTTTCAACATTGTAATGTTCTATGTCGTGATTCTCATGTTATTCAAATCGTTGGAATTGTCATGCTTCAAGAAAAGCAATGGGTCCTATCAGTGAAGGGTAAGGTCTAATAATTTCCTCATGTCTTCTCAAAGTAGTTAAACTTATTTTGAACCAGACAATATAAAGTTCTCAGAATCTCCAGCCGCAGGAAGACTTTGTTAAAGCCTAGGCATACCTCGGTCATTACATTGCTTTCTGAACTTGGTGATGTTCTTTAATCAACAAGAGTCAACATACTGCACAAGCAATCTCAGGCCAATGACCTCCAACTCCTTTTACATTCATGGCTGCAAGTATTAGACTGCAATGGGTATGCAGCCCATAATGAAACATAACCAGGAACATGGTTTTAGGCCAAAAAAGCCCACCTGTACAAACAAAACTCCAAAACCCATGTTTTGCTTATGAGGTTATAGTTTCTTCAAAGGGTTGCTGCTCCTCAATGTGGCCCTGCTTTGCTCTTTGGAGTCATGGGTAGGCAAACTCATGAAATCTACCCTAATACCACTATGAGGGAAGACTAACAGGGTATTCTTTCCTGGGATAGGGATAAGCGAAGGAGTTGAAATTAAGTTTAGATCCCAAACCATCTCAAAACAATTGAACAGAATTTTACCCAGCCTTTCCCTGTAAGGGTATTTACTATGGGCTGATCAAATTTGGTTTTGTGTTGTTGCTTCATCTAGGTATTTTTCCTATTGATCTTGTCACATTATTTTGATCTTCATGAAATTTTTGCTATGGGTTGTGCTTCAGTCAAATCCTAAGGATGAGTTGAGATGGGTTATCTTAAGTGTCTGGTCATAAAAATGTGGTTTGGACAGAAGTTGCAAAATTGTCAAATGGGATGTTTCTATATTCAGGAAATGCTATATATTCATCTATCCTAGTTTAGTATGCCTTCTCTGTGATGCATTTCATTGTTGGGATAGTTGTTTCTGCTGATTACGAAAACTAGGGGCATGAAGCATGGTTCGTTATGCCCCAATCGTCTGTAAAAGATTTAAATATAACAGGGTAAAATTACGAATTATCATTGGATATCAGTATTTGTGGTATTTGTAGGCATCCAAGGGATATTTGATTCCTTGATAATGCCTTTGAAGTTATGCTGGTGATAAAAAGGAACATTAAAACTCCTACTATATTAATTTACAAGGACTATGTAATCCCAGAAAGGGTCTCTAAATATATATGTGACAACTTGCTCCCTAGGGTAATCTGGGGTTATGTGACTTAATATTGGTTCTTTTGTGGACCTCATTTGTAGCTTGTCTTTTTAGCTTGTCATTTATAGCTTGTTCTTTGGTATTTCAAATTGTCACTAATGAATGTCTTCAAGGTCGGGTGGATGCAAAGGGGGAACGTGCCCCCCTCTGGAAGGTAGAAAGTTGCTGTAATTATTAGGGTGGAAGAGTAAATATTTATGATAGAGAAGGTATAGTTTTGTTGGTGGCCCTTCAACATAAATTCTTTATCTACCCCTGTTTTCAAGCATTTGCTGGGGCATAAGAGGTGGTATTGTGGTTTATCAGTCTTAACAAGGATACTATTCCTGGTCAAAACTGTGTTGTTAGTACTTTAGCCCATTGTTTGCCTCTTCTTTATGGACAGTCAGATATGTCTTTAGGCCATCAATTTACAGCCAGGTCTGTAAGCTCTATTGTTTTGTTCAGATTTAGATGGATGGTTTATTTCAAGAAGGCAGTGATCACTAATGGCTAAAGTGCTAAGAGGAGTGTGTATAACATTCTGGTTTCACATTTAATTTTTGAATCTAATTCTGGTAACGCAAACGCAAAAGTGCATCTGTCATTGCAATGCCTTTTCATGTTACATTAAAATTTGTAGTGTCAATCTGCAGTAAATGTGGTTTTGGAGAAACTGAGTGCTGTGATGATGAACTTTATTGGAGTTAGAAAAACCTTCAAATGGTCTACTATAAACTCACTAGTCAAACCAGTTGCATGCATAATGCTATTGTAAGTGCTCTTGTTTTGTTTATGAAAATTTTCTTCTGCCTCATTTAAATTTCTTAAAGTAAAAATAAATACTTTACATCACAAGAAGAGTTGCTCCAAGCCCATATAGAGGTGTGTCAGTTTCTATTATTGTATCCTTGGATGACTATTCGAAAATAAGCAAGCTTTTCACTAGCACTCCCTTTTTATTATTATTATTGTTATTATTATTATATGATTATTAACTCCCTTAGTATCAAATGATCATATAAATTATGATGCTTTGTGTGACCATGGTATGGTATTTCAGGTTTTTCAGATAAACAATTGTTCTGTTGATATTGGCTCCCTTTTCTTTGGCTATTTTCAAGGTCTGTTCAAGGCATGTATCATGTTCTCTGTTATTTTCTCTGAGAATTTTATATAATCAATTGTAGGGCTAAGTTCGAAATGTGCAATTAAATCTGTGTAATATTTCTCCCATTTTTCTTTGTAATTCATATTTTGCTGGATTAAGACCTGAAAGGTATCTGCAGAGGTAGTATTACCTACAAAGAGTATGCAAGTGTCTAATACTAATAGATTTCTCATGAAACAGCATACTCAAGTAACCATGAGTGGTGACTAGTTTGAATTTTTTTTTGATTTTTCATATTTCAATGTAACATCATCAAATGTTATTGCAGGTAGTTTGGGAATTCGGTTGTTCACAGTTGTTCAAAATCCTCCTTAAGTCTTTAAACAACAACTATGGAGTTTACCTATTCTGTTGGTTTTGTTGTCCATTCTATGGTTTTCAATTTTTTTTCATGTGGCCAGTTTGGCTTTGAAATTGTCAATCAATTGGCTATTGGGAGGTGGGTAACTGTTTATCTTGTGAATTGATGTAAAACAACTGTCGCTATAATTTCAAATAGAAATTACAATAAGTGATTTATCTTTAAAAGGTTAAAGCGGATCCTTTTCAATAAGCAATTACAAACACAAGTTATCCATAAACATTGGCATTTATACTGATAGTTGCATTTAGACCAAAGTTGTTTTGAATTAGGTTATATGCTGCTAAATCCCGGATGGTCTATTCTTCTCTTTTCTATTGATTAAAAACAAATAAAGTTAATATTCAGGAATTGTTGCAATAAATAAAAATAATATGTGTTGTTATTCATAATGTATTCATTATGAATACTATTAATGTATGTATATTGATGTATGTATTGTATTCATAATATATTGTTACCTAGACTTAGTATTGTGAAGAGTAAAGTTGCATTAGAAGTTAAGTTTTTACTGAGGAATTGGTTAATCAGTGGTCAGAGCAGCCTTCCTAGCTTACAGGAGGATATATCAGCAGTTATTTAATAAAAGATTTGAATTGATTTCATTGGAGGAGCATTCATAGTTTAGAGATGGAATATAATTTAGTTTTTTTATTTTATTTACTATAGATTTATTCTTGAATTTATTTATATTTTTCACATTTACTTTTATTATTATAAATATTGGTGGGTATTATGTAGTTTTTTTTTTGCGTTTTTGATGATTTTTCCTTTTTCTTTGAGGGGTTTTCTATTGATTTTTTTTCAGTATCATTGACTTGAAAGTTTTGTGAATGATATAATGGTATCTGGCTAGTGACAGTGCATTTTATGTCTTTTTATGAGTAGCTACTTGTCATAATAGCTGTAGTTTTTGTTAGAAATTAGTCTTAAAACAACCTGGACATTGCAACCTGGTTTAAAATAAGCTATTACATTTTCTAAGATACCTTATATAAAAATATCAGAAAAAAGTTTAAAAAAAGTGGTCTTTGTGTAAAGATTATGAAAAATTGGTATTTGTGAATGAACAGCAAATATATACTGATGATTTTCTCTTGGATTGTCCTCAGTTAAAGAGCATATTAGTCATTTAACCCTTTTGGGCCCTAACTTTTTTCGAAGGACTAAGTTCTGATAGTTTTTGTCACATAAGCTTATTTATAACTCAAACATACCCTTGTCTATTCAAAAGATGTTCTTAGAACATCCAGTTCTAGATTACCAGTTGCAGATATTGAATGATTTAAGTTGAAGATCAATTGTGAATTTGTCTTTTTTTTAGGTATGCTCTTGAGCACGGTGCAAAGTCAGTTGTGCTTATGTCACACTTGGGCCGTCCTGATGGGCGCAGAGAGCTTAAATATTCTTTGAAACCTGTGGCTGAAGAACTCAGAAAGCTTCTTGGTAAAGATGTCAAATTTTTGGATGATTGTGTTGGAGCTGAAATTGAAAAGGAGTGTGCTGACCCCCCTCAGGGCTCTATTATATTGCTTGAAAACCTTCGGTTTCACGTAGAAGAAGAAGGGAAAGGAATTGATGCTTCAGGACAGAAAGTAAAAGCCAGCCCAGTAGATGTGACAAAATTCCGTGATTCCTTAAAAAGACTGGGAGATGTTTATGTTAATGATGCCTTTGGCACTGCTCATAGAGCTCATAGCTCTATGATGGGAGATGGGTTTGACATTCGAGCCTCAGGATTTTTGCTGAAAAAAGAACTTCAATATTTTGCTAAAGCGCTTGATAATCCAGACCGACCATTCCTTGCTATTTTAGGAGGTGCTAAAGTTGCTGATAAAATACAACTTATTGAGAGTCTTCTTGATAAAGTTGATGAGATGATTATTGGAGGTGGAATGGCATACACATTTTTGAAAGTAATAAACAATATGGAAATTGGAAATTCTCTTTTTGATGCTGAAGGTGCTAAAATTGTAGAAAAACTCGTTGCAAAAGCCCAAGAGAAGAACGTTACTATTTATCTTCCAGTTGATTTCGTAACAGCTGACAAATTTGCTGAAGATGCAAATACTGGAAGTGCTAAAATTGCTGATGGGATTCCATCTGGCTGGATGGGTCTTGATGGTGGACCAGAAACAGTTAAAAAGTTTGTTGGACCTATTTCAAAAGCTAAAACCATTGTATGGAATGGCCCTATTGGAGTTTTTGAATTTCAAAAATTTGCCAACGCTACTAAAGCAATTATGGATGCAGCTGTAGATGCTACAGCTCGTGGTGCCACTGTTATAATTGGTGGTGGCGATACTGCTACTTGTGCTGCTAAATGGGGCACTGAAAGTAAAGTCAGTCATGTTTCTACTGGTGGGGGAGCTAGTCTTGAGCTTTTGGAAGGAAAGGTTTTACCAGGAGTTGCCGCTCTTTGTAATGCTTAGATATGAGTGCAAGTAAGGTGTGCGTTAGTCTAATCTATTTGATGTTCATGTGATAATCTATGATCTTTCATTAATTCATGTTTTGTTGAAAATAAAATTCTCCTATCTTCTTTTTTTTAAAGCTTTCCCAATATTAATTCTCTGCAAATGTTGATTTTGAATTTTTAGTTAATTTTGATGGATAGCGATCCCCCCTTTTTTGGCCAGCAAATACTCCTTAAGCGGTGCTTTTATTGACTAGAAAGGGCTCTGCATTTTAAGGCCATAAGCTTCAAAAGCAAATTGATCATTTAGTATGGTACTCATCGTTTTGATTTATTGATTAGCAATCCAAGTTTGTTTATTTTACACCCAACAAAGAAAATTAGTGTCAAAGAGCTTAATGCCTGTCCTGTGGGAAGAAATCATATAGAACTGATTGTCAAATCCATCGACCAAAAAAAAAAAAAAAAAAAAAAAAAAAAAAAAAAAAAAAAAAAAAAAAAAGAAGATTAGCGTGAGTTTTACCAGATAAATATAATTTAGCAGATTATGAACGCGGTTATGACTTTAGGGTAAAAACACGAGTGGCAAGACAAAGCCTAAAATTCGTGTTAGTAATTTTCTAAATGTTGTTGGTATTTTTCAAATCATAGACTTCAACATCATTGAAATTAGGGGTTGTTACTTCTGTTATCCATGTATGGCACTTTGGACAAACCGAACTTCGACTCACTTAATTTTACGCTCTTACTCAGGAGGGTCACCAATGCGGAGAAAGTGGTTGACAGTGCTGTCAATCTTCTCTGACTGGCCTCGTTGAGGGATAAGGGTTAGAACTTTTGCGCGTTGATACTGAAGTAAGTAGGTATCTTCAGCTCATTTGGTGCGATGCCTTCCTCAAGGACGTTGGCAGCCATTTTTTGAGGGAATGAAACGCATGATGATCCTTACCGGGGATGCTTGGCGTAAGGTGGAGTATGTCGCTCTATAACCTTCAGGAACGGAATTGAGTATAGCTTAACCATCACCTGCGTTCCTATATCAAGATCAACGCTTATGTTTTGTTCCTCTCTCTGTGCGAAACTTTTAAGTCAGGTTGGTCATATTTTACCAATATTCATTTTTATTAAATATCTTATTTTGAGTATCTAGTTGAAAATTTATCAATTCAGGAAGTAAAGAGACCCAAACTTACTAAAGGAAGCATTTCAGTAATAATAATAAAAAAATTGGATGCCTGTTTGAACAGATACATATGTAGTTAATCATTTATGCTTTTTTGGGAGAGGGGGCATTCACCAGAAACCTCCCAAAAATTAATTAGAAAGAACCGTGGGAAAAAAGAAGTCGTTTACGAGAACCTGTATTCTGACCTCTCACGTACCCCCCGCCCCACACGCACCAGAAAAAATCCCACATGAAAACGTGTGTATGGTTCCCAATAACCAATGCTATGTCAAATAGTTTGTGGTACGAACTGTAATTAAGGAGCGACCCGGGTCAATAGTAACCGAAACTCTAAAAAACGGAATTTTGATACCAATAGATCTTTCAAATGATTAGATTCTTATGTTGATTTTAAATATATAAGTTCCATTAAGTTTAGTCTAACCCATCAAAGTTTACGACCCTAAGAAAATTAGCCTGAATTTTGAAAAAAGGGGGAGACACCCCCTATAGTATCTGGATGAGAACCACACCACCAAATTCAGCGTATCAGAGATTCCTACCCTAATGGTTTCAAGCTTAATATGGAATTTTTTTTTGCCAGAGGTCATGGATGTTTATTTTTTCTTCTGTTGTCCCCAGGGAGGATCTTATCGACCCACTGGGCCTAGTACATAAGGAGAGGACTCATTCTAACGGAAATTAAAAGTTCTAGTGGTATTTTTAAGTGACAAAAAATTGGAGGGCAATTAGACCCCTATCATGCTACTTCTTTCCCAAGATCATCTTATCAAAATTCCAAAATGGTTATTTTATTCAGCATAGTTGAAATGCCCAATAGATATGTCTTTGGAGATAACATGATCCTCCACAACCCCCGGGGAAAGGTCTTGTTACAAAACTTTCCCATTATTTACACATGGTATTCGCTATTGGGAAGAAAGCATACATCTTTCGGGTAGGGAGGAGAGGACGAATTTTCTAATGCGGGGATTTTGCACGGGAAAATTTTCCATGGAGAGGGGAGTTTTCAGGGGGTGAACTTTTCGTAGGAAATTTATTCTGGGGAATTTGTCAGAATTTCTATACAAAATTGATTTCTCTTCATCGACTCAATTTTACGGGTGGAGGTTTTAAGGGTAATTGTCCGGGGTAAACGTTTGAAAGGTTTGAACTTGCTCAGAGGACATTTCCTTGGGAGGGGGATTTTCCGTGGAGATGGAGCCAGATATCCTTGCATTATTGAAAAAGCGATCAGAAATTAAATAGAAAAAGATTGTTTATGCCGAAATTAAGGAGCAACATTAAAACTCAAAACGAACAGAAATTATTACATATATGAGGGGGGGGGAGCGCCCCTTCCTCAGGGTGTTACTCCTCCTCAACACCTTACTTTTAAGGTAAAGTTTGAATATTGTACCAATTTATGTTTTAAGGGGTCAAAGTTTTGCGATGTATTGAGTTTGACTTTTTTAGATTAAGTTTGGTTTAAACTGGGTTTCGTGTTTTTGCTTGTGAGGTTCGAAATCATATATAATGTTTTACTACTGTCACTACTGTGTTTGGGCCTATGTTTTCCCGTTAAGTTTTGTTTTAAATTTTTAGTATTGGAGGTTTTTGTTTTTTTTTATGTGTGGTGGTTAAAGTTTTTCATTTGTTAGATTTCTGTTTTTGCATTCACATTTTTGGTATTTCGATTTAGTTTTTGTATTTAGATTTAAAGTTTTTCTAGTATATGGAGTTTTTCTAAAGCGTTTGAATTGTGAGTTTTGCATTTAACTTTCGGTATTAGGAAGTATTCGATTGTGCGCGTTGGTTTTAAGATTTTGTGTGTTTAATTTTTTCTGTTATGAGGTGAAATTTTTATCTGTTGTCAATTTTTGCACTTAGATTTAATTTTGTTGTGGTTAGGGCCATATAGTGTTTGTCAGGTTTAAGTTTCCTTGATTGAAGCCTAGGACTCGGGTTTTTATATTTGAAGTTTAGTTTGTTTCGTGGGGTGGGGACCATTGGGAGTAAGATCGGTATCTCATAATTTTAATTCATGGTCATGGATTGTTAAAAAAAAAATGCTAGAAAGAAAAGAAAGGAAAAAATATAAACATGTTTTGGGTTTGTTTTTGCATTTGGTTAAAGCTTGCATTTATTACATTTTTGTTTTATGGGATGTTAAGTTTTTAAATTTTGATTTTAAGTTTTTTTAGTGCTTGAAGTTCTTGTGTATAGTGTTAAATTGTGTTTTTAGGTATTGGAACATTTCGATACATTTTTTTGGTTGTCTTTAGGTTTTAATTAACTTTTTTTTTGGGAAGGGGGATGGCTTAACCAGTTTCTTAGATATAGCTCACTTTTAGATATTAACCATTTTTATGTTTTTTTAGTTTTTAGGTATCGAAACAATTCGATAGTTTTTTTTGGTTGTTTCTTGGTTTATTTTTTTGTTTTGGGAAGGGGGAAGGCTTAACCAGTTTCTTAGATATGGTTTACTTTTAAACGCTAGTTATTTTGATGTTGTTTTATGTTTTAGGTAATGGAACATTTTTAATAGATTTATTAGCTGTTTCTAGGTTTTAATATTTTTTTTGGGAGGGGGAGGAGGAAGAATTAACCATTTTCTTAGATATGGTTTACTTTTAGACGCTACTTATTTTTACGTTTTTTTTTTAGTTTTTAGGTATTGGAACATTTTGATGGATTTTTGTTTTTGTTTTTAGGTTTTAATTTTTTTTAGAAGGGAGAAGGCTTATTTTTATGTTTTTATTGTTTTGAGGCAATAGAACATTTCCATAGATTTTTGTTTTTGTGTTTAGGTTTTAATTTTTTTGGGGGATGGGGGAAGGCTTAACCAGTTTTCTTAGATATGGTTTACTTTTACACGTTACCTAATTTTATGGTTTTTTTTTTAGTTTTTTTTTTATTGGTGCATTTTGATAGATGTTTTTATTTTGGAAGACATGGGGGGGGGAGGCTTTATCAGTTTCCTAGATACGGCTTATTTTTTAGTGTTTGAGTTGCAATTTTTCGTAGCTATTTCTTAGGTTTTTTTTATTTAGGATTTTTATTATTAACACTGATTATTTATTTAGTTACTTTTTATATATGGAGTATAATTTTCGTATTTGATATTTGACTTTCGTATACGGGACAGACATTTGTATTTGTGCCATTAATTTTAGGCCCATTGGATTTAACTTTGAAGGTTTTTGTTAAGATTTCACCACATTGGATTAATAATTCTTTTTGTAGGGTTTTAGTCTTCTTATGTTGTTTTAGCTGGTTTCTTGCAGGTTTTAGTTTATGTTTAAGGGGTCCAAGTCTTATAATGAATTGCGTTTGAATTTTTTAATTTAAGTTAAATGTTTTTGTGTGTGAGATTCGAGTTTCTAAAAGATGTTTAAACTATTGTATGAAGTTATGGTTTGGCATTAAATTTCGTTTTTGAGCTTATGTTTTCACATTAAGTTTCGTTTTAAGTTTTCACTATTGGGGGTTTTGTTTTTTTGTGTGTGTTGGTTAAAGTTTTTAATTTGTTAGATTTCTGTTTTTGTATTCACATTTTTAGTATTTCGATTTAGTTTTTGCATTTAGATTTAAAGTTTTGCTAGTATTTGGAGTTTTTCTAAAGCGTTTGAACTGAGTGTTTTGCATTTAACTTTCGGCATTAGGAGGTATTCGATTGCGCGCATTGGTCTTAAGATTTTGTGTGTTTTAAATTTTCAGTGATGAGCTGAAATTTTTATATGTTGTCAATTTTTGAACTTAGATTTAATTTTGTTGTTATTAGGGCATAACATATAGTGTTTGTCAGGTTTTAGTTTCCTTCATTGAGGCCTAGGGCTTGGGTTTTATATTTGAAGTTTATTCTATTTCGTGGAGTGGGGACCTTTTGGAGTAAGATGGGTATCTCAAAATTTTGATTCATGGTCATAGATTGTTAAAAAAATTCTAGGAAGAAAAGAAAGGAAAAAACATAAACTTGTTTTGGGTTTGGTTTTGCACTTAGTTAAAGCTTGCATTTATTCCAATTTTGATTTATGGGATGCTCAGTTTTTAAATTTAGATTTTTAGTGTTTGAAGTTCTTGTGTATAGTGTTTAAATTGTGTTTTACATTTAAATTTCTATACTAGAAAGGTTTTGTTTGTTTATATTTGTTTTGAGCTTTTGTATATGGCTTAACTTTTTATTTTAATGGGCTGAAATTTGTATATGGAAGTAATGGTTTTGGAGTGTAAAATTTTTTTTTTCAAAATTTGGTTTTAATTTCTTTAATTGGGGTTTGTAGATTTTGTTTTGGTATTATAAAATTAAAATCTTATTTTTACAACTGTTCTTTTATGATGACGGTGGAGATGAGTATGTCATTACAATGGAGTCCAAGTTCTCTTGAGAAGTTTTTAATCCTTGGTGAATACACAATAGCTTCTAGTGGGAGGATATTAGGGTTCGGGTCTAATTGTAAGAGGTGGAGGGGCTACCGATGCACAACAATCACATGGTGACCCTGTTCTCACAATTCTCACTGCCCCATTGGCAGTGCATTCAATAGAGAATGAATCAAATATACGCTCTTTTCTCATTTATATAAACACGCATCCGTGATCATTCTTTTGGCAAAAAATGAAAAATCCACATTTTTGGAGATATGAGCTTGAAACTTTTTAAGTAGAGTTGTCTAATACGCTGAATCTGTGATTTTCATTAAGTTTCTGTGAATGTTAGGGTCTGTTTTTCCCGTTTTTTAAACATAAGGCAAATTTCCTCAGGTTCGTAACTTTTGGCGAGCAAGACTAAACTTGATGAAACTTGTATATTTGAAATCAGCATAAAAATACAATTCTTTTCTTTTGATTTATCTATTGGTATCAAATTTTCGTTTTTTGGAGTTTCGGTTGCTGTTGAGCCACTTCAGTTGTCACTTTTTACTAACAGTTCATTACCACGAACTGTTTGATTCTTTTAAGTTATTTCCTTTATCACCTTAATCACTTTATCACTTTAAGTTATTTCCTTTATTCTTTTTATCATCTTCCGTGGTGATAAAAAACGTTACCTATTTTTGTATTTGTTTCTTAAAATTTGGTTGGACGTGTATTTTTTTTCGGCGGGGGGGGGGGGGGGGGCTTTAGTGGTCTCTTAGATGCATTTTACTTTTTACTGTTTAAGTTTAAATTGTTTGTGGGTAGTGCTTATGTTTTTTAGGTAGAATTTATTATTATTTATACTATTGCTGTACATTTAAGTTATTTGTTTAGATACCTTTTAATTGTGGATCGTAATTTTTTGTGTTAAGCGTTTGACTTTTTTTTGTATACGAGACGGAAGTTTGTTTTGTGACATTAAAATTTCACCCATGGGGTTTAGTTTTTAAGCTTTTTGTTTTGATTTTTATGCATAACATTTAAGTTTCTTTTTTTCAGGGTTCTAGTCTTTTTAAGTTACTTTGGTTGTTTTCTCTCAGTTTTAGTGATATTTAAGGGGATCAAAGTTTTGAACTGTATTTGGAATGATATTTTTTCATGTTTTCTGTCTGATGTGTTAAAATTCTTATATGATGTTCAAGTTATTTTTTATGGGTTTATAGTTTCGCATTAAGGTTCGTTTAAACTTTTAGTATGTCTTCCTATGCGATTTTTAGTTTCAACGTTAAAAATATAGTATTCAATGATTTCTGACCTAGGGAATTTTATTTAAAATTTTTGTTTCTATATGTTGTTATATATCTTTTATATTGTTTATAGATAAAATAAGATTTGTTGCAAAAAACCTGCGAGCTGTAACAACACAAAATAAGGCCTACAAACAAAGCTCTAGGAACAAAATACAAATTTAAGTGATGTTACCCTCACCCCCTCCAAAAAAACTACCAAAGTCCAAACTTTAACCGACAAATATCAACCATAATAAAGTCGATTCCTAAGAACGATAACAAGGTATTCCCTCAAAGGTGATTCCCTATGTTTAGTCCCTAAACGAAGAATTTTACATAACTATTTAATAGCACATATGATGCTTTCAGCTATCCACTCAATAGACATTATTCACTGCCAATCACTCGTCAGAAACATTCATTTTGCAAATTTTCATTCACACATCCACACTAAGGGCAAAAGTAGTAGTAATCCGCCAGCCTAGATTTTCCCCAAAAATTCCTTCTTCTTACCAACAATAAATTCTTCAAATCCTCTCCATTCAACGCAAACTAAAAAAAAAACTTCCCCCCAACACTCTTTAAACCAACACCCAAAACCTCAAAGATTTAGATTGATTTTTATCAGCCTTTCACTCATGGATTTATTTTCCATTTAGGGTTCGCGAGACCATCCATACTGATACGCTTTCATCCATTGTGCCTTTTCCTTCGTTCCTTATCTCCGAAAAGCGGTCCAAAATTGTCTTAGTCTGGTTTGGCCCTGGATCATGTCCTTCAAACTCTACAAATAGGCTGACTTAAGAAGCTGAAGTAAAGTAGCTTTAATAATTAGGTAGCTTAATTATTTTCTCCCTAAATTTCACCATTGTAACCAATCTAACGCTCTTGAAAGGGAAAAGCCCGAAATCTTTTTTCAGTTCCACTGAACTAAAAGAATCCTTCAAGCCTAAAATTGTCTTAAAATATCTTACCTGAACTACTTCTAACTTAGCTTAACTTGGTGAAAACCTGGACCCATAATTTAAACTAGAAGCTAATTTTGTCTGAAACACTTTCCTGGATCCCCATGCGATATTCCCCCATTGTGCGGATCCCCCATTTTTGCGGTATTGGAGCATTTTTTTATGGATGTCGTAATTGTTTCTGGGTTTAAATTATTTTTCGGTTTTTCTTCTTTTTTTGGTTGAGGTTATCTATGCTGTTTCTTCAATGCGGTTTAAATTTAAATATAAATTTTAATTTTAAATAAAAGTTTATAGATCATTATAGATCAAGATCAAGTTTATAGATCTTGTGCATTTGTTAGTTATTGGAACGTTTTTAGTGAATTTTAATTATTGTTTTAAGTTTTCTTTTTTTTTTGGGGGGGGGGGGGTTAACTAGTTTCTTAGATTTGGTTTACTCTTAAACGCTACTTATTTTTATATTGTTTTATTTTTTAAGTAGTGGAATATTTTTAATATGTTTTTATTGTTTTTAGGTTTTAATTTATTTTTTTGGGAAGGGGGGAAGGCTTAACCAGTTTCTTAGTTTTGTTTTACTTTTAGATGTTACCTGTTTTTATGTTTTATTTTAGTTTTTAGGTATTGGAACATTTCGATAGATTTTTTTTGGTTGTTTTTTTTGGTTATAATTATTTTTGGAAAGGGGGAAGGCTTAAGAAGTTTCTTAGATATGGTTTACTTTTAGACGTCACCTATTTTTTATGTTTTTTTATTTTTTAGGTATTGGAACATTTCTACAGATTTTGTTTTGTTTTTAGGTTTTAATTTTGTTTGTAGAAGGGGAAAGGCTTATACAGTTTCTTAGATATGTTTTACTTTTAGACTTCACCTATTCTTAGGTTTTTATTGTTTTTAGGTAACAGAACATTTCAATAGATTTTTTCTTTGTTGTAGGGTTTAATTTTTTTTTGGGAAGGGGAAAGGCTTAACCAGTTTCTTAGATATGGCTTACTTTTACACGTTACCTAATTTTATATTTTTTTTGTTTTTGGGTATTGGAACATTTTGATTAATGTTTTTTGTTGTTTTTGGGTCTTTTTTTGGAAGATAGGGGGGGGGGGGGTCTTTATCAGTTTTTTAGACACGGTTTATTTTTTAGTGTTTGATTTACAATTTTCGTAGCTAATGCTTATGTTTTGTATGTATAATTTTTTATTATTAAGACTGATTGTTTGTTTAGTTACTTTTTAATTGTGGAGTATAATTTTCTTATTTGATAGATGGATAGATAGATAGATAAGTGTATTTCAAAACCTCAGTTTATCGACAAATCTCAGTGCTCAAACAGCAGCGCATTCAGCCGATCTTGAATCAAATATGCCTTCCTGTCTCAGTTAAATAAAAAAAACAAACAAGTTTTTTCAACTAAAAGTAAGAAGCAACATTAAAAATTAAAACGGACAATTTTTTTTACGTATATGATGCGGGTTGTATCCTCCTAAATACCTCACTCTTTACGCTAAAGTTTTTTAGTACTTTTAAAAAAGGTTTTCATTAGTTTAGTTAAACGAGCCTTGTGTTCCAGGAGTCGTTCTTAAGGAATCGGGTCGAAGTTCAAACTATAGCGTAAAGAGCGAGGTGTTAAGGAGGAGGCAACCCCCTTCATATACATAATAATTTCTGTTCATTTTAAGTTTTGATGCTTCTCCTTACGTTCAGTCGAAAAGACTTCTTTAATTTAATTTCTGATCGTTTTTTAAATAATCCAAGGAAATCTGGCCCCACCTCCACGGAGAAATGCCCTCGCAACGGAATTATCTTCTAGATAATTCAATCCCGTTGAAAATTTTCCAATGACAATTACCCTTAACAACTACACACGTAGAATTGACAGGAAAAGAGAAAGTAAAACAGTTTCTTCTTTAACCTCTACCATCCTTCCTCCAAAATTAAAATCAACCTCCTCTTTGCTCCTTAATACTAATACTACTGACTTCAATATTATACATCTCTTATGGGCCTAGGAAATCATTGAATTTTCCGTGTGTAGGACTTGTATATTTTTGCGGTATTGGAACATTTTTTACTGGATGCTGTAATTGTTTCTGGGTTTTAATTTTTCTCGTTTTTCTTCTGTTTTGGGGGGAAGGGGGTCTAAGTTGTTTCTCGGATGTGGGTTAAATTTAAACCACAAATATAGAGTGAAAAATAAAATTAAAATTATGAATCATTCAAAACAAAAATGAGAAGGAAAGGAAATGCAAATATTGAATTTATAAAAGGAAAACATATTAAGTCTTGTAGTGACGTCACAATGAAAAATGAAAATGACGTCATATGGTATATATATATATAGAGATGTAATGCGTGCCATTTTTTAGTTTCTTTTTAATTTTCACTGGTGAAGTGTCAGGTAGTGCTCCCAGAGAAGGATATTTGAGGATTTAAAATGCAGTGAACTAAGGATGGATTTCAGGTAAGGAATGTTTATGCTCTTTTCAAGGAAACTTTGTTGAGTGGATGCAAAGGTGCATGAGTCATAGTTATGGTTAGGGCCAGAAACATACATCTTTCCTTTTTTTCCGCAGCTTTTCTCACGGAATCCGACCAAATTTTTAGGAGATATCTGCATGAATTTATTTTCAAGTCGGAAAAAGTAGGGGTTAGCATTTTTAGGATTCGTATTTCAGTTTTTGAATTTGTTTTCCCGTTTTTATTCTTGGGCTAAAATAATAATGTGCATTATATTCAAGAGGATATCTATTAAAACTATTATTCTTACATGAACCAATTGTTATAATTTATAAAGGCTTAAGTTTAGTCATATTGGGTTTAATAGATTTTAACTTCTATTAGCACTTAAGTTTTGTTTTGTCCTTTTTTTTGAAATTATAAATCTGTCTCCCTTTGCTTATGATATTGGATTCAGGGTTCAAGGCTATTTTTTTGTTTTGGGTTTAAGTTTATGGGTGTGACGCTGAAGTTTCATTTTCATTTTTTTTAATTTGAGGTTTAGTTTTGTCTGCCAGGCTTGAGTTCTTAAGCAGGAAATTCAAATTTGTTTTACGGAGTTTTTACATTGCCAGAATTCTCTTCTGATATTCTTCTTATGTCCTGGTCTCTTATTGTTAACTCAGTTTTACGTGTGGAGATGCTAAGGATAATTGTCTGAGTTAAATTTTTACTAGAATTGAAATATCTACAGGATAAATCTGTGGGAAGGATGTATATATTCCTTGAGGTGCATTGAGATATCTTGGCATTACTTAAAAAATAATCAGATATTAAATAAAAAAAGTTTTTTCAACGGAAAGTAAGGAGTAACCTTAAAACTTAAAACACAATTTTCTTCCACATGACAAATTCCTTCATGGAAAGTTATTCCAGCATATCCCTTTCTTCTCAAACCCTCCTCCAACCAGAAAATCTCCCCTGAAAATGTCTCTACATATCCTAATAAACATTACTATATGTAAGCACTGGTCAAAGTTTGTAGCTTGTAGCCCCTCCCCTGTGGACGTTGAGGGAATAATTCGTCCCCAAAGACATACTTACAGGGTCATCGACACATTCAATAAAATGGCTATCTCAGAATTTTGACCCTGTGACTTTGGGAAAATAATTATCGTGGGAGGGATCCTAAGTGCCTTCAAATTTTTTGGGTCACTTAAAAAGGGCACTAGAAATTTTCATGTCCGTTATAATGAGCCCTCTTGTAACACCCTAGGACCACTGGGTCGATACGATCACCCTGGGAAAAAAAAAAAAAAAAAAAAAAAAAAAAAAAAAAAAAAAAAAAAAAAAACTCGGCCTTCTGGCAAAAAATACAAAGTTCCACATTTTTGTAGATAGGAGCTTGAAACTTCTAAATTAGGGTTTTCTGATATGCTGAGTCTAATGGTGTTATTTTCGTTAAGATTATCTGACTTTTAGGGGATGTTTTCTCCTATTTTCTAAAATAGGGCAAATTTTCTCAGGCTCCTAACTTTTGATGGATAAGACTAAACTTGATAAAACCTATATATTTAAAATCAGCTTTAAAAGACAATTCTTTTCATGTAGCTATTGGTATCAAAATTCCATTTTTTTGAGTTTTGGTAACTATTTAGCCCGGTCGCTGCTTACTTCAAGTTCGCTACCACGGACTGTTTGATAGCATTGAAGGTTTGCATTTACCTTCTTTCCCTTTGGTTAAAGTGGTCATTTGTTAGATTTGTGTTTTTTTTTATTTGGGGAGATAAGGTTTGTATATTCAGCTTTACATACTCATAAAAAATTTTATATATATATAAATATATATATATATATATATATATATATATATATATATATATATATATATATATATATATATATATATATATATATATATATATATATAGTTTCATAAATCAGATTTTAATTTTCGTTAGTATTTGAAGCTTTTTTATATAGTGTCTAAATTGTATTTAGTATATAAATTTCTATACTAGAAAGGTTTTATTTTTTTATGTTTGTTTTGAGATTTCGTGGCTTAACCTTTTTTGGGATTCGCTAAAATTTATTTTGAAGTAAAGGCTTTGTGCTTAGATTAAAATGTTTGTTGTTAGATTAAAATATTTCTTGTTAATCCGGTTTTATTCATTAATTGGGGTTTGGGGATTATTAGGGGATTTTAAGTTTTGTTAAGTATGTAGTTACTATATACGAAGTCAAAATTTTCTTGGGAAGTGTTTAATTTTTCGTATATGCACATGCACTGCTAGTAGGAGGAAAATTGGGGGTCGGATCTAATTATTAATAGTAATTATTAATGCTTAATTGTCATTTTTCATTATTAATTATAAATACTAATTATTAATACTATTATAGTATATTGAAGTTATTTGTTTAGGTATCTTTCAAATTTAGATTACAATTTTTGTGGTAGATGTTGGACTTTTTGTGTATACGGGATGGGGTTTTTCGTCTGTGGAATTAAATGTTGGATCAAAGGTTTAAATTTTTTGTTTAGATTCATGTATATTAGATTGAATATTCTTTTTTTAAGGGTTCTAGTCTTTTTTTGGCATTTTATCAGTTTTCTCTCGGGTTTCATTTTATATTTAAGATGTCAAAGTTTTGAAATGGATTGAGTTAGAGTTTTTTAAATTAGGTTATATATATATATATATATATATATATATATATATATATATATATATATATATATATATATATATATATATATATATATATATATATATATATATATATATATATATATATATATATATAAGTGATCATATACTTTACAGTGTTCGTATTTAAATTTGTTTAGGTACCTTTTACATGTGGAGTACAATTCATTGTGTTTGTTGTTTGACTTTCGAATACCAGACGGAAGTTTACGCTTAAAACAATAAATTTTGGTCCGTGGGATTTGATTTTTAAGCCTTTTGTTTAGTGTTTTTGTACATTCCTTTTTTAGTGTTCTAGTCTATTTCTCTTGCTTAAGCTGTATTCTCTCGGGTTTTAGTTTATAATTAAGTTAGCTTTTGTTAATTAAGAATAGTTTCAGGTTTGTTTTTGATATTTAGTATTTAATTTCTAGTAATGTTTAGTTTTAATGTGTAAAATATTAGGATTCAATGTAGTTTGGCCAATTGGAATTAATTTTAATTTTTTGTTTAGATATTTTGTTATATAGTTTTTATATTGTTTTATAGATAAGATGTATATCAAAAAGACTTTAGCCTTTAGCTGCATATAATACAGCCTACAAACAAAACTCGAGGAAAAAAAATGTGATGTAAAAAGAAAAATTATTAACAAGTTCCAAATATTGACCGAAAAACACCGACCATAATAAAATTTGATTCCTAAGAGCGAAAACAAACTGTCCCCTTGAGTGTCATTCCCTATGTTTAATCCCTAATCCACACCTAGGACAGAAGTAGGGGCCTTCAGGCAGCCTTCTAGCCTCTATTTTCTTAGGGGAATTAACCAGCTTCATAGATGATTACTTTTTTCGGTTTCCAGTCTGTCTATGTTGTTTAAACATTTTTCTTTCGGGTTTTAGTTCATAATTCAGGAGTAAAAGTTTTTAAATTATGTTGGGTTTTGGTTTTTTGATTAGTGTTTCTGTTTTTGTGCCTGAGGTTTGAGTTCATATGTGATGTTTCAACTATTTTGTGTGGGTTTATACTTTTTATGGCACTTGGTATTAACCAAGTGACATATAGCAATCGCCAATTCTGTCGGTCTGTCTGTCTGTCTGTCGGTCTGTCTGTCTGTCTGTAGGTCCCGGTTTTGCTACTTTAGGCACTTCCAGGTAAGCTGGGACGATGAAATTTGGCAAGCGTATCAGGGACTGGACCTGATTAAATTAGAAATAGTCGTTTTCCCGATTTGACCATCTGGGGGGGGGGCGGTTAATTCGGAAAAAATAGAAAAAATGAAGTATTTTTAACTTATGAGCGGGTGATTGGATCTTAATGAAATTTGATGTTTGGAATGATATTGTGTCTCAGAGCTCTTATTTTAAATCCCGACCGGGTCTGATGACATTGGGGGGAGTTGGAGGGGGGAAACCTAAAATCTTGGAAAACACTTAGAGTGGAGGGATCGGGATGAAACTTGATGGGAAAAATAAGTGCAAGTCCCAGATACATGATTGACATAATCAGAACTGATTCGTTCTCTTTGGGGTAGTTTGGGGGGGGGAGTAATTCTTAAAAATTAGAAAAATGAGGTATTTTCAACTTACGAACGGGTGATCGGATCTCAATGAAATTTGATGCTTAGAAGGATATCGTGTCTTAGAGCTCTTATTTTAAATCCCGACCGGATCTGGTGATGGGGGCGGGGAGTTGGGAGGGGGAAACCTAAAACTTGGAAAACACTTAGAGTGGAGGGATCGGGATGAAACATGGTGGGAAAATTAAACACAAGTCCTAGATAGATGATTGACATAAACGGAACGGATCTGCTCTCTTTGGGGTAGTTGGGGGGGGGAGTATTTCTGAAAAATTGAAAAAAATGAGGTATTTTTAACTAACGAACGGGTGATCGGATTCAATGAAATTTGATATTTAGAAGGATATCGTGGCTCAGAGCTCTTATTTTAAACCCGACCGATCTGGTGACATTGGGGGGGGGGGGGGAGTTGGCAGGGTAAACCTAAAACTTGGAAAACACTTAGAGTGGAGGGATCGGGATGAAACTTAGTGGGGAAAAAACACGAGTCCTAGATACTTGATTGACATAACCAGAACGGATCCGCTCTCTATGGGGTAGTTGGGGGAGGGGGTTAATTCTGAAAAATTAGAAAAAAGGAGGTATTTTTAACTTACGAACGGGTGATTGAATCTCCATGAAATTTGATATTAGAAGGATATCGTGTCTCAAAGCTCTTATTTAAAATCCTGACCGGATCTGGTGACATTAGGGGAAGTTTGGGGTGGGGAAACCTAAAATGATGGAAAACGCTTAGATTGGAGGGATTGGGATGAAACTTGGTTGGAAAAATAAGCGGAAGTCTTGCATACGTGATTTACATAATTGGAACGGATCCGCTCAATTGCGGGGGGGGGGGGGGTAATTCTTAAAAATAGAAAACAATGACTTATTTTTAACTTACGAAGGAGTGATCGGATCTTCGTGAAACTTTATATTTAGAAGGATCTCGTAACTCAGATCGCTTATTTTAAATCTCAACCGGATCTAGCGTAATTGGAGGGGGCAGTTGAGGGGAGCCAGAAATCTTAGAAAATACTTAAGAGGTGAGAGGAAGAATCAAAACCAGTCTAAGATACTTGACTAACATAACTGGACCGGATCTGCTCTCTTTGGTGGAGTTGGGGGGTGGGGGGGTGGGGTAATTTTGAAAATTGAGGCATTTGTAACTTACGAAAGGGTGACCAGATCTTAATCAAATTTGATATTTAGAAGGATCTTGCGCTTTAAAGCTCTAATTTTAAATACCGATCAGATCCTGTTACATTCGGGGGAGTTGGAGGGGGAAACCGGAATTCTTGGAAAACGTGAAAATTTGGGTATTTTTATTTTACGAACAGGTGATCGGATCGTAAAGAAATTTGATATTTAGAAGGAATTCATGTCTCAGAGCTGTTATTTCAAATCCCGACCAGATCTTTTGACATTGGGGGAGTTGGAGGGGGAAATCTTGGAAAAACACTTGGAGTGTAAGAATCGGGATGAAGCTTGGTGGATAGAATAAACAAATGTCCTTGATACGTGATAGACTGAACCATACTGGTTTCGCTTTTTCTGGGGGAGTTGAGGGGAGGGGTTCATTGATTTGGCGAGTTTGGTGCTTCTGGACGTGCTAAAACGATGAAAATTGGTAGGCGTGTCAGGGAGCTTCACAATTTGACTTGATAAAGTCGTTTTCCCAGATTTGACCATCTGGGGGGCAAAAGGGAGAGGAAAAATTAGAAAAAATTAGGTATTTATAACTACGAGGGGGTGATCGGATCTTAATGAATTTTGATATTTAGAAGGACTTTGTGACTCAGAGCTCTTATTTTAAATCTTGACCGGCATTAAGCCTCTTATTTTCCTTTTTAAATCAATCTATTGATTTATAGAATTTTGCAAGAGCTCATACCATATGATCTCTTGGCTCTTAGCTCTTCTTGCCTCGTCACAAGTGCCATATGAGCTCTTAGCTCTTGTTAATTATGCGTTTAAAATTTTTAGTATTTATTTTTAAGTAATTTTTAGTTCTATTTTAAATTTTTTGGATTCAGTGAATTTGAGCCAATAAGATTTAGCTTTTAAGCCTGCAGGTACCTGTGTGATCATAGTGTGTTTTGATTTGGTTCTATGCAGTTTCTAATTATCCCGATTTTTTTCCTTAATATGTCTATAGCATTAGTAGTAGTAGTAATTGTAAAATTGATTGTAGCCTAAGCTTTAGTGACATCAGTAGTAATAGAAGTAGTAATAATAATAACAATAGCAGTAGTATGATTAGAAGTAGCAGCTTTAGGTTGCACATATTTTCTATTCGTTAGTTCAACTTGCCTCACAACAAGCCCTGTTAGTTTCAACTTCACTCACCAAACTTTTCCTAAGATATTGCTGCTGCGTCCTTTTGACAGCCTGCAAACAGAGGGATTCAGTTCATATCCCCCCTTCAAAATTACATTAAAGTTTCACCATCATGCCCTTTGGAATAGTTGTAGTACTAGTCAATATAGTAGTAGTGATAATACCAGTATTACCAGTTATAATACATCCATGATCTTTCTTCTGACACGTAACTTTCATCTGGCTACTACCAGTAATAAAATATAATAGCGGCAATACTACTAGCAGCAGTAGTATTAACCAATTGGTCAATTGAAAATACCTCCCATCAAGTCCTGAAAGTTTGAATTTAATACAATTAGCCATTGCTATGACATTGCTGATATATCCTTTTGATAACTTGCATGTTTATATACTTCTTGAAATTTTCATCTCAATTCTCGTAGCCCTACAAGTAGTTGCAATTGAAGTAGTGGCTGCAATAGTAAATGTAGCAGTAACAGTAGCATTAGCAGTAGCGTGCACATGTTTCCTTTTGGTCTGATGATCTTCCGCTTTTACCTATTCTCTGATAGTTTCAACTGAATACCTGAATCAATTCTTAAGAAATGATATTTTTACAATGTGCATGCACATAGCGTCTGTTGATTTAGTTCAAATTCCCCTTAATACTGTAAATTGAGTAGGGTAGTAATAGTGGAGGTGGTAGTTGTAATAATATCGATAGCCTGAAAATAATGACTTTTCGATCATCTTCTTTATCATTTCCTGAATTTTCCAGATTAATATACAGAGTTATTCCTGTTTTTCTCCAAAACACTGTTTGTTCTCCAAAGAACTGTTTGTTCTGCCAAAGAACTGTTCTCCAAAGAACTGTTGTTTCTCCAAAACAACTGTTTGTTCTCCAAAACACTGTTTGTTTAATTAGAATAATAAAAAGTTTTTTTTAAGTACTCGAAAATATTCGAATCAAGAATTAGGTGTTGAGGAGGAGTAACCTCCCTCATATATGTAAAAATTTCCGATAGTTTTATGTATTAATGTTGCTCCTTATTTTGAGTTGAAAGAACTTGTTATTTTCATTTAATGATATATTGAATTGAACACTTCTTTTGTTGGGTTCTAGTCTGTTTAAGTTGTTTTAGCTGTTTTCTCTTGGGTTTTAGTTTATATTTAAGGGGTCAAAGTTTTCACTTTATTAGGTTTGAGTTTTATATTTTTTTATGTGAGGTTCTAGTTCATATATGATGTTTAAACTATTGCTTGTGGGCTTATGGTTTCACATTAAATTTCGTTTTTAGTTTTGGTATTGGTGGTTTTTACTTCTTTGTGTGTGTTTGCTTAAAGTGTTCATTTGTATGATTTGTGTTTTTTTTTTGTATTCACATTTTTTGTATTTTGGTTTAGTTTTTGTGTTTAGATTTAATGTTGTGCTAGTATTTAAAATTTCGTCTCTAGGGTTGGAATTGTGTACTTTGCGTTTAACTTTCAGTTTTAGGAGGTATTCGATTGTGCGCAATGTTTGCATGATTTTGTATGTTTTGATTTTTTCTGTGATGGGCCAAAATTTTTATGTGTAGTCAATTTTTTCTATTAAATTTAATTTTGTTGTACTTAGGGTATAACATATAGTGTATTTCAGGTTTTAGTTTCCTTGATTGAGGCCCTATGGATAAGGTTTTAATATTTGAAGTCTTAGTCATATTTTAGTTTTTAACATTTGAAGCATAGAGGTTGAAGTTTTAGTTTTAGATTGTGCGCGTTGGTATAAAGATTTTGTATGTGCGTAAATTTTTTTCTATGATTGGCTGAAATTTTTATGTTTAGTCAATTTTTGGCATTTAGAATTAATTTTAGTTTTGTGTTAGGGTATAACAAATATTGTTTGTCAGGTTTTAGTTTCTTTTCTATATTTGGTTTTTATTTGGAGGTTTTAATATTTGGAGTTTAGTTTATTTTCCGCTCGGCGGGGACCTTTTTGAGTAAGATAGGTATAGCAAAATTTAGATCTGTTGTCATGGTTGGTTAAAAACATGAAAGAAAACAGCAGAAAGGAAAAGGGTAAAGAGCATAAACACAGCTTGGGATTGTTTTTCTCTTTGGTTGAAGCTAACATTTATTATATTTTTGTTTTATGGGAAGTTAACTTTGTTTAATTTAGATTTTCAGGTTTTTCAGTGTCTGAAGTTTTGTGCTTACGGTTTAAACTGTGATTTTCCAGTGAATTTCTGTACTATAAAGGTTTTATGGGTTCATTTTGTTTTGAGCTTTTTGTATTTAGCTTATCTTTTTTAGCGATGAATTATAATTTTTAAGTTGAAGTAAAGCTTCTGTACATAGTTTAAAATTTTTTGTTGTCAGAGTGTAAATTTTTTTTGTTAATCTCTTTTTGTTTAAATCTATGTTTAAATTTTTTGTTTAAATCTCTTTAATTGAGGTTTGCTGTTCATTTTTGTATATTTTAAGTTTTGTTCTTCATTGTTGGTGGTGGAGGTGAGTATATAATTACTATATATGGAGTCTAAGTTTTCTTGGGAAGTGTTTAATTCTTCGTATATACACAGGTGCTACTAGTGGGAGGGTATTACGGTGTCTGGTCTAATTTTAAGGGATGGACGGGTCTGGCTGGGCAAAACCTTCACACAGCGGCCCTATTTTCACAAATCTCAGTGCACAGCTAGTAGCGCATTCTGGAGATCATGGATCGGACATGACCTATAACTGTAAGTAATGATTGACCCGGCTCAATAGTAAACGAAACTCTAGTAAACGAAAAACAAAATTTTGATACCAATAGATACACCCAAAATATGAGATTTTATGTTGATTTCAAATGTATACGTCTCATCAAGTTTAGTCTTACCCATCAAAAGTTACGAGATGAAAAATTTGCCTCATTTAAAAAAAGGGGGGAAACTCCTTATGAGTGGTAGAATCTTAAATAAAAACAAAACACCATCAGATTCAGCGTATCAGAAAACCCTACTGTTGAGGTTTTAAGCTCCTACTTTATATGTTTCAAGCTAAATATGGAATTTTGTATTGTTTGCCAGAAGAAAGATCACGGATACGTTTTTATTTGTATCTTTTTTTCCTAGGGGATGATTGTACTGACCCAGCGGTCCTAGAATATTGTGAGAGGGTTAATTTAAATGAAAATAAAAAGTTCTAATACCATTTTTAAGTGACCAAAAAATGGGAGGACAATTATACCCTCCACTCACGTTCCTTTTGTTTCTCAAAAGGGTCCAATTAACATTTTGAAATAGCCATTTTAATCAGCATAGTAGAAAGATCGATGATAAATATCTTTGGAAGTATCATGGCCCCCTCACACCCCGTGGGGAAAGGTCTTTAAGTTACAAAATTCGTCAATTGTTTACGTATAGTATTTTCTTTATTTGGAAATATGCCTACATTTTTCGGTGGAGGTTTTACTGTAGAGGTTTTAAGCTCTTATCTGAAAAAATGTGGAATTTGTATTTTTCAAACAGTTCGTGGTACCGAACTGTATGTAAGGAGTGACCTTTCAATAGGAACTAAGACTCTAAAAATGAAGTTTTGGTTCCAATAGATATTTAAAAGGATTCGAATCCTTATTCTGATTTTAAATATGTAAATTTTGTTAAGTTTAGTCTTACCCAACAAAGGTCGCAAGTCTGAAAAAATTTGCCTGATTTTTTAAAATGCGGGAATACCACTTTAATAGACATATAATCTTAATGAAAATCACTCCATTAGATTCAGCGTATCAGAGAACCCTACTTTAGTGGTTTTAAGCTCCTATCTGAAAAAAATATGGAATTTGTATTTTGTATTTTAACAAAGGTTGCAAGCCTGAGAAAATTTACCTGATTTTTAAAAATGAGGGAATACCCCTTTAAAAGACATATAATGATTAATGAAAATCACACCTTCAGATTCAGTGTATTAGAGAACCCTACTTTAGATTTTTCAAGCTAAATGTGGAATTTTGTATTGTTTGCCAGAAGAAAGTTCACGGATACGTTTTTATTTGTATCTTTTTTTTTCCTACGGGTGATCGTATTGACCCAGCGGTCCTAGAATATTCTGAGAGGGCTCATTCAAATGAAAATTAAGTTCTAATAATATTTTTAAGTGACCAAAAATTGGAGGGCAATTAGACCTCCACTTACTCCCCTTTTGTTTCTCAAAATGGTCAAATCAAAATTTTAAAATAGCTGTTTTGTTCAGCATAGTTGAAAGATCGATGATATATGTCTTTGGAGGTATCATAAACCCCCTCAAACCTTTAAGTTACAAAATTTGCCAATTGTTTACGTATAGTGTTTTTTTTTTTATTTGGAAGTATGCCTACATTCTTAGGGGGTATGGGAGTTTCTGCAGATGGATTTTCGGCACGAGAATAATTTTTCATGGAGAGGGTAGTTCCCAGGTGGTAAATTTTTCTGAAGAAATTTTGCACTAGGAGAATTTGCCAGAATTCCTATACGAAATTCCTCTTATGGATTGTTTTCTCATTCCTGATTCAATTTTGCAATTGGAGATGTTAAGTATATTTTTCCGGGTTAAATTTTGTCAAGGATTGAATTATCTAGAGAACACTAAAACTTAAAACGAAATATATAATTACTTATCTCAGGGTGTTACTCCTCCTCAACACCTCGCTTTTAAGCTAAAGTTTGAATATTGTACCAATTTATGTTTAAGGGGTCAAAGTTTTGCGATGTACTGAGTTTGAGATTTTTAGATTAAGTTTGGTTTAAATTAGGTTTCGTGTTTTTACATGTGAGGTTCGAAATCATATATAATGTTTTACTTCTGTCACTAGTGTGTTTGGGCTTATGTTTTCACATTAAGTTTCGTTTTAAATTTTTAGTATTGGAGGTTTTTGTTTTTTTGTGTGTGGTGGTTAAAGTTCTCATTTGTTAGATTTCTATTTTTGCGTTCAAATTTTTAGTATGTCGATTTAGTTTTTGCATTTAGATTTAAAGTTTTGCTAGTATATGGAGTTTTTCTAAAGCGTTTGAATTGTTAGTTTTGCATTTAACTTTCGGTATTGGGAAGTATTCGATTGTGCGCTTTGGTTTTAAGATTTTGTGTTTATTTTTTTTTATTATGAGCTGAAATTTTTATCTGTTGTCCGTTTTTGCACTTAGATTTAATTTTGTTGTGGTTAGGGCCATATAGTGTTAGTCATTTTTCGTTTCCTTGATTGATGCCTAAGACTCGGGTTTTTCTATTTGAATTTTAGTTTGTTTTCGTGGGGTGGGGACCATTGGGAGTAAGACGGATATCTCAAAATTTTGATTCATGGTTATGGATTGTTAAAAAAAAATGCTAGAAAGGAAAGAAAGGAAAAAATATAAACATGTTTTGGGTTTGTTTTTCCATTCGGTTAAAGCTTGCATTTATTTCATTTTTCTTTTATGGGATGTTAAGATTTTAAATTTAGATTTTAAGTTTTTTTAGAGTTTGAAGTTCTTGTGTATAGTGTTTAAATTGTGTTTTTAGGTATTGGAACATTTCGATACATTTTTTTGGTTGTCTAGGTTTTGATTAACTTTTTTTTTGGGAAGGGGGGTGGCTTAACCAGTTTCTTAGATATGGTTCACTTTTAGATTTTACCCATTTTCATGTTTTGTTAGTTTTTAGGTATCGGAAGAATTCGATAGATTTTGTTTTTGGTTGTTTTTTGGTTTTATTTTTTGTTTTGGGAAGGGGGAAGGCTTAACCAGTTTCTTAGATATGGTTTACTTTAAATGCTATTTATTTTTATGTTATTTTATTTTTTAGGTAATGGAACATTTTTAATAGATTTTTTTAGCTGTTTCTAAGTTTAATTTTTTTTGTGGGGAAGAGGGGGAAGACTTAACCATTTTCTTAGCTATGGTTTACTTTTAGACGCTACCTATTTTTTTGTTTTTTTAGTTTTTAGGTATTGGAACAATTTGATAGATTTTTGTTTTTGTTTTTAGGTTTCATTTTTTTTTAGAAGGGAGAAGGCTTAACCAGTTTCTTAGATATGGTTTTATTTCCAGACATCACCCATTTTTATGTTTTTATTGTTTTGAGGCAATAGAATATTTCCATAGATTTTTGTTTTTTTTTAGGTTTTAATTTTTTTGGGGGGAAGGGGGAAGTCTTAACCAGTTTTCTTGAATGTGGTTTACTTTTGCACGTTACCTATTTTTTTTTTTTTTTTTTTTTAGGTATTGGTACATTTTGATAGGTGTTTTTTGTTGTTTTATTTGGAAGACATGGGGGGGGGGGGCTTTATCTGTTTCTTAAACACGGTTTAGTTTTTAGTGTTTGAGTTACAATTTTTCATAGCTAATTCTTAGGTTTTTTTTTATTTAGGATTTTTTTATTATTAATACTGATTATTTATTTAGTTACTTTTTATATGTGGAGTATAATTTTCGTATTTGATATTTGACTTTCGTATACGGGACGGACATTTGTATTTTTGCCATTAATTTTAGGCCCACTAGATTTAACTTTTAAGTTTTTTGTTAAGATTTCAGCACATTGGATTAATAATTCTTTTTGTAGGGTTTTAGTCTTATGTTGTTTTTGCTGGTTTCTTGCGGGTTTTAGTTTATGTTTAAGGGGTCCAAGTCTTATAATGAATTGCGTTTGAATTTTTTAATTTAAGTTAAGTGTTTTTGTGTGTGAGATTCGAGTGTCTATATGATGTTTAAAATATTGTATGAGTTTGGCATTAATTTGGCATTAAATTTCGTTTTTGAGTTTATGTTTTCACATTAAGTTTCGTTTTAAGTTTTTACTATTGGGGGTTTTGTTTTTTTGTGTGTGTTGGTTAAAGTTTTTATTTGTTAGATTTCTGCTTTTGCATTCACATTTTTAGTATTTCGATTTAGTTTTTGCATTTACATTTAAAGTTTTGCTAGTATTTGGAATTTTTCTAAAGCGTTTGAACTGTGTGTTTTGCATTTAACTTTCGGCATTAGGAAGTATTCGATTGTGCGCGTTGGTCTTAAGATTTTGTGAGTTTTAAATTTTCTGTAATGATCTGAAATTTTTATATGTATTCAGTTTTTGAACTTAGATTTAATTTTGTTGTTGTTAGGGCCTAACATGTAGTGTTTGTCTGGTTTTAGTTTCCTTCATTGAGGCCTAGGGCTCGGGTTTTTATAATTTGAAGTTTATTCTGTTTTCGTGGAGTGGGGACCTTTGGGAGTAAGATGGGTATCTCAAAATTTTGATTCGTGGTCCTGGATTGTTAAAAAAATTCTAGATAGAAAAGAACGGACAAAACATAAATGTGTTTTGGGTTTGTTTTTGCATTTGGTTAAAGCTTGCATTTATTATATTTTTGATATATGGGATGCTAAGTTTTTAAATTTAGATTTTTAGTTTTTTTAGTGTTTGAAGCTCTTGTGTATAGTGTTTAAATTGTCTTTTACATTTAAATTTCTATACTAGAAAGGTTTTGTTTGTTTATATTTGTTTTGAGCTTTTGTATATGGCTTAACTTTTTATTGTAATGGGCTGAAATTTTCATATGGAAGTAAAAATTATAATGAATAAAGGGGCTAATTTCCGTCTTTCTCATCATCTGAAACCATCGAGTGTTCTTGATGGCTTGGAAAATGATTTTGATTTATTTATTGATAAGTGGTGTAAGAAAGAGAATAAAAATAAAGAGAGTTTTCAAAGTTGGAAGAATTTAATTATTAGTAGAATAAGAAATAAAATATATTCTAACTCAAAAAATAGTAACATTAAATCATTATTTTATAATGCGAAGATTAAACAAGCAATTGCTACTCTAAAGAATGAATTTGTAATTGTGCCAGTGGATAAAGCTAATAATAATTTTGCCATAATTTGTCAGAAGCTGTATTGTGATATCTTAAAAAGGGAGTTATGCACAACTAACGTTTACGAAAAGGTAAATATAGAGGATGAGAATTTAATTGAAAAGACTGAAGAAATACTTTTTAAAAATTTTAATATTAAATTAAATGACAATGATAAAAAGTTCCCTTTCCTATATTGGACTGTAAAATTTCATAAGAATCCCCCTAAACCACGGTTTATTGCTGGAGCAGCTATATGTCCAACCCGCATTGCTGCTACTGACCTCTCTTTAATTTTAAAGGAAATTGTAAATAAACTTAAAACCTATGGTTCTGGTATTAAAAAATTTTCGAATTTTAATCCATATTGGAGTGTTAATAATTCACTGCATGTGATAGATTCTGTAACAATGGTTTCAGCTAAAAAAATTGAGTCTTTCGATTTTGCGACAATGTATACTAATTTATCACTTAATGTAGTGTTTGATAATTTAAAAACTGTTATCAAGAAATCTTTCCTCTTATCTAGTAAAAGGTTCTTAAAAATAGACATTTATAATAAAAAAGCTATATGGACAAATTGCTTTAATACTACAGTTGACTTGAGATGTTACAGCTTGGATATGATTTTTGAGTTATTAGAATTTGTTTTATGCAATACTTATATAAGATTTGGGGGTGATTTGTACAAGCAAATTGTGGGAATTCCCATGGGGGGGATGCCAGCCCATTTATAGCTGACTTGTTTTTAAGTCAACTAGAATATAAATATATAATGGATAAGAATAATCCAATTAATTTAAAACATGCTTTGTCAAATAATAAAAGATATTTAGATGATATTTTGGTCTTAAATTGTAAGGATTTCATTGATATTTCTAAAAATATATATCCATCAGAGCTTATTCTTGAGCCTAGTCATGGCGCTGGTTATGAAGATCATTTCTTAGATTTAAATATTACTATTTGTGATAATAATAAATTAAGTTTTAAAATGTATAATAAAACGGATGATTTTGATTTTGAAGTGATTAGTTTCCCATTCCCTGAAAGTAATATACACTCAAATATCACATATTCAGCGCTTTTCTCACAGTTACTTGGTTATGCAAGGATTTGTAGTAATTATATTGATTTTAAAAATAGATGTAAAATCTTAAGCCAAAAATTGATATCAAGAGGTTTTTCTGCAAATAAATCAACTTGGCAATTTAAAAAAATTTAGTTTTCATTATAACGAACTTTTAAATAAATATCAAAAGAATTATCTAGAAATACTTAAAGAAATTTTCAACTAATTTCGGAGGTTCGAGAAATGTTGTCGCAGCGCCATTTATTTTGAATTGTGTTTCTAATTGAGCGGATTTTCTTAAAAATTAGCCACATGGTAAAGATGAATTCTATAACTGTTTAGTTCATTCAGGTTTTTTGCAATGTGTTAATATTTGTGATTTGGTAAAATTTATTATATTTAGTTTACCTATTGTTGCTAAAGGGAGGGATATATTAACAGGATGAGCTTGTTTTGGTTTTACTTGGTTGTTTTACATTTGCTGTTTTTTTTTCTTTCATAGGCATGTATTTTGGGGGTGATACCTGACGCGGGGATGCCATGGATATTCTGTGGTAGCCACAACACTGTGCTGGGTAGAGAATTTAGAGTGGCGAAACCCTATATAGACCAGTGTATTCTGCTGATGAGCCCTTATGTTGGGTGTTGCCTCTGAATTATTTGTCTATATTATTTTTTCTATTGTTTGGTAAATGACGACTTATACTTATTGACGACATGACTGCCTGTCCATGGAATATTCTTTATGGTTGATTGTGTGTGGCTATGCTGTTTGACATATGTGATTGTATGGATGAGTAGGGTTGAGGCCTTATTCAAGTGCTGGTCTATATTAATCACTAATTTAGGAAAACAGTCTTCATTTTCTCCTTCTGTCTCTCTTTTTTTTGTGTTTGTGCTGTTGCATTGGTGATTTCTCTTTTCATGATAAAATTAAAATCTTCTTTTTACATCTGTTCTTTATGATGTTGGTGGAGATGAGTATGTCATTGCAATGGAGTCTACGTTTTCTTGGGAAGTTTTTAATCCTTGGTGAATACACAATAGCTTCTAGTGGGAGGATATTAGGGGGTCGGGTCTAATGGTAAGAGGTGGAGGGGCTACCGATACACAACAGTCACATGTTGGCCCTGTTCTCACAATTCTCACTGCCCAATTGGCAGTGCATTCAGCAGATAATGAATCAAATATACGCTCTTTTCTCATTTAAATAAAAAGAAAACGAGTTGTTTCAACTGAAAATAAGGAGCAACATTAGGCCTTAAAACGAACAGAAATTATTATGTATTTGAGAAGGTTTTCCCCCTCATCAATATATTGCTCTTTACGCTTAATTTTGAATTTTGTTCCAATTCCTTAGGAATGATCCCTGAATAACAAAAACCGCTAATTAGAATAATCTGCTCTTTTGAAATTACTTCTTTAGCGTAAAGAGCAAGGAATTGACGAGGGGATGAACCCTCTCATATACGTAAACATTTCATTTCATTTTAAGTTTTAATGTTACTCCTTACTTTCAGTTGAAAAAACTTTTTTTTATAGTTTCTGATCGTTTTTTAAATGAAATTAAATAAAAAACTAATTTTTTTTAGCTGAAAGTAAGGAGCGACATTAAAACTTAAAACGAACAGAAATTACTCCGTATGTAAAATGGTTTGTCCCCTCCGCAATGCCTCGCTCTTTACGCTAAAGCTTTTAATTGTTTTAAAAAGCAGAATTGTGGCAAAGAGTCAAGTTTTTAATTGTTTTAAAAAGTAGAATTGTGACAAAGAATCAAACTTTAGCGTAAAGAGCGAGGGATTGCGGAGGGGACAAACCATTTTATATACGGAGTAATTTTTGTTCGTTTTAAGTTTTAATGTCGCTCCTTACTTTCAGCTAAAAAAAATTAGTTTTTTTTTATTTAATTTCTGAACGTTTTTGAATTAATGCATGTTTGGTTTTGGCTCTCCGCACATAAATTATTAAAATGAAATTTGTATATCAATTCTTTTTTTGGCTAAATGGCTTTCTCTAAGTTTTGATCAGACGATTTTGAGAAATAAGGGGTGGAGAAGGAGGCCTAGTTGCCCTCCAATTTTTCGGTTGCTTAAAAAGGCAACTAGAACGTTTTTATTAGTAAAAATTATACGTAACTTATAAATTGGCAACTTACGTAACAAACTTTCATAATCTTATATTTTTATTATGTATACAAGGGGGTTTGTATCCTCGTTAATACCTCGCTCTTTACACTAAATCCTAAGTTTTGTCCCAATTCTTTTAGAATGACCCCTGAATCAGAAAGGCCGTAGAATAAATAGTTGAAATTACTAAAAATACTTTAGCATAAAGAGCGAGGTATTTATCTCCTCCTAAATACCTCGCTCTTTACGCTAAAGTATTTTTAGAACCCCTCACATGCGTTATAATCTCTGTTCGTTTTAAGTTTCAATGCTACTCCTTCCTTTCATTTGAAAAAACGTTTTCATGTTTATTTTTCATTGTTTTCTTATAGTAATGCTAGAAAATCATGCGCCCTTTTCCTTGAATTTTTCTTCCCCCATGACAGATTCCTCCAAGGAAAGATCCTCCAACATAGCCCCCTCCCTTCAGCCCCACCCCCCAAACAAAATAAAATCCCCCTGAAAACGTCTGTACACTTCCCAATAACCATTACTATATGTAAACACTGGTAAAAGTTTGTAACTTGCAGCCCCTCCCCCAGGGATTGTGGGGGAGTAAATCATCCCCAAATACATAGTTATTATGGTTTTCGACTATGCTGAACAAAATGGCCTTCTCAAATTTTGATCCGTTGACATTGGGAAAAAATGAGCGTGGGAGGGGGTCTAGATGCCCTCCAATGTTTTTGGTCACTTAAAAAGGGCACTAGAACTTTTTATTTCCGTTAGAATGATCCCTCTTGTGACATTCTAGGACCACTTGGTCGATACGATGACCCCTGGGGAAAAAAACAAAAAAAAAACAAACAAATAAACGCGCACCCGTGATTTGTCTTCAGGCAAAAAATACAAAATTCCACATTTTTGTAGATAGGAGCTTGAAACTTCTTCAGTAGGGTTCTCTGATACGCTGAATCTGATGGTGTGATTTTCGTTAAGATTATATGACTCTTAGGGGGTGTTTCCCCCTATTTTCTTAAATAAGGCAAATTTTCTCAGGCTCGTAACTTTTGATGGGTAAGATTAAACTTTATGAAACTTATATATTTAAAATCAGCATTAAAATGCGATTCTTTTGGTGTAGCTAATGATATCAAAATTCACTTTTTTAGAGTTTTGGTTATTCTTTAGCCGGGTCGCTTCTTACTACAGTTCGTTACCACGAACTGTTTGATTTGGAAATCTGGTGCCGCCATTTTTCATGGAAAATTTCCTTTCCCAATGAAAAATTCCTCCCTGATCCCCCCTCAAAACTGCTCTATACTTCCCGAAAACCATTACTACATGTAAATAGTAGGCAAAGTTCATAATTTGCAGCCCTTCCCCCGGGACTATGGGGGATTAAATCATAATCCAAGACATAGTTATCAAGCTTTTTACTCTGCTAAACAAGATAAAAATCTCAAAATTTTGACCTCGTGATTTCGGGAAAAAATAAGTTTGGGAGGGGGCCTAGAGTCTCTCAAATTTTTTTGGTCAATTAAAAAGGGTGCTAGAAATTTTAATATTCGTTAGAATGAGCTCTCTTGACACGATCACAAAGTAGGTTGATACGATCACCCCTGCGAAAATAAACAACAAAAAACAAAATATATAAACACGCATCCGTGATCATTCTTTTGGCAAAAAAAGACATTTTTGGAGATATGAGCTTGAAACTTTTAAAGTAGAGTTCTCTGATACGCTGAATCTGTGATTTTCATTAAGATTCTGTGAATTTTAGGGGCTGTTTTTCCCGTTTTTTAAACATAAGGCAAATTTTCTCAGGTTCGTAACTTTTGACGAGCAAGACTAAACTTGATGAAACTTATATATTTGAAATCAGCATAAAATTACAATTCTTTTCTTTTGATTTATCTATTGGTATCAAATTTTCCTTTTTTGGAGTTTCGGTTGCTGTTGAGCCACTTCTGTTGTCACTTCTTACTAACAGTTCATTACCACGAACTGTTTGATTCTTTTAAGTTATTTCCTTTATCACCTTAATCACTTTATCACTTTAAGTTATTTCCTTTATTCTTTTTATCATCTTCCGTGGTGATCAAAAATGATACCTATTTTTGTATTTTTTTCTTAAAATTTGGTTGGACGTATGTTTTTCTTTTTTTTCGGGGGGGGGGGGGGGCGTTAGCGGTCTCTTAGATGCAGTTTGCTTTATAGTGTTTAAGTTTAAATTGTTTTTAGGTAGGGCTTATGTTTTGTAGGTAGACTTTATTATTATTTATACTGTTGCAGTACATTTAAGTTATTTGTTTAGATACATTTTAAATGTGGATTGTAATTTTTTGTGTTAAGCGTTTGACTTTTTTTTTTGTATACGAGACGGAGGTGTTTGTTTGTGGCATTAAAATTTCGCCCATGGGGTTTAGTTTTTAAGCTTTTTGTTTTGATTTTTATGCATAACATTGAAGTTTCCTTTTTTCAGGGTTCTAGTCTTTTTACGTTGCTTTGGTTGTTTTCTCTCAGTTTTAGTTTATATTTAAGGGGATCAAAGTTTTGAACTGTATTTGGATTGATATTTTTTCGTGTTTTCTGTCTGAGGTGTTAAAATTCTTAGATGATGTTTAAGTTATTTCTTATGGGTTTATAGTTTCGCATTAAGGTTCGTTTAAACTTTTAGTATGTCTTCCTATGCGATTTTTGGTTTCAATGTTAAAAATATAGTATTCAATGAATTCTGACCTAGGGAATTTTATTTAAAATTTTTGTTTCTATATGTTGTTATATATCTATTATATTGTTTATAGATAAGATAAGATTTCACTCATGGATTTATTTTCCATTTAGGATTCGCGAGACCATCCATACTGATAGGTTTTCATCCATTGGGTCTTTTCCTTCGTTTCTTATCTCCGAAAGGCCACAGCGGTCCAGAATTGTCTTAGTCTGGTTTGGCCCTGAATCATGTCCTTCAAACTCTACAAATAGGCTGACTTAAGAAGCCGAAGTAAAGTAGCTTTAATAATTAGGTAGCTTAATTATTTTCTCCCTAAATTTCACCATTATAACCAATCTAACGCTCTTGAAAGGGAAGAGCCCGAAATCTTTTTTCAGTTCCACTGAACTAAATGAATCCTTCAAGCCTAAAATTGTCTTAAAATATCTTACCTGAACTACTTCTAACTTAGCTTGACTTGGTGACAACCCGAACCCATAATTTAGACTATACGATAATTTTCTTTGAAACACTTTTTCCTGGATCCCCATGTCAGCTAGCTGACCTAAATTACTTCTCAAGATCTCATTTATTAACTAACTTGTTACCCCTATTATATATCTTTCAAAATTTTGGGAAATCATTGAAATTTCTGTATGTACGACTTGCGCATTTTTGCAGTATTGGAGCATTTTTTATGGATGTCGTAATTGTCTCTGGGTTTTAATTATTTTTCGGTTTTTCTTCTTTTTTTGGTAGAGCGGATCTATGGGGTTTCTTCAATGCGGTTTAAATTTAAATATAAATTTTAAATTTAATTTTAATTTTATAGAACTTGTGTATTTTTTAGGTATTGGAACGTTTTTGTGAATTTTATTTATTGTTTTAGTTTTTTTTGTTTGTTTTGGGGTTAAGTTTATGGGTGTGACGCTGAAGTATCATTTTCCGATGTATTCGAATAAAGTTTTCTTTGTGGACTCGAACATCTGTATGTTTTATTTGGGGGTTTTAATGTTTGGTCTAAGGGGTTGTCTTTTTTTTTCAATTTGAAGTTTAGTTTTGTATGCCAGGCTTGAGTTCTTATGCAGGAAATTCAAATATGTTTTACGGAGTTTTTACATAAAAAGAGGTAAAACGCCAAGCTCTACGTGATATTGTGTTGAAACAGAAACAAATGTAGTCAATGAGTTTTTTTTCTCAAATCTTAAAATCATATTTTAATAGGAAAGAAAATATACTGAATCAAAACAAAAATTAAAAACCAGATTTTTAATACAATAGAAAAATAGTTTCAACAAAAGGACAAAATACCCATGGATAACTGAGCTTCTATAAAAAAAATCTCAAATATCAAAATTGGGATATTTGGATTGTATTTGTATTTTATTTTTCACCCTGGTGATTGAAATGTTTACCTTTTTACATAATTTTTTCTTTCAATCTATCTATATACATAAAAATAAGTTGTCTGTGTGTCTGTGTGTCGAGTGACGTCATGTTTGTGTCGACTGACGTCATGTCGACTGGCGCCACCCCAACACCTAGTTGGTGGGGCGCTTCACACTCCCCCAAGCCCCCCCACGCGCGAAAGTCGTTACGCGCCATATTAGTTACGCACCATTGTAGTTGTGTCCCTGTGTCCCACTTGTGAATCGAGATATACATACATATATATATATATATATATATATATATATATATATATATATATATATGTTGCATATAGATTGTCAGGTTTACTGACTCTTGAACATGCAACGTATAATTGTCCATGGGAAAAACAATCCGTATTCAGATCTATACCTCATTATTCTAATGATGTGTCCCTGTATCCCGGTCGTCATTTATATTCCCTGTGTCCCGGTCGTCATTTGTGTCCCGGTGTCCCAGTTTGTAATTTCTCTTTGAGTGTCCCGGTCGTCATTTATATTCCCTGTGTCCCGGTGTCCTGGTCATCATTTGTGTCCCGGTGTCCCGGTCTGTAATTTCTATTTGAACAATTCCTGTGTCGCCGTCGTCATTTATATATACCGCCTGTGCCTCCGGCATCCCCGTTGTAGTTGTGTCCCTTTGTCCCGGTCGTCATTTATATTCCCTGTGTCCCGGTCGTGATTTGTGTCCGGGTGTCCCAGTCTGTAATTTCTCTTTGAGGTTCCCGGTCGTCATTTATATTCCCTGTGTCCCGGTCGTTATTTGTGTCCCAGTGTCCCGGTATGTAACTTCATTAGTTGACAAACATGACGTCAGTCAACAAACAACTTCATGACGCATACAGCTCAATCCTTATAATGACGTCAGTCGACAAACATGACGTCAGTCGACACACAAACATGACGTCACTCGACAGACACACACACACACAGACAACTTATTTTTATGTATATAGAAGATGTCCCGGTGTCCCGGTCGTCATTTGTGTCCCGATGTCAGGGTCTATAATTTCGTCAGTCAACAAACATGACGTTAGTCGACACAAACATGACGTCACTCGACACACAGACACACAGACAACTTATTTTTATGTATATAGATAGATTGAAAGAAAAAATTATGTAAAAAGGTAAACATTTCAATCACCAGGGTGAAAAATAAAATACAAATACAATCCAAATATCCCAATTTTGATATTTGAGATTTTTTTTTTGTTATAGAAGCTCAGTTATCCATGGGTATTTTGTCCTTTTGTTGAAACTATTTTTCTATTGTATTAAAAATCTAGTTTTTAATTTTTGTTTTGATTCAGTATATTTTCTTTCCTATTAAAATATGATTTTAAGATTTGAGAAAAAAACTCATTGACTACATTTGTTTCTGTTTCAACACAATATCACGTAGAGCTTGGCGTTTTACCTCTTTTTATGTAAAAACTCCGTAAAACATATTTGAATTTCCTGCATAAGAACTCAAGCCTGGCATACAAAACTAAACTTCAAATTGAAAAAAAAAGACAACCCCTTAGACCAAACATTAAAACCCCCAAATAAAACATACAGATGTTCGAGTCCACAAAGAAAACTTTATTCGAATACATCGGAAAATGATACTTCAGCGTCACACCCATAAACTTAACCCCAAAAAAAAAAAAAAAAACTAAAACAATAAATAAAATTCACAAAAACGTTCCAATACCTAAAAAATACACAAGTTCTATAAAATTAAAATTAAATTTAAAATTTATATTTAAATTTAAACCGCATTGAAGAAACCCCATAGATCCGCTCTACCAAAAAAAGAAGAAAAACCGAAAAATAATTAAAACCCAGAGACAATTACGACATCCATAAAAAATGCTCCAATACTGCAAAAATGCGCAAGTCCTACATACAGAAATTTCAATGATTTCCCAAAATTTTGAAAGATATATAATAGGGGTAACAAGTTAGTTAATAAATGAGATCTTGAGAAGTAATTTAGGTCAGCTAGCTGACATGGGGATCCAGGAAAAAGTGTTTCAAAGAAAATTATCGTATAGTCTAAAATATGGGTTCGGGTTGTCACCAAGTCAAGCTAAGTTGGAAGTAGTTCAGGTAAGATATTTTAAGACAATTTTAGGCTTGAAGGATTCATTTAGTTCAGTGGAACTGAAAAAAGATTTCGGGCTCTTCCCTTTCAAGAGCGTTAGATTGGTTATAATGGTGAAATTTAGGGAGAAAACAATTAAGCTACCTAATTATTAAAGCTACTTTACTTCGGCTTCTTAAGTCAGCCTATTTGTAGAGTTTGAAGGACATGATTCAGGGCCAAACCAGACTAAGACAATTCTGGACCGCTGTGGCCTTTCGGAGATAAGAAACGAAGGAAAAGACCCAATGGATGAAAACCTATCAGTATGGATGGTCTCGCGAATCTTAAATGGAAAATAAATCCATGAGTGAAAGCTTATCTTATCTATAAACAATATAATAGATATATAACAACATATAGAAACAAAAATTTTAAATAAAATTCCCTAGGTCAGAATTCATTGAATACTATATTTTTAGCATTGAAACCAAAAATCGCATAGGAAGACATACTAAAAGTTTAAACGAACCTTAATGCGAAACTATAAACCCATAAGAAATAACTTAAACATCATCTAAGAATTTTAACACCTCAGACAGAAAACACGAAAAAATATCAATCCAAATACAGTTCAAAACTTTGATCCCCTTAAATATAAACTAAAACTGAGAGAAAACAACCAAAGCAACGTAAAAAGACTAGAACCCTGAAAAAAGGAAACTTCAATGTTATGCATAAAAATCAAAACAAAAAGCTTAAAAACTAAACCCCATGGGCGAAATTTTAATGCCACAAACAAACACCTCCGTCTCGTATACAAAAAAAAGTCAAACGCTTAACACAAAAAATTACAATCCACATTTAAAAGGTATCTAAACAAATAACTTAAATGTACTGCAACAGTATAAATAATAATAAATTCTACCTACAAAACATAAGCCCTACCTAAAAACAATTTAAACTTAAACACTATAAAGCAAACTGCATCTAAGAGACCGCTAACGCCCCCCCCCCTCCGAAAAAAAAGAAAAACACACGTCCAACCAAATTTTAAGAAAAAAAAATACAAAAATAGGCATCATTTTTGATCACCACGGAAGATGATAAAAAGAATAAAGGAAATAACTTAAAGTGATAAAGTGATTAAGGTGATAAAGGAAATAACTTAAAAGAATCAAACAGTTCGTGGTAATGAACTGTTTGTAAGAAGTGACAACAGAAGTGGCTCAACAGCAACCGAAACTCCAAAAAAGGAAAATTTGATACCAATAGATAAATCAAAAGAAAAGAATTGTAATTTTATGCTGATTTCAAATATATAAGTTTCATCAAGTTTAGTCTTGCTCGTCAAAAGTTACGAACCTGAGAAAATTTGCCTTGTGTTTAAAAAACGGGAAAAACAGCCCCTAAAATTCACAGAATCTTAATGAAAATCACAGATTCAGCGTATCAGAGAACTCTACTTTAAAAGTTTCAAGCTCATATCTCCAAAAATGTCTTTTTTTGGCAAAAGAATGATCACGGATGCGTGTTTATATATTTTGTTTTTTGTTGTTTATTTCCGCTGGGGTGATCGTATCAACCTACTTGTGATCGTGTCAAGAGAGCTCATTCTAACGAATATTAAAATTTCTAGCGCCCTTTTTAATTGATCAAAAAAATTTGAGAGACTCTAGGCCCCCTCCCAAACTTATTTTTTCCCGAAATCACGAGGTCAAAATTTTGAGATTTTTATCTTGTTTAGCAGAGTAAAAAGCTTGATAACTATGTCTTGGATTATGATTTAATCCCCCATAGTCCCGGGGGAAGGGCTGCAAATTATGAACTTTGCCTACTATTTACATGTAGTAATGGTTTTCGGGAAGTATAGAGAAGTTTTGAGGGGGATCAGGGAGGAATTTTTCATTGGGAAAGGAAATTTTCCATGAAAAATGGCGGCACCAGATTTCCAAATCAAACAGTTCGTGGTAACGAACTGTAGTAAGAAGCGACCCGGCTAAAGAATAACCAAACTCTAAAAAATTGAATTTTGATATCAATAGCTACACCAAAAGAATCGCATTTTAATGCTGATTTTAAATATATAAGTTTCATAAAGTTTAATCTTACCCATCAAAAGTTACGAGCCTGAGAAAATTTGCCTTATTTAAGAAAATAGGGGGAAACACCCCCTAAGAGTCATATAATCTTAACGAAAATCACACCATCAGATTCAGCGTATCAGAGAACCCTACTGAAGAAGTTTCAAGCTCCTATCTACAAAAATGTGGAATTTTGTATTTTTTGCCTGAAGACAAATCACGGGTGCGCGTTTATTTGTTTGTTTTTTTTTGTTTGTTTTTTTCCCCAGGGGTCATCGTATCGACCAAGTGGTCCTATTGCTTGCGGGATATTTCAGGCAAACATTACCTATAATACCGAGATCAACTCCTGCAGACGAAATGAATGCTTGCCTGAAAAATTCTAATTTATGGGCACACGTAAAAACATTAAAATTAACTACAAATATGCGTGTCCGATTGCAAAACGATGACTCTGGTCAAAAATTTTCAGATCAATTGCTGGCAATTGGAAACGGAAAGCTCTCAATAGACTCAATTTCAGGACGTATACAACGACCTGCTGAATTCTGTAATTTAGTGACGTCCAAAAATGAATGGATTGAAAAAGTATTTCCGAATATTCTAAAAAATTATAAAAATAATAAATGGCAAAGTGAAAGAGCGATTCCTGCACCCAAAAATATAGACGTCCACGAAATCAACAATATGGTTTTGACCATGATTCGAGACCAGCCAGTCCTTTACAAGTCAGTCGACACAGTTTTGGAACCAACTGAGGCGGTTAATTATCAATTGGAATTTTTAAATTCCGTAAATCTTTCAGGGTTTCCACCACACGTGCTACAACTAAAAATAGGCGTACCAATAATACTATTAAGAAATATCAATCCACCAAAGCTTTGCAATGGCACGCGACTTGCCGACAAAAAAACAATGGAAAACGTAATAGAGGCAACAATCTTGACAGGACCTTTTGAGGGTGAGGCTGTTCTTATTCCTCGCATTCCCATGATTCCAACAGATCCACCTTTTCAATTTAAAAGATTGCAATTCCCAATTCGATTAGAATTTGCAATCACCATCAACAAAGCTCAAGGTCAATCATTAGAAAAATGTGGTATAGATCTTAATACTGATTGTTTTTCCCATGGACAATTGTACACTGCATGTTCGAGGGTCGGTAAACCTGACAATCTATATATATGCAGCGACAATTGAACAGCGAAGAATGTTGTATATTCGCAAGTTTTACGCAGTTAATTTGTATTGTATCTTTCTATCTATCTATCTATATAAAAACGAGTTGTGTGTATGCATGTTTGTTTGTTTGTAAAAAGAGCGTTTGCATATGACGTCATTATTAGTACATAAGGCTTTGTATATGCAAAGACAATGGGAAAGCCAAGAATGTTGTATATTCGCAAGTTTTACGTAGTTCAAAACACATATATAAATATATCTATATTCATAGGTGGTACACAGGGACACAACTACAATTGCGCGTAACTAATATGGCATGTAACGACTTAGGCGTGCGGGGGGGCTTGGGGAGGGGGCGCGAAGCGCCCCTACCAACTAGGTTTTGGGGTGGCGCGAAGCGCCACCCTAACAGCTAGTCTTTTCTAAAACCAAGCTGGAAGGGCGTAAAATTGCAGTTACAGTTAAAGGCCGGTAGCAGTAGATATTCAAATAGCTTACCAAAAAACAGGACACAGTGATAGGACGGTAATTAGAGCAAGCACAGGGGTCCTTACCCCTTCTAACAATGGGAGATATACAGCCAGACAAAAAACTATCTGACACAATAGACTATGCCAAGCACATCTGAAACAATAACTGCAAATGCTTCAGTAGTGAAGGACAATTATAAGCAGAAAACTTGAAGCAAAGACCATCACTAACGAAAAAACCAGGATTATTCTCTTGCTTTAGAGCTCGGAGCATAACATCAGATACCACCGATAATACTTGACATTGGTTGATACAGATTGGGAGGATTGAGTGGACAAAGTTTGTAAAATGATTTGGGAGATTAACATTAAATGAAAGCAAAATATTTTTATAATGAGAAGCGAAATCACATAGCCGAAGACAAAAATTAATTGGAGGCGAACACTTTACACTGTTTATAACACGATCCCAGGATTTCATTTCAGAACACTGTTTGCTGATAATACGAGTTGATTATAAAATGGAATGGTACTTTAATAGATGCTAATAACTGGGACAATGTCAATACATAAAGTGGAAAATTGGAATTTTTCTAATTTATCTTTGAGAACCACTTGGGAGAGTTAGGTCGCACAGATCTCGCCATGGAGAAAGATAGTTGGCACGTGATTGGTAAATGATCATCGTCGATTTTAGAGTCGTCCACATGAAATATTGATGAACGTAGAGTTGAATCTGACACAATTACATGATCAAGGTTGGAATTAAGATCACCATAATTGTGAATGTAAGTAAAAAGAAGATCTTTATCAGCAAGATGGAATCCTCTGGGCAGTGAATCGAGAAAAATTTGAGGTCGGACAAAATTAGATAATAAGTCAGTATTCATGTCACCGGCAAGAATCCATTTGTTATTTTGTTTTGAAAGTTCACTAAGTAGTGTTTGTTGGCGATTATATGCTTGTGAAAAACTAGTCAATGACTGCACAGCTTTTCTATTATAGAGGAAATAAATATTTATAAATGCGGTATCATCAAATTTTATCGCTAAGATGTTAGTGTCACTTTGCAATAATATCGGCTTAGTTTCATGTCTGAAATAGATGGCCGGACCTCCTGATGGTCTATTACGGGTATTCTTGATGTATATACTTATATATAAAAAAATATATCAAATATTTATATATAATAAAACAAATTGGAAACAAGATAATTATCCAAAAAATGACAACAAGGGAATAACAAATGACACAAGAAAAAGCCTTCCAGGCAGTATGTAACCAACTACTATATGAAACATCGTGTTTGGCTTCTTATTTTTCTTCGCTAAAACTCAGTAAGAGAGAATCAGAATCAATAAAAACATGTTGTGTTGCTTCTTGATAGCTTGGAAGACTGGACACTTTATCATATTCAGGAAGATCATTTGTAGATATCATTTCTTTCTTTTTTTTCTACAAACCGTTTATTAGAGAAAGCAACATAAAACAAGGATTATACGGCTCTTATCCGGCTTTTGAGTTAATGCTTGGATTCCTCTTCAGTTCTCTTCAATTGAGAGAATATCTCCTGTTCACCCAGACCACTTGTAAAATGTTCACTTGTTGAAACGTGAATTTACTCCTCTCCAGTTCCTTCAGTCCAGAATTCCTCTTCTTCAAGTTTTGGTCTTAACTGAATGGCCTCTTCAAGTTTTGATCTTAACTGAATGGCCTCTTCTACAAGTTTTGATCTTAACTGAATGGCCTTTTCTTCCAATTTCTTAAATCTTTCTGCCTTTTCACGTAGAATATTGAAATGACAATCTTTCAACTCATCAGCCGCTTTCTTAGACCAATTGGCTCGAGATATGCAAACAAGAGAGCCACTTTCTGGTTCAAATCTACAGATGGCAGCACCGATACGAAGTTGAAAATCCTTATGTATTTTACGTTTCTCTGCAATATATCTCAATTCCATGGGGACATCAATTTGAAACTTAACAAAATCCTCCTTTGTTAAAGGAGGGTTGGGATTTGGTACACGGATTCTATCCACTGGTACAATTTCATAAAAGGTCACTATAGGATATTCCGGGTTTAAGTGTTTCACAGAAAAGAATTCACCATCGATCAAGATCTCCTGAATGGTAGCACGGTAAAATCCAAATAACATGCAAACTACTTCAATTTCTTGTCCTTCAGCATATGAAGGCGCAGCACCAGTGGTGTCTTTGAGAGGAGGTAGGCGTGCCTTTGCGAATGGATAATTTTTTGTTTCCAAATTCTTTCGCCCGTCCATTACAGTCAACATATTTTCAAATGTAACTAAAATTTCTGTATCAGTAACATCTGTTAAGATAGCCTCATAATAGTGTCCGTCGTCTGATAAAACTTCTACAAGTAGATCTTCCATTAAGAAATGACCTTTCTTAAGTTAATGTTAATAGACTTGAACAAATATATATTATTAAGTTTTTAAGTTATGCCTCACTCTTAAATCACCTAAAAATGTATTTACAAACAAATTTAAAGAGGATATTTTTCATACCAACTATTTGTAAGACACAAATTCTTTTTGACTTTAAATTGACGAATTTTTTTACGATGCATCTTTTTTAGAACTTTTTTTTAAATACTCACTTTTGCGTCATGTCACAGAGTGATTTCAAATTCTGCAAGTCTATGTCCTTTAAATCAAACCAGTTGCTTAGTAATCTTATACGTAAGAAGTGCTAAGGAACTTCACTAGTCTGGTGAATCAAGTACAAGGTGCATACCCACACAACCAAATATACACATGGTAACAAGACAGTCGACAAGAGCACCAAAAAGGACCCTCTTAGGGGTCTTTGCTAACCAAAAATTTTACCAAAAATATGAATTTTACCCAAAACTATAAAGATAAACAAAAATAATATAATGTAAATGGAACAAGAGAATAAAAATAACTTTGACTAGTCTATTTCTCTTTTTAACTGACTAATCACAATATTTAACATCATATTTGACTTTTTCTTTTTCTGCGTGAGTACTCTGTAAGACAGTCACAATAAATAACAAATATTTGAAACAATAACAAAGCTTGTTTATATAGATTCTTATTGAACCTTGTCTTTTAACCACTGACAATGTGAGCCTCAGATCAATATCATGACGTTACTATAGGTTCGATACAAACACTTCAGGAAAAACAAAACATATTCCTTAAAGCTCTGACCTAAATTGTTTTTTAGTTTATGTTCATGGTTTGAAAAGAACTGGTGGTTGTCAGCCCTACCCATATTGATTTTTGCTCGTTTCGAGTTTGACTTAGTTATTTGTTATAATATATGTTTGTTTTGAGTGTCATTTATTTACAAATGGTGATTTGTTACACTTTTACGCTTGAAAGAGTATTTGACCTTGTTTCTGTTCATTTTTTAATTAGTGGATTTCCTTAATTTTCTTTAAAAATTTATTTTGTGGAGAAAGTTCTTTAAATTAATTATAGAATAGCCCATAGTAACTGATAAAACAATTGAGGTCACAGCGGTAGCTGCAACCCTGTAAAAGACGAACATGTCCCATAGTAATAAGAAATAGCCTGACACCCCCTAAAGATGGGGCCAGGTCGAAACACAATAGAATCCACTGAAACCATACTGACCGGAAACCTTGTATGGGAAACTTACACTCCCATGGCTTCAATAGCATTTTCCCAGTTTCCGGAACAAGCATTTTTTTCCGATTTCTTCTTTTCTGTAGCTAGCAGGGCACTGGCACATTATAAAGAACTGTTTAAGGGCTGATTATAATGGACATTGCTATTCTATCGCTTTTTTAGCCTTTACGCTCTTTACGCTTTTTTTCGCTCTTTACGCTAAAGCTTTTAATTGTTTTAAAAAATAGAATTGTGGCAAAGAGTCAAACTTTAGCGTAAAGAGCGAGGGATTGCGGAGGGGACTACCCAATTCATGTACGGAATAATTTCTGTTCGTTTTAAGTTTTAATGTCGCTCCTTACTTTCAGCTAAAAAAATGTTTTTTTTATTTAATTTCTGAACGTTTTTGAATTAATGCATGTTAGGTTTTGGCTCTCCTCACATAAATTATTAAAATGAAATTTGTATATTAATTCTTTTTTTGGCTAAATGACTTTCTCTTAGTTTCGATCAGACGATTTTGAGAAATAAAGGGTGGAGAAGGAGGTCTAGTTGCCCTCCAATTTTTTTGTTACTTAAGAATGCAACTAGAACTTTTAATTTTTAACGAATGTTTTTATTAGTAAAAAATATACTTAACTTAAGAATTAACTTACGTAACAAACTTTCATAATCTTATATTTTTATTATCTATACGAGGGGGTTTGTACCCTCGTTAATACCTCGCTCTTTACACTAAATCGTAAGTTTTGTCCCAATCCTTTAAGAATGGCCCCTGAATCAGAAAGGCCGTAGAATAAATAGTTTAAATTACTAAAAATACTTTAGCATAAAGAGCGAGGTATTTATCTCCTGCTAAATACCTCGCTCTTTATGCTAAAATATTTTTAGAACCCCTCATTTGCGTAATAATCTCTGTTCGTTTTAAGTTTCAATGCTACCCCTTCCTTTCATTTCTTTCTTTCATTCTATAAATAATGCTAGAAAATCCTTCGCCCCCTTCATGGAAATTCTCGGCCCTCAGGATTAATTCCTCCATGGAAAGATTTTCCCACGCAACCTCCTCCCACCCCAACGCAAAAAAAGTCCCTCTGACAAAGTATGTACACTTCATAATGACCATTACTATATGTAAACAATAGTCAAAGCTTGTAATTTGCAGCCTCTCCCCCGGGGACTGTGGGGGATTAAGTCGTCCTAAAAGAATTAGTTATTAGATTTTCGTCCAAATTGAACAGATTCACTATCTCATAATTTTGGTCCGGTGACTTTGGGGAAAATTGTGCGTTGGAGTGGGCCAAGGCGCTCTCCAATTTTTTTGGTCACATAAAAAGGGCACTAGAACTTTTAATTTTTGTTAGAATGAGTCATGTCGTAAAATTCTAAGACCACTGGATAACAGTAGTGTTCTCTGATACGCTGAATCTGATCGTGTCACTATCGTGAAGATTCTATGACTTTTAGGGGATGTTTCCCTATTTTCTAAAATAAGTTAGATTTACCCAGGCTCGTAACTTTTGACGGGTAGAACTTAACTTGATGAAGTTTATATGTTAAAAATCAGCATTAAAATGCAATTCTTACAGTTCGTTACCACGAACTGTTTGAAAACATGAATGGCGGTAAAGCCAGTTGAAAATCCTCGAAACAAGAACAATATCGCTTTTTTGCAACTCTAGATTCTTCACCAAAAAAAGGCTTGAGTAGCATCATAAATTCTGGCTCGGTAACATATAGACGTAGAACTAATTAATTAAATAATATAAGTGTCTTGCATTGTTGGTGCATCATTTCTCGCAGTATTTCCCTCTGGTTATTGTCCCACCCATAGGGCCATATCCCCATGGCAAAATACCCTCTCGCAAATAAATACCCCTTTGAAAATTCCCCTCACCTGTAAAAGTGAGCCAACAAAGGGAAAGTAAAAAGAATTAAAAGAACAAAGAAAACAGGGTATTTCGGAATATTCTACCTATTTTCCAAAAAAAAAACAGGTAGAATATACGGAGTAGAGTATCCTATAGTATATTTTTTTACACATTTACTTACTGAAACTGTTTTTGCATTTAATTTGTTGAGTTATCATTACTGGGTAACCTAAAGGCTAAAGAAATACAATAAAAAAGAAAATATAATTAAACCGCGTAACTTATTTCCCTTATAAATGCGGTATCATCAAATTTTATCGCTAAGATGTTAGTGTTACTTTGCAATAATATCGGCTTAGTTTCATGTCTGAAATAGATGGCCAGACCTCCTGATGGTCTATTACGGGTATTCTTGATATATATACTTATATATATAAAAAATATATCAAATATTTATATCTAATAAAACAAATTGGAAACAAGATAATTATCCAAAAATGACAACAAGGGAATAACAAATGACACAAGAGAGAGCCTTCCAGGCAGTATGTAACCAACTACTATATGAAACATCGTGTTTGCCCAAAACCTTTTTGAAATAGCGTTGGGTCAAAACAAGAAGTACATGATTAAAATCGCAATGGCTGAAAACACAACCGGATGAATATTTACAATAAATAACCCAGATCACTATCTCTATCTAATCTCTCGATCTAATATTTTCACCTAATCCTTATGATGTTCCAGTGCCTCCGAGATAGCTAAAGGGGAAAAAGGACAGGGAAAACAGAGACGTCAGTGATGCAAAAATCTTAGTTCATATAACTTACTTTTTCTTCAAGTCAATGGATTTTCTTTGTTGTTCAAGCCAATGAGCTGTAAGTTTCCTACATAGGGGTTTCGGACAAAGCGATTGCAATAGTATACACTGTGTTTTGATATGAAGCTATTTTTAGGAGTTATGGGTTATTGATATCTTAGTACGGGACGTGATTGTCTCTTACATCGTTGCTAGCTATTGCTCCAACCCAGATTGTTGAAAGGAAAGCGTGTATGAATATTGCATTCATTAATTACGTTATATACGGTTACAACCCACGATTATGACGTCATTCATCAAGCTTGCACATAAAATTACAGTTTCCTTTTAAACATTTTATTTTAAATATATTTTTTATTACAAAAGGCACTAAATGTGGCAATTTTTGAAATTAGAATGGGCCATTTAACAGATCTCTAGGCTGTCCTGTGGTGGCGCATTGGGTTTGACCTAGCTTGGTAATGCGGGACCCAGAGATCGAATCATGCTGCAACAATGCACTGCAAGGCAGACACAGGGACCTTAGTAGTCAAGAAGCGTCGTTAATCTGATACAACACAATACAGATCTCTATGATGTTCCAGTGCCCGCTAGCTACGGAGAAAAAAAAGTCGAAAAGGAAAAAATATACTTTTGATGCAGAATATCGCCCTTGCAGCCACTTTTCTTGTTTTTCAAACCAATGAATTTTCCTCGTTATTCAAGCCAAAGAGCTGTAAGATTCTTATCTTGGGGGTTGGACAAGGCGATAATAATTTATGTCTTATATTGACCTTACATAGTTTTTAGAAGCCATAAGGCATTGTAGTTTTTACTCTGGGACGTGATCATGGGTGCTTACGCCAAAACAGGACTGGCTCAGTACTATGACAATAATAATGATTTATTTATAAACCACAAAATAAATAAAACTGTGGAGTAAAACAAGCACAAAAAAAAGATCATAAACATACAATTCTGCAACATAAATAAACTAACTCAATTCAAAAAATGGCCAAAGAGGGTCAAAAACACCAATCATTTGCTGATTTCTAAGATATATATCTGCAGATAATTATTTCAGTCGCGAGGGTGCATCAACGATGTCAAATTTAAAGATGTCTGTATGGTCAAAGTACCACTGAGGCAGACGCAGTAAATATTTATAATACTTAAAATACTCTAAGCATATTTTCTTTGTATCCTTCTTTCGAAGGAAGAAAACAAAACCAGAAAGTTAAAAAAGCAGCAGGGGCACAAAAACTAGATTAAGGACGGCAGAGTCCTTCTCGGTTATACCGACCACAATTGGGTGAAATTTTTCCGTAGCCAACCTGTATACCTTTCAGTTTGCTGGACGTAATAGCGGAGCAAATAGACGAAAGTGACATGGAAAAAGATAGACTAAACCACTTAATACTTGCTGAACATGGCATAATTGAAGAACCAAAACAAATAGGTGATGCTGGTGAAGAACTCCCAAAACCCAAAAGCTCATATTTGGTGGCATTAACTGTAAGGCCTACTGTTTTGTCCGGCTAAGAAGCAGAACATCATCAGCATTAGCAACGTGACTAATGCCAAAATTATCATTGTAAAAATCTAACGGTTGAAGACGCCGGACGAGACATGAAGCTAAAACACACTTAAAGATGCTCTTCAAAAAGATGCGCTTTTTTAAACAGGAATATACTACCCTACAGTACCATTCCACTTCACCCTAACTGAAGATTTAGCATACCAATACTTAAGCATGGGAATAATAGAAAGGTAAACACCCTACAGACCCTACTAGAGAAAACAAAGCATTTGAACGAATTACATTTTCAAAAGTACTAGATATATAAACAGTCAAACAATACAGAGGAATTCTTGAGCACAACTTGTTTAATTAGCTGACCCACAACAGGATGAGCTTGAACGCAGCCCCTATCTATATATATAGATATATATATATATATATATATATATATATCTTCTATATATATATAAAAATAAGTTGTCTGTCTGTCTGTGGATGGATGGATCAGGTGACGTCACCTGAAAAAACTGGATCAGGTGACGTCAAAACTGAAAAAACTAAAAAAAGGCAAAAACTACAAAAAAAAACTAAAAACTAATAAAAAAAATAAAAAAGCTAAAAAACTAAAAAAACTAAAAAAAGGCAAAAACTACAAAAAAAACTAAAAACTAATAAAAAAGCTAAAAAACTAAAAAAACTAAAAAAAGGCAAAAACTACAAAAAAAACTAAAAACTAATAAAAAAATAAAAAAGCTAAAAAACTAAAAAAACTAAAAAAACTAAAAAAAGGTAAAAAACTAAAAAAACTAAAAACTAAAAAAAACTAAAAAAAAAGGAAAAAACTGAAAAATAAGCTAAAATAAAGGTAAAAACCAATAAAAAACTAAAAAAAAAACTGAAAAAACTAAAAAAAGGCAAAAACTACAAAAAAAAACTAAAAACTAATAAAAAAAAGTAAAAAAGCTAAAAAACTAAAAAAACTAAAAAAACTAAAAAAAGGTAAAAAACTAAAAAAAATAAAAAATAAAAAAAAAATAAAAAAAAGGAAAAAACTGAAAAATAAGCTAAAATAAAGGTAAAAACCAATAAAAAACTAAAAAGAAAAAAAGGAAAAAACTAAAAAAAATTTTCATCTAAAAAACTAAAAAAAACTAAAAAAGGTAAAAACTAAAAGAACTAAAAAAGAAAAAAATAAATGACGAAACTCAAAGAGAAAGCGACCAGGACAAAAGGAATGTTCGATTAGCAATCAACAAAGCACCGGGACACAGGGAGTATAAATGACGACCAGGACATAAGTAAAAAAAAAAAAACTATCTATATATATAAAAATAAGTTGTCTGTGGATCTGTGGATCGTGGATCAGGTGACGTCACCTGAAAAAACTGGATCAGGTGACGTCAAAACTGAAAAAACTAAAAAAAGGCAAAAACTACAAAAAAAACTAAAAACTAATAAAAAAAATAAAAAAGCTAAAAAACTAAAAAAACTAAAAAAAGGCAAAAACTACAAAAAAAACTAAAAACTAATAAAAAAGCTAAAAAACTAAAAAAACTAAAAAAAAGGCAAAAACTACAAAAAAAACTAAAAACTAATAAAAAAAATAAAAAAGCTAAAAAACTAAAAAAACTAAAAAAAGGTAAAAAACTAAAAAAAACTAAAAACTAAATAAAACTAAAAAAAGGAAAAAACTGAAAAATAAGCTAAAATAAAGGTAAAAACCAATAAAAAACTAAAAAAAAACTGAAAAAACTAAAAAAAGGCAAAAACTACAAAAAAACTAAAAACTAATAAAAAAAGTAAAAAAGCTAAAAAACTAAAAAAACTAAAAAAACTAAAAAAACTAAAAAAAGGTAAAAAACTAAAAAAAATAAAAAATAAAAAAAAACTAAAAAAAAAGGAAAAAACTGAAAAATAAGCTAACATAAAGGTAAAAACCAATAAAAAACTAAAAAGAAAAAAAGGAAAAAACTAAAAAAAATTTTCATCTAAAAAACTAAAAAAAAACTAAAAAAGGTAAAAACTAAAAGAACTAAAAAAGAAAAAAATAAATGACGACACTCAAAGAGAAAGCGACCAGGACAAAAGGAATGTTCGATTAGCAATCAACAAAGCACCGGGACACAGGGAGTATAAATGACGACCAGGACATAAGTAAAAAAAAAAATTAACAAAACTAAAAAGAAGGTAAAAACTACAAAAAAACTAAAAAGAAAAAAAAACTAAAAACTAATAAAAAAACTAAAAAATCTAAAAATCTAAATAAACTAAAAAAGAAAAAAAAAGGAAAAAAGTAAAGGAGAAAAACAAAACTAAAAAACGAATGTATATGCAGACCGGTACACCGGGATACAAATGACGACCGGGACACAGGGAATATAAATGACGACCGGGACACAGGGACACAACTACAACGGGGACACCGGGGGAAACAGGGGGATATAAATGACGACCGGGACAAAAAAACTAAAAAGAAAAAAAACTAAAAACTAATAAAAAAACTAAAAAATCTAAAAATCTAAATAAGCTGAAAAAGAAAAAAAAAGGAAAAAAAAAAGGAGAAAAACAAAACTAAAAAACGAATGTATATACAGACCGGGACACCGGGATACAAATGACGACCGGGACACAGGGAATATAAATGACGACCGGGACACAGGGACACAACTACAACGGGGACACCGGGGGAAACAGGGGGATGTAAATGACGACCGGGACACCGGGACAGGGAATGGTCGATTAGCAATCACCATCAACAAAGCTCAAGGGCAATCATTAGAATCATGAGGTATAGATCTGAATACAGATTGTTTTCCCATGGACCATTATATGTTGCATGTTCAAGAGTCGGTAAACCTGACAATCTATTTATATGCAAAGACAATGGGACAGCAAAGAATGTTGTATATTCGCAAGTTTTACGTAGTTAAAACCATTATATATATATATATATATATATATATATATATATATATATATATATATATATATATATATATATATATATATATATATATATATCTATCTATATTCACAGGTGGGACATAGGGACGTATCATGGCGCGTAACTATTATGGGGCGTAACGACTTACGCGCGCGGGGGGGCTTGGGGGGGGGCGCGAAGCGCCCCCACCAACTAGGTTTTGGGGTGGCGCGAAGCGCCACCCCAACAGCTAGTCTATATATATAAAAATAAGTTGTCTGTCTGTGGATGTGTGGATCAGGTGACGTCATGTTTCTGTGTCGGCTGACGTTATGAAATTATTTGTCAGGTGACGTCATGTATCTGTGTTGGCTGACGTCATGAAATTAGTTGTCGTCATTTTTGCTTTGACGGTGACGTCATTCAAGTTATATAAGACATATGTTCACGTAGAAATCTATTAAGGTTTAAGTTTACAATGACTGATGAAGATGCTCAAAGAGTCTATGCCAAAAAACTTGCTGCTGATAGTTCCTCGGCACGCTTTCTTTTCTGACTTTCTCTATCAGCAGCAAGTTTTTTGGCATAGACTCTTTGAGCATCTTCATCAGTCATTGTAAACTTAAACATTAATAGATTTCTACGTGAACATATGTCTCATATAACTTGAATGACGTCACCGTCAAAGCAAAAATGACGGCAACTAATTTCATGACTTAATTTCAGAACTTAATTTCTGTGGTGACTGACGTCATGAAATTAGTTGTCGTCATTTTTGTTATGACGATGCTTAGTATATTGTAAAACACATTAATTTGGTTAATAATATACCATTTAAAACACCAAAATGAACATGCTGGAGTAGTCACTCGGTGAGAGAGGGTGTCAGAACGGAGAATGAAGGTCCCAGGTTCAAATCCTGGTTAGGCTAAAAAAGGTAAAAATCTAAAAACTAAAAAAAAACTGAAAAAACTAAAAAAGGCAAAAACTACAAAAAAAACTAAAATCTAATAAAAAAAATTAAGAATAAAACTAAAAAAAGTAAAAAGAAAAAACGAAAAAAAACTTAAAAAAGCTAAAAAAAGGTAAAAACCAATAAAAAACTGAAAAAAAAGGAATAAAACTAAAAAATTTTCATCTAAAAAACTAAAAAAAAACTAAAAAAGGTAAAAACCAATAAAAAACTGAAAAAAAAGGAATAAAACTAAAAAAATTTTCATCTAAAAAACTAAAAAAAAACTAAAAAAGGTAAAAACTAAAAGAACTAAAAAGAAAAAAAACTAAAAAAAGGAAAAAACTGAAAAATAAAGGAGAAAAAGAAAACTAAAAAAATATAAGTAAAAATAAAAAACTCAAAAGATAAAAACTTCAAAAAAACTAAAAAAAAGAAGAAAAAACTAAAAAACCTAAAAAAAGGTCAATGCAGTGTACAATTGTCCATGGGAAAAACAATCAGTATTAAGATCTATACCACATTTTTCTAATGATTCACCTTGAGCTTTGTTGATGGTGATTGCAAATTCTAATCGAATTGGGAATTGCAATCTTTTAAATTGAAAAGGTGGATCTTTTGGAATCATGGGAATGCGAGGAATAAGAACAGCCTCACCCTCAAAAGGTCCTGTCAAGATTGTTGCCTCTATTACGTTTTCCATTGTTTTTTTGTCGGCAAGTCGCGTGCCATTGCAAAGCTTTGGTGGATTGATATTTCTTAACAGTATTATTGGTACGCCTATTTTTAGTTGTAGCACGTGTGGTGGAAACCCTGAAAGATCCACGGAATTTAAAAATTCCAATGGATAATTAACCGCCTCAGTTGGTTCCAAAACTGTGTCGACTGACTTGTAAAGGACTGCCTGGTCTCGAATCTTGGTCAAAACCATATTGTTGATTTCGTGGACGTCTATATTTTTGGGTGCAGGAATCGCTCTTTCACTTAGCCATTTATTATTTTTATAATTGTTTAGAATATTCGGAAATACTTTTTCAATCAATTCATTTTTGGACGTCACTAAATTACAGAATTCAGCAGGTAGTTGTATACGTCCTGAAATTGAGTCTATTGAGAGCTTTCCGTTGCCAATTGCCAGCGATTGATCTGAAAATTTTTGACCAGAGTCATCGTTTTGCAATCAGACACGCATATTTGTAGTTAATTTTAATGTTTTTACGTGTGCCCATAAATTAGAATTTTTCAGGCACGCATTCATTTCGTCTGCAAGAGTTGATCTCGGTATTATAGGTAATGTTTGCCTGAAATATCCCGCAAGCAATATTAATATGCAGCCAAAGGGTTTCGTATTCCCTGGCAAATCTTTCAAACATTTTTCCAGAGCTTCGAGCGGTTTTTTGTGAGCTATTGTGCACTCGTCCCAAATAATAAGTTTGCATTGCTGCAATACTTAACCCATCCCAGATGAATTGGAAATATTGCACGTGGAAGTTTCTGTAGAATGCAAATTCAGGGGTAATTTCAAAGCAGAATGAGCCGTTCTTCCACCAGGCAGCAACGTTGCGGCTATTCCGGACAACGCAATTGCCAACGCTATATAATTTTTTGATCGAATTGATGCCAGAATCAGTTTTATCAAAAACGTTTTACCAGTACCTCCTGGCGCATCCAAAAAGAAAAATGTCTTCAATGTTGTTATCGATACAATGCATTATCGTATTATAAATGTCTTTTTGTTCCGACGTTAACTTGGAAATGTACATACGACAATAGATCACTCGTACTGAACTTTGTTCACAATCCAATTCTACACATGTCGAAACAGCAGCGGTACGATTAGGTGAAGGCATTCCCAAATCCTGAAGAGGTTTGTTTCCCATTAATATTCCCTGTGTCCCGGTCGTCATTTGTGTCCCGGTGTCCCAGTCTCTGATTTCTCTTTGAGTGTCCCGTGCGTCATTTATATTCCTTGTGTCCCGGTGTCCCGGTCGTCATTTATATCCCCCTGTGCCCCCCGGCGTCCCCGTTGTAGTTTTGTCATTTATATTCCCTGTGTCCCGGTCGTCATCCCAGTATACATTCGTTTTTGAATTGGTATATGATGAAATAAATTTTTTTTTTTTTTTTTTCCTTTTAGTTTTTTTTATTGGTTTTGACCTTTTTTTAGGTTTTTTAGTTTTTTTCTTCTTTTTTTTTGTTTTTTTGAAGTTTTTATCTTTTTAGTTTTTTTATTTTTATTTATATTTTTTTAGTTTTCTTTTTCTCCTTTATTTTTCAGTTTTTTTCCTTTTTTTAGTTTTTTTTTTCTTTTTAGTTCTTTTAGTTTTTACCTTTTTTAGTTTTTTTTAGTTTTTTTGATGAAAATTTTTTTAGTTTTATTCCTTTTTTTCTTTTCAGTTTTTTATTGGCTTTTACCTTTTTTTTAGCTTTTTTAGTTTTTTTTTTCGTTTTTCTTTTTACTTTTTTTTTAGTTTTATTCTTAATTTTTTTTATTAGTTTTTAGTTTTTTTTTGTAGTTTTTGCCTTTTTTAGTTTTTTCAGTTTTTTTTTTAGTTTTTAGATTTTTACCTTTTTTAGCCTAACCAGGATTTGAACCTTGGACCTTCATTCTCCGTTCTGACACCCTCTCTCACCGAGTGACTACTCCAGCATGTTCATTTTGGTGTTTAAATGGTATATTATTAACCAAATTAATGTGTTTTACAATATACTAAGCATCGTCATAACAAAAATGACGAGAACTAATTTCATGACGTCAGTCACCACAGAAATTAAGTTCTGAAATTAAGTCATGAAATTAGTTGCCGTCATTTTTGCTTTGACGGTGACATCATTCAAGTTATATAAGACATATCTTCACGTAGAAATATATTAATGTTTAAGTTTACAATGACTGATGAAGATGCTCAAAGAGTCTATGCCAAAAAACTTGCTGCTGATCGAGAAATTCAGAAAAGAAAGCGTGCCGAGGAACTATCAGCAGCAGGTTTTTTGGCATAGACTCTTTGAGCATCTTCATCAGTCATTGTAAACTTAAACATTAATAGATTTCTACGTGAACATATGTCTTATATAACTTGAATGACGTCACCGTCAAAGCAAAAATGACGACACCTAATTTCATGACGTCAGGCGACACAGAAACATGACGTCACCTGACAACTAATTTCATGACGTCAGCCGACACAGAAACATGACGTCACCTGATCCACAGACAGACAACTTATTTTTATATATATTACAACTTATTTATATATATATATATATATATATATATATATATATATATATATATATATATATATATATATATATATATATATATATATATATATATATATTAGTCGTCACCTGACAACTAATTTCATGACGTCAGCCGACACAGAAACATGACGTCACCTGATCCACAGACAGACAACTTATTTTTATATATATTACAACTTATTTATATATATATATATATATATATATATATATATATATATATATATATATATATATATATATATATATATATATATATATATATATATATATATATATATATATATATATATATATATATATATATATATATATATATATATATATATATATATATATATATATATATATATATATATATATATATATATATATATATATAAGTTGTTTGTGGGTTATGTCTGTTACACTTTGTCTGTTACAACAGATTATATCTTCTATATATATAAATATAAGTTGTCTGTATTTTTGTGTTGAGGGAACTACCAGAGCAACGCGAAACCAGACTTGCTGCTAAAAGAGAAAGTGAAAAAAGAAGGCATGTCGAGGAATCACAAGAGCAACGTGAAAACAGGCATGCGGCTGATAGAGAAAGTAAAAAAAGAAAGCGTGCCGAGGAATCACAAGAGCAACTTGAAAATTATCGCATGGCATTCAGGTACAGCCCGGTCGATGATTATAGTAGATGTGTTCAAATCGGTACTATGTCTAAAATTTGTCCCTATTGCAAGGCCTTGAAATTTAATGGTGAAACAATGGGAATGTGTTGCGCCTCAGGGAAAGTTAAACTTCCTCTATTGGCTGTACCCAAATAGCCATTGAAGACTTTGCTTACTGGAACTACGTCAGAATCTAAGTGTTTTTTATCAAACATCGGAAAACATAACTCATGTTTCCAAATGACGTCGTTTGGTGCCCAAATCGAAAATCAAGATCAATTTATGCCTACTTTCAAAGTAAAAGGGCAAATTTATCATAGAGCACGGTCCCTTCTACCATTTTCAGGCGAGAATCACAAGTTTTTACAATTTTACTTCATCAGTGATAGAAATTCTGAATTGAATACACGGTAAGAAATTTCTCCCAACGTTGAAAGGATAATCGTTTCCCAATTGCAACATCTTTTCCACGAAAATAATAATTTAGTGCGTCTGTTCAAAACAGCCATCGATTTGATGCCTGCTGATACACACAAAATTGTTATTTCCGCTGACGAAAAGCCTCCTGACCAACATGTGCGTAGATACAATGCTCCAACTATCGACGAAGTGGCAATCGTTATGGTCGGTGATCAGCTTTTACCTCGAGATATTATTATTCATAAGCGAAACGCTCAGTTGGTAAGAATTGCTGAAACTCATCGATGCTACGATGCCCTACAATATCCTATCATTTTTTGGGATGGAACCGACGGCTATCACTTTAATATTAAAGTGATGAATCCAGCCACTAACAAAGAAATGAATAATAAATGCAGTGCCATGCATTATTATTCCTGCTTTTGGTGAATGTACCCGATCCGACGTCCTTTGAGTATTTGAGAACTGTAAACGGTACTATACATGACACTTACCGTAGTGCATGCCAAGCTCTGAATTTATTGGAGAATGCCCAACACTGGGATAACTGCATCAATGACGCGTGCGAAACGTCAGCTCCAAGTCAAATTCGTGCATTTTTTGGCATCATAATGACAACTTGCCCTCCATCAGCTCCTACAGAGTTATGGGAAAAATATAAATAAAAAATATCCGAAGATATACTCCATCGAAAACGGTTAGAGACGTCAGATATGACTTTTGATTTTAGATCAGAAAATTTATAACTACACTTTAGTTATTATAGAAGATTTGTGCGTATTAATGGCAAACAAACCTCTTCAGGATTTGGGAATGCCTTCACTTAATCGTACCGCTGCTGTTTCGACATGTGTAGAATTGGATCGTGAACAAAGTTCAGTACGAGTGATCTATTGTCGTATGTACATTTCCAAGTTAACGTCGGAACAAAAAGACATTTATGATACGATAATGCATTGTATCGATAACAACATTGAAGACATTTTTCTTTTTGGATGCGCCAGGAGGTGCTGGTGAAACGTTTGTGATAAAACTGATTCTGGCATCAATTCGATCAAAAAATGATATAGCATTGGCAATTGCGTCGTCCGGAATAGCCGCAACGTTGCTGCCTGGTGGAAGAACGGCTCATTCTGCTTTAAAATTGCCTCTGAATTTGCATTCTACAGAACCTTCCACGTGCAATATTTCCAAATCATCTGGGATGGGTAAAGTATTGCAGCAATGCAAACTTATTATTTGGGACGAGTGCACAATAGCACACAAAAAACCGCTCGAAGCTCTGGATCAATGTTTGAAAGATTTGCCAGGGAATACGAAACCCTTTGGCTGCATATTAATATTGCTTGCGGGATATTTCAGGCAAACATTACCTATAATACCGAGATCAACTCCTGCAGACGAAATGAATGCTTGCCTGAAAAATTCTAATTTATGGGCACGCGTAAAAACATTAAAATTAACTACAAATATGCGTGTCCGATTGCAAAACGATGACTCTGGTCAAAAATTTTCAGATCAATTGCTGGCAATTGGCAACAGAAAGCTCTCAATAGACTCAATTTCAGGACGTATACAACTACCTGCTGAATTCTGTAATTTAGTGACGTCCAAAAATGAATTGATTGAAAAAGTATTTCCGAATATTCTAAACAATTATAAAAATAATAAATGGCTAAGTGAAAGAGCGATTCCTGCACCCAAAAATATAGACGTCCACGAAATCAACAATATGGTTTTGACCATGATTCGAGACCAGCCAGTCCTTTACAAGTCAGTCGACACAGTTTTGGAACCAACTGAGGCGGTTAATTATCAATTGGAATTTTTAAATTCCGTAAATCTTTCAGGGTTTCCACCACACGTGCTACAACTAAAAATAGGCGTACCAATAATACTATTAAGAAATATCAATCCACCAAAGCTTTGCAATGGCACGCGACTTGCCGACAAAAAAACAATGGAAAACGTAATAGAGGCAACAATCTTGACAGGACCTTTTGAGGGTGAGGCTGTTCTTATTCCTCGCATTCCCATGATTCCAACAGATCCACCTTTTCAATTTAAAAGATTGCAATTCCTAATTCGATTAGAATTTGCAATCACCATCAACAAAGCTCAAGGTCAATCATTAGAAAAATGTGGTATAGATCTTAATACTGATTGTTTTTCCCATGGACAATTGTACACTGCATGTTCGAGGGTCGGTAAACCTGACAATCTATATATATGCAGCGACAATTGAACAGCGAAGAATGTTGTATATTCGCAAGTTTTACGCAGTTAATTTGTATTGTATCTTTCTATCTATCTATCTATATAAAAACGAGTTGTGTGTATGCATGTTTGTTTGTTTGTAAAAAGAGCGTTTGCATATGACGTCATTATTAGTACATAAGGCTTTGTATATGCACAGACAATGGGAAAGCCAAGAATGTTGTATATTCGCAAGTTTTACGTAGTTCAAAACACATATATAAATATATCTATATTCATAGGTGGTACACAGGGACACAACTACAATTGCGCGTAACTAATATGGCATGTAACGACTTAGGCGTGCGGGGGGGCTTGGGGAGGGGGCGCGAAGCGCCCCTACCAACTAGGTTTTGGGGTGGCGCGAAGCGCCACCCTAACAGCTAGTCTTTTCTAAAACCAAGCTGGAAGGGCGTAAAATTGCAGTTACAGTTAAAGGCCGGTAGCAGTAGATATTCAAATAGCTTACCAAAAAACAGGACACAGTGATAGGACGGTAATTAGAGCAAGCACAGGGGTCCTTACCCCTTCTAACAATGGGAGATATACAGCCAGACAAAAAACTATCTGACACAATAGACTATGCCAAGCACATCTGAAACAATAACTGCAAATGCTTCAGTAGTGAAGGACAATTATAAGCAGAAAACTTGAAGCAAAGACCATCACTATCGAAAAAACCAGAATTATTCTCTTGCTTAAGAGCTCGGAGTATAACATCAGATACCACCGATAATACTTGACATTGGTTGATACAGATTGGGAGGATTGAGTGGACAAAGTTTGTAAAATGATTTTGGAGATTAACATTAAATGAAAGCAAAATATTTTTATAATGAGAAGCGAAATCATATAGCCGAAGACAAGAATTAATTGGAGGCGAACACTTTACACTGTTTATAACACGATCCCAGGATTTCATTTCAGAACACTGTTTGCTGATAATACGAGTTGATTATAAAATGGAATGGTACTTTAATAGATGCTAATAACTGGGACAATGTCAATACATAAAGTGGAAAATTGGAATTTTTCCAATTTATCTTTGAGAACCACTTGGGAGAGTTATGTCGCACAGATCTCGCCATGGAGAAAGATAGTTGGCACGTGATTGGTAAATGATCATCGTCGATTTTAGAGTCGTCCACATGAAATATTGATGAACGTAGAGTTGAATCTGACACAATTACATGATCAAGGTTGGAATTAAGATCACCATAATTGTGAATGTAAGTAAATAGAAGATCTTTATCAGCAAGATGGAATCCTCTGGGCAGTGAATCGAGAAAAATTTGAGGTCGGACAAAATTAGATAATAAGTCAGTATTCATGTCACCGGCAAGAATCCATTTGTTATTTTGTTTTGAAAGTTCACTAAGTAGTGTTTGTTGGCGATTATATGCTTGTGAAAAACTAGTCAATGACTGCACAGCTTTTCTATTATAGAGGAAATAAATATTTATAAATGCGGTATCATCAAATTTTATCGCTAAGATGTTAGTGTCACTTTGCAATAATATCGGCTTAGTTTCATGTCTGAAATAGATGGCCGGACCTCCTGATGGTCTATTACGGGTATTCTTGATGTATATACTTATATATAAAAAAATATATCAAATATTTATATATAATAAAACAAATTGGAAACAAGATAATTATCCAAAAAATGACAACAAGGGAATAACAAATGACACAAGAAAAAGCCTTCCAGGCAGTATGTAACCAATATGAAACATCGTGTTTGGCTTCTTATTTTTCTTCGCTAAAACTCAGTAAGAGAGAATCAGAATCAATAAAAATATGTTGTGTTGCTTCTTGATAGCTTGGAAGACTGGACACTTTATCATATTCAGGAAGATCATTTGTAGATATCATTTCTTTCTTTTTTTTTCTACAAACCGTTTATTAGAGAAAGCAACATAAAACAAGGATTATACGGCTCTTATCCGGCTTTTGAGTTAATGCTTGGATTCCTCTTCAGTTCTCTTCAATTGAGAGAATATCTCCTGTTCACCCAGACCACTTGTAAAATGTTCACTTGTTGAAACGTGAATTTACTCCTCTCCAGTTCCTTCAGTCCAGAATTCCTCTTCTTCAAGTTTTGGTCTTAACTGAATGGCCTCTTCTTCAAGTTTTGATCTTAACTGAATGGCCTCTTCTACAAGTTTTGATCTTAACTGAATGGCCTTTTCTTCCAATTTCTTAAATCTTTCTGCCTTTTCACGTAGAATATTGAAATGACAATCTTTCAACTCATCAGCCGCTTTCTTAGACCAATTGGCTCGAGATATGCAAACAAGAGAGCCACTTTCTGGTTCAAATCTACAGATGGCAGCACCGATACGAAGTTGAAAATCCTTATGTATTTCACGTTTCTCTGCAATATATCTCAATTCCATGGGGACATCAATTTGAAACTTAACAAAATCCTCCTTTGTTAAAGGAGGGTTGGGATTTGGTACACGGATTCTATCCACTGGTACAATTTCATAAAAGGTGGATATTCCGTTAGGATATTCTGGGTTTAAGTGTTTCACAGAAAAGAATTCACCATCGATCAAGATCTCCTGAATGGTAGCACGGTAAAATCCAAATAACATGCAAACTACTTCAATTTCTTGTCCTTCAGCATATGAAGGCGCAGCACCAGTGGTGTCTTTGAGAGGAGGTAGGCGCGCCTTTGCGAATGGATAATTTTTTGTTTCCAAATTCTTTCGCCCGTCCATTACAGTCAACATATTTTCAAATGTAACTAAAATTTCTGTATCAGTAACATCTGTTAAGATAGCCTCATAATAGTGTCCATCGTCTGATAAAACTTCTACAAGTAGATCTTCCATTAAGAAATGACCTTTCTTAAGTTAATGTTAATAGACTTGAACAAGTATTTATTATTAAGTTTTTAAGTTATGCCTCACTCTTAAATCACCTAAAAATGTATTTACAAACAAATTTAAAGAGGATATTTTTCATACCAACTATTTGTAAGACACAAATTCTTTTTGACTTTATTAAATTGACGAATTTTTTTACGATGCATCTTTTTTAGAACTTTTTTTTAAATACTCACTTTTGCGTCATGTCACAGAGTGATTTCAAATTCTGCAAGTCTATGTCCTTTAAATCAAACCAGTTGCTTAGTAATCTTATACGTAAGAAGTGCTAAGGAACTTCACTAGTCTGGTGAATCAAGTACAAGGCGCATACCGACACAACCAAATATACACATGGTAACAAGACAGTCGACAAGAGCACCAAAAAGGACCCTATTAGGGGTCTTTACTAACCAAAAATTTTACCAAAAATGTGAATTTTACCCAAAACTATAAAGATAAACAAAAATAATATAATGTAAATGCAACAAGAGAATAAAAATAACTTTGACTAGTCTTTTTTTTTCTTTTTAACTGACTAATCACAATATTTAACATCATATTTGACTTTTTTCTTTTTCTGCGTGAGTACTCTGTAAGACAATCACAATAAATAACAAATATTTGAAACAATAACAAAGCTTGTTTATATAGATTCTTATTGAACCTTGTCTTTTAACCACTGACAATGTGAGCCTCAGATCAATATCATGACGTTACTATAGGTTCGATACAAACACTTCAGGAAAAACAAAACATATTGCTTAAAGCTCTGACCTAAATTGTTTTTTAGTTTATGTTCATGGTTTGAAAAGAACTGGTGGTTGTCAGCCCTACCCATATTAATTTTTGCTCGTTTCGAGTTTGACTTAGTTATTTGTTATTATATCTGTTTGTTTTGAGTGTCATTTATTTATTAATGGTGATTTATTACACTTTTACGCTTGAAAGAGTATTTGACCTTGTTTCTGTTCATTTTTTAATTAGTGGATCCCCTTACTTTTCTTTGAAAATTTGTTTTGTGGAGAAAGTTATTTAAATTAATTATAGAATAGCCCATAGTAACTGATAAAATAATTGAGGTCGCAGCGGTAGCTGCAACCCAGTAAAAGACGAACATGTCCCATAGTAATAAGAAATAGCCTGACACCCCCTAAAAACGGGGTCAGGTCGAAACAAAATGTAAACCACTGTAACCATATTGACCGGAAACCTTGTATGGGAAACTTACACTCCCATGGCTTCAATAGCATTTTCCCAGTTTCCGGAACAAGCATTCTTTTCCGATTTCTCCTTTTCTGTAGCTAGCAGGGCACTGGAACATCATAAAGAACTGTTTAAGGGCTGATTATAATGGAAATTGCTATTCTATCGTTTTTTTTTAAGGGGAAAAGGGGAAAAAATCTTAATAAGGCAAGTGATTTGATTGAAATGACTGCCGAAGTTGCCATATTATGAAAACTCCTTCTAGAGCTTTCAAGCACCTGTGTGCAAAAATGAGAAGCTTTTACTCAGGAGGAAGATCTCGAAAACATATTTTTTAATTTTGGTATGTTATCTGATTTTCCCACTAATGATAGATAATCTACATTTCTAGAAAATTGAAAGGGTGCTCATCCAAACGAATATAAAGATTTTAATGCCTCTTATAGGTAGATCAAAGACTGTGTCACGACTAGGTGGCGATAGACATTTTGATATAGACAATCGGCTTAAAAGTACTAAAAAAAAAAAATGATATTTCAAGATTGACACTTCCAGAGGTAGTGATGCCATAATAGAAAATAATAGACCAATCCTAATAAGCCGCTTGATCAGTACAAGATAAATGGTAAATTCAGGCCTTTTATTCTGAAGCTTCCTATGGCTAAGTTGATTCACTAGATGCTTAATAAAACGAGCTTGAAAAGAGGAATTAACATACTCATTTTCTAGACGAACTAAGAAAAAAAGAGGCTACGCAGCTGCTTAATGTGCAAAAAAAAGTGATTTTTCTGATTTTTCAAGCCAGGGACTGTAAGTCTCATATGTAAAGTTTTCAGCCATGGCAATTCCAAAGGTTTACTTTTCGCTTTTATCCAATTCGGTTTAAAAATAAATAATTTTGGATTACTATTGGCCGAGATTCGTCCTTTACTAGGTTGCAGCTACCACTACCACTACAATTATGATTTGTGTATCATACAACAAACTACTACTATTACAACTAATAGCAACTCGCCGCAGCACCAAGCCACCTGAGGTCAACACAGCTACGCACTCTCCTCCTCCATCCCTATCTATTCAAAGACTCCCTCTATACACCCTCCCAGGAAGTTCCCATTTCCTTTAAATCTTTCTTTATGACATCCTCCCACCCTAGACGAAAACGTCCTGTATTCAATTTAGCCATAGGTGGCTGCCCGAGAAGAACTATTTTAGGCAATCTGTCATCCTTTATCCAAAGAACGTGCCCTAATAATTTCAACCTTTCTTTCGTTATAGCCCTAGAAAGCAGTATTTAAGCAAATTTTTCCTACAGCCTACAATTTGAAATACGGTAAGTCAGCCGGTGCCCAGAACAAACCGTAGGCAATTTCTCTGGAAAACATAAAGTAAATTTTCATCCACTTTTTTGGAGCACCTATGCTTCAAAGCCCTATTTTACCACTTTCATCACTATATCTTCCAATATTCTAATCTTGGTTTGCAGAGTTATCTATCTATTCTTCCAAACTTTTTTTAACTGTGAAAAAACACACTGAGCCTACAATATTCTACTTTTGACTCTTTGCCACAATTCTTCTTTTTAAAACAATTAAAAACTTTAGCATAAAAAGCAAGGGATTGCGGAGGGGACAACCCGTTTCATATACGGAGTAACTTCTGTTCGTGTTAAGTTTTAATGTCGCTCCTTACTTTCAGTTAAAAAAAAACTAGCTTTTTAATTTAATTTCTGAACGTTTTTGAATTAATGCATGTTTGATTTTGGCTCTCCGCACATAAATTATTAAAATGAAATTTGCATATTAATTCTTTTTTTGGCTAAATGGCTTTCTCTTAGCTTTGATCAGACGATTTTGAGAAATAAGGGGTGGTGAAGGAGGCCTAGTTGCGCTCCAATTTTTCGGTTACTTAAGAAGACAACTAGAACTTTTAATTTTTAACGAACGTTTCTATTAGTAAAAATTATACGTAACTTAAGAATTAACTCACGTAACAAACTTTTATATTCTTATATTTTTATTATGTATATGATGGGTTGTCTCCCCTCATTAATATCTCGCTCTTTATACTAAATCTTAAATTTTGTCCCAATTCTTTAAGAATAACCCCTGAATCAGAAAGGCCGTAGAATAAATAGTTTAAATTACTAAAAATACTTTAGCATAAAGAGTGAGGTATTTATCTTCTCCTAAATACCTCGCTTTTTATGCTAAAGTATTTTTAGAACCCCTCATATGCGTAGTAATCTCTGTTCGTTTTAAGTTATTGTGCTACTCCTTACTTTCAATTAAAAAACTTTTTCATGTTTATTTTTTCATTGTTTTTTTTTATATAGTAATGCTAGAAAATCCCACGCCCTTTTCATTGAATTTCTCTTCCCACATGACATACTCCTCCAAGAAAAGATCCTCCCATATAGCCCCCTCCCCTCAACCCCACCCCAAACCAAAAAATTCCCCTGAAAACGTCTGTACGCTTCCCAGTAGCCATTACTGTATGTAAAGACTGGTCAAAGTTTCTAACTTGCAGCCTCTCCCCAAGGGACTATGGGGGGTAAGTCATCCCCAAAGACATAGTTATTATGGTTTTTGACTATGTGGAACAAAATGGCTATCTCAAAATTTTGATTCGTTGACTTTGAGAATAAAATGAGCGTGGGAGGGGGTCTAGGTGCCCTCCAATTTTTTGGAGTTCTAGTGCCCTTAAAAAGGGCACTAGAACTTTTCATTTCCGTTAGAATGAGCCCTCTTGTGACATTCTAAAACCACTTGGTCGATACGATGACCCCTGGGAAAAAGAAAGAAAAAAGAAAAAACAAACAAATAAACACTCATCCGTGATGTCTTCTGGCAAAAAATACGAAATTCCACATTTTTGTAGGTATGAGCTTGAAATGTTTGCTATAGGGTTCTCTGATACGCTGAATGCGATGGTGTGATTTTCGTTAAGATTCTATGACTTTTACGGGGTGTTTCCCCCTATTTTTCAAAATAAGACAAATTTTCTCAGGCTCGTAACTTTTGATGACAAAGACTAAATTTGATGAAACTTATATATTTAAAATCAGCAAAAAATTCCATTCTTTTGATGTATCTTTTAGCATCAAAATTCCGTTTTTTAGCGTTTCGTTTACTATTGAGCCGGGTCGCTCCTTACTACAGTTCGTTACCACGAACTGTTTGATATTATCAAGGTAATTGAAGCTGCCCGCCTAATCAATCTTTTCGCTATCCAACGCAATGTCACCTTTTCTACGTCACCTTATTCTTACAGCCTAAGTTTGAAATACGGTCAGTCAGCCGGTACCCCGAACAGTCCGTAGGCGATTTCTCTGGAAGACATAAAGTAAATTTTTATCCCCTTTTTCGAGGCATCTATGCTTCAGAGCCCTATTCTACCACCGTCTTTACTAACAATATTATCAAGGTCAGTGAAGCTGCCCGCTTGATAAATATTTTTGCTTTCCAGTTTCACCTTTTCATCTTCACTTATTCCAAGCCTTAGTGAGACTTAGTCTCCTTAATATTAATTTTCAAATTTATTCAAGCACTATGAACTCGCAGAACCTAAAAAAGTTCAGTCATTTTACTCACACTCTCATCTAGGATGCTTAAATCATTGGTATTATATAAGGCCAGGAGAATTTTTTGTCCTCTTTTGATTCCATATTCTCACATGGCCTTTCCTATCCTCCTTAAGACCATCAAAATGATTTATACACAGAAGAATTGAACACAACCCTACTTAACTCCTGATCTAATACAAAACCAGCTGCTAACCTCATTTCCTACCTTAACCGCAGCAGTGTTATTCTTGTACATAGCACTAATCACTTTAGTGTATTTGTCTGGTATACCATAAAAGGAAAAGAATTTTTCTAAAGCTCTAATATAAATAGAATCAAACGCTTGCTCACAATCTATAAAACTGAGGACCAAAGGTGTTTGAAAACTAAGGCACTTCTCAATTGTTAACCTAAGAGTGAAAATTTGGTCGACAAATTCTCTATCTTTTCTAAAGCCGCAATTTTTTTTTTTAAACTTTGTCTACAGCATCTCGCATCTAAGAAGTATCATATTGCTAAGTAATTTGGTACTTAGAGAAACCAGACTAATGCCTCAATAATGACGACACTCACTCGTATCACCTTTCTTGTACAGTGGTTTAATTAAGGTTTTCCTCAAATTGTTAGGTACCTCCCTCTTTTCAAAATCATATTCATAATCTTCAGTAGCTAATTTCAAACCTCAGAGTCACCATATTTAAGATACTCATTTACCAGACTATCAGCATCTATAGCCTTATTATTTCTGAATTTCTTTTGTATTTTCACTTATCCTTCTTCACAAAACAAATCTTGCTTCACATCCAAGGTATAAAAATTTCTTCATTTTCCTCTATATTTTTTCCTGTAACTGTATCTCGGTTTACAACATACTCAAGATGTTCTTTCCATCTCTCTTTAACTTTTTCCTTATCACTAAGTGAGGACCCGTTATTAAGTGTTTAACTGGGAAAAGTCTGGGTTGACTACTCCCTCTCAATTTATTAACATGCCAGTACAGTTCTTTACTATTATGTCGTCTAGCTACATCTTCAAGATCCTCGGCAATTTTATCCAGGCCCTCCACTTCACACCTCATTAGCTCATACTTTAATGCCTTTTCCCATTTTCTTTATATTCTTTTTGTTTTCATATGATCTATCACTCAAATAATTTTTGTACAATATCCTTCTCCTCTCAATTGAAAATAAGACTTTGTCATTAATATTTGTAGCTGCAGTTTCAACTTTCTTTCCTATGACACCATCAGCAACTTCACAAATTGGGTTTTTAAAATCATTCCAGCCATCTTCCACATTTTCAAATTTTAGACTCTCAAGTTTAGTATTCAACTATTCCTGGAAAGTTTCCCTCGAAATCTCATCCTGGAGTCTACCAGTATCATAAATTTCTAGGAGGTAGTTACCCTTCCAAAATTTCAGCTTTAAATTATCCCTAGACACTACTAGATGGTGATCTTTATTTTTAACATCAATAACAGTACTCCTATATACCCTAGTATCTTGTATTGATCCTGCCAGTCTTCGGTTTACTATAGCATGATCAATAAGGTTGGCTGTCTTACCATCGCGTGAATACCATGTCAACTTATGGGTTATTTTATGACCAAACACGGTATTGGCTGTAACTAGATTGTTATTATACCTACAAAATTGCAGAACTCTGTAACCATTACCTTAGACCTTAGATCCTCCTGTGCCACCAGTGGCCCCCAGGGCACCCTGAAAGAGCCGCCAATCATTCCTCATATTTATTGCTGCCCAGATGTCTTCCCATCGGGGTTTGACTGTCGAATTGATAAATTTCAGGTCCCGCTGTTATATACGACGAAGTGTATTTCTTGGCTTTCTTCTTCTTCAAGTTACCTCTGGCTGTCACTCGAGTAATGTTCTAGTGAGTCTATCTTCTGCCATGCGTATAACGTGTCCCAAGTAGTGCCATCTTCGTTGGCGTATGATATCTGTTACCAAAGGCTCATGCATTATACAGCGAACTTCCCGGTTAGTTATGAGGTCACTCCGGTTAATATTCAGTATCGTGCGAAGACAGTCGTTCTCGAAAGCGAGAATCCTTTTTTCTTGCTGTTGGTTCAGTTTCAAGTATTCACAGCTATAGAGCAGGGTAAAGAGGATGTTAAAGTTGAACAGCCTCAATTTCAGTTTCAGGGAGTAATTTTTCAATCACCAAACTGGCTTTAGTCGATAAAAAGCTCCAATGGCTAGTCTAATCCTAGACAGTACCTCCATTTTGCTTGATCCAGTTCGTTCGACTGTATTTCTCAGATATATGCATTCCATTACCTGCTCCGCTAAATTTTCCCCACACTTTATGCCAAGTGGTCGAAGTCAAGATCCGCTAGTTATTTATCATCGTATATTTGGATCCCAAATCCTGTGCAATCTCGGAGCACAAAATTGATAACAAGGACAAAAAGTAGTGGGAAGAGGACAAATCCCTGTTAGACACCAGACATGATACTGAAATACTGTGTACTTCCTTCGTGGGTTCAAACACAGCACTCCATGTTTTTGTACAGCGCAATGATCAGGGATACGAGTTTATCTGGAATGATGTAGTGTCGAAGGGTTTTCCACAGCGACTCTCGGTGTATTGAGTCAAAGGATTTTTCGAAATCGACAAAGACACGGTACATCTTTTGTCTCCATTCGTTGCATTCCTCAAGCAACATTTGCAGGACATATATAATGTCTGAGCAGGACCTGAGGGGGGAAGCAATGTTGTTCGTCTCTCAAATGCTTATCTAACACTGTCTGGATGTGTTGGAGGATTATTTGTGAGAATAATTTCCCCAGGATAGAAAAGAGGCAGTTATCAAACTTCGATGCATCTCTTTTCTTGAAAATTTTGATGACTATGGTTTTTCTTTATTCTTCAGGAACTTTTTCTGACTTCCACATGCATGCAAAGAATACAAAACTCGCCAATATGCAAGAACTTAAAGAGGATTTTGTCATTTCTGCTGATATATTTTCACTTCCTGGTACAGTACCGTTCTTCACCTTGCGGGCGGCTAAAACTATTTCTTCAATCGATGGTTCTTCTGTATTGATTTGAAGTTCCAGGAAAGAAGTTGTGGGGATGTCTGCTGTGTTCGGAGAACTGAATCTGTTGAGGACTTTCTCAAAATATACGGCCCAAATTTTGGGGATTTCATCGGGGCTGTGACCATCTTACTATTTTCGTCTTTAACTGGCCCGAAGCTCACAAACCTTTTTGTAAGCTTGATACTAAAGTTGTGAGGAACTCTTGTGTACGAGAGTTTTTCTGAATCGTAGGCGGGCTTTTTTTGGATTTTGGCTTCTGTGCAGATTTCAGCTTAAGAGACAGCTTTGCAATCATCAATATATGGTCTGAGGTGAAATCGGCTCCTCCGTGGGCCCTAACGTCCTAGAGACTCTACTTCTACTTCTTTTTTATTATGATATGGTCTATCTGATTATGGGCTCGACCATCCGGCGAGTTCCATGAGTATTTGTGGATGTTATTATGTTGAAACAGAGTTCCACCAATGATAAGGTCATATTTTAAAGCAAAGTCGACCAACAGTGACTCATTCTCATTGACTTCACCGAGGCCCAGGCTGCCAAGATTTTCAGGATAGTAGGACTTGTCGTTCCCCACTTTGGCACGGAAGTCGCCAACAAAGCAGACGAGACCACGCAAGGGGATATCTTTGGCGACTGCTTGTAGGGTATTGCAAAAACTGTCTTTTGTGGTATCATCTGCATCGTTAGTTGGTGCGTAGCATGCTAGTGCTTTAGGTTTGGCTTGTCGACCTGTGAGCCGTGCCTCGATGATCCTCTTATTTATGGGTGTCCATTTAGTTAGAGCTTTGGACGCAGATTTGGACATAATTATGGCAACACCTGCTTCTCTTTTTCCGAGCCACTGTGCATGATTGTGAATCCCTCTTCTAGGGTTTGACTGTCTACACCTGTCCAATGGATTTCCGACAGAGCAAGGATTTTTAGGTCATATCTGTATATATATATATATACTAGCTGTTGGGGTGGCGCTTCGCACCACCCCAACACCTAGTTGGTGGGGGCGCTTCGCGCCAACCCCCCCCCCCCCCAACCCCCCCCGCGCGCGTAAGTCGTTACGCGCCATAATAGTTACGCGCCATTGTAGTTGTGTCCCTATGTCCCACCTGTGAATATAGATATATATATATATATATATATATATATATATATATATATATATATATATATATATATATATATATATATATATATATATATATATATATATATATATATATATATATATATATATATATATATGGTTTTAACTACGTAAAACTTGCGAATATACAACATTCTTTGCTGTCCCATTGTCTTTGCATATAAATAGATTGTCAGGTTTACCGACTCTTGAACATGCAACATATAATGGTCCATGGGAAAACAATCTGTATTCAGATCTATACCTCATGATTCTAATGATTGCTCTTGAGCTTTGTTGATGGTGATTGCTAATCGACCATTCCCTGCCCCGGTGTCCCGGTCGTCATTTATATCCCCCTGTTTCCCCCGGTTTCCGCGTTGTAGTTGTGTCCCTGTGTCCCGGTCGTCATTTATATTCCCTGTGTCCCGGTCGTCATTTGTATCCCGGTGTCCCGGTCTGTATATACATTCGTTTTTTAGTTTTGTTTTTCTCCTTTATTTTTTTCCTTTTTTTTTCTTTTTTAGTTTATTTAGATTTTTAGATTTTTTAGTTTTTTATTAGTTTTTAGTTTTTTTTTCTTTTTAGTTTTTTTGTAGTTTTTACCTTCTTTTTAGTTTTGTTAGTTTTTTTTTTACTTATGTCCTGGTCGTCATTTATACTCCCTGTGTCCCGGTGCTTTGTTGATTGCTAATCGAACATTCCTTTTGTCCTGGTCGCTTTCTCTTTGAGTGTCGTCATTTATTTTTTTCTTTTTTAGTTCTTTTAGTTTTTACCTTTTTTAGTTTTTTTAGTTTTTTAGATGAAATTTTTTTTTAGTTTTTTCCTTTTTTTCTTTTTAGTTTTTTATTGGTTTTTACCTTTATTTTAGCTTATTTTTCAGTTTTTTCCTTTTTTTTAGTTTTTTTTTTATTTTTTATTTTTTTTAGTTTTTTACCTTTTTTTAGTTTTTTTAGTTTTTTTAGTTTTTTAGCTTTTTTACTTTTTTTATTAGTTTTTAGTTTTTTTTGTAGTTTTTGCCTTTTTTTTAGTTTTTTCAGTTTTTTTTTTAGTTTTTTATTGGTTTTTACCTTTATTTTAGCTTATTTTTCAGTTTTTTCCTTTTTTTTAGTTTTTTTTAGTTTTTAGTTTTTTTAGTTTTTTACCTTTTTTTAGTTTTTTTAGTTTTTTTAGTTTTTTAGCTTTTTTATTTTTTTTATTAGTTTTTAGTTTTTTTTGTAGTTTTTGCCTTTTTTTAGTTTTTTTTAGTTTTTTAGCTTTTTTATTAGTTTTTAGTTTTTTTTGTAGTTTTTGCCTTTTTTTAGTTTTTTTAGTTTTTTAGCTTTTTTATTTTTTTTATTAGTTTTTAGTTTTTTTTTGTAGTTTTTGCCTTTTTTTAGTTTTTTCAGTTTTGACGTCACCTGATCCAGTTTTTTCAGGTGACGTCACCTGATCCATCCACAGACAGACAGACAACTTATTTTTATATATATAGATAGATATATATATATATATATATATATATATATATATATATATATATATATATATATATATATATATATATATATATATATATATATATATCTTCTATATATATAAAAATAAGTTGTCTGTCTGTGTGTCTGTCTGTGGATCAGGTGACGTCATGTTTCTGTGTCCACTGACGTCATGAAATTAGTTGTCGTCATTTTTGCTTTGACGGTGACGTCATTCAAGATATTTAAGACATATGTTCGCGTAGAAATCTATTAATGTTTAAGTTTACAATGACTGATGAACTTACCATGGCAAAAGCCGATGAAGATGCTCAAAGAGTCTAAGCCAAAAAACTTGCTGCTGATAGAGAAAGTCAGAAAAGAAAGCGTGCCGAGGAATCAAAAGAACAGCAAGGAAACAGGCTTGAGGCTAAAGAACGCAAAACCGCGCAGTTAGATGAAGATCCACCTGGACAGCGAGAGTCAAAACATATCAAAACTGAAAATGATAGCGATGATGATTGGGTTTGGGATTTTGACTTGGATATGGTCATCAATGCCTACCAGATTTTAGTTAAAAAAACAAAGGTTCGGCGATATGTATTTCATAGTGAAGCTGAAAAATAAAGAAGAAAAAGAAAACTGAAAAAAGAAAAAATGTAAAAAACTAAAAAATACTAAAAAAAAAACACTCAAAGAGAAATTACAGACCGGGACACAAATGACGACCGGGACAGAGGGAATATAAATAACGATCGGGAAACTCAAAGAGAAATTACAGACTGGGATACCGGGACACAAATGACTACCGGGACACAGGGAATATAAATGACGACCAGGACACAGGTATTTAAGAATATCGTTCAAAGACAAATTTTTAATTGTAAGAAGACCGTTGAAAGAGAAATTTCTAATTGTAAAATGACTGAAGAACCTACAATGGCAACGGTACCACCATCGAAGTAGATAGCCAGTGGGTTGTTCCATATTCTCCATTATTATCAAAAACATTTAATGCACACATAAACGTTTAATACTGTAACTCCGTAAAGGCAATCAAATACATATGTAAATACGTCAACAAAGGAAGTGACATGGCAGTTTTTGGCTTGCAGCCCAAAATCAAAGATTTCGACGAAATCGTACAATATCAGGCTGGAAGATACATAAGCAGTAATGAAGCTGTTTGGCGAATTCTTTCATTTCCGATACATGAACGTAGTCCAGCTATTGTTCACTTAGCGGTACATTTACAGAATGGTCAACGTGTTTATTTTTCGGAATCCAACGTGCAACAAAGAGCCCTGAATCCACCGGATACAAAATTAACAGCTTTTTTTCGCTTTGCAAAAATGATTCTTTTGCAAAAAAACTGCTGTATACTGAAGTGCCTTCGTATTGCACGTGGAATACTAAAAATAAAGTATTTGAACGTCGAAAACAGGGTAAGTCAGTCGACGGCCAACCTACCATCTTCAAAGATAACACGATAGGAAGACTCTACACCGGTCACCCCAATCAACATGAATGCTTCTTTCTACGCCTGCTTTTGGTGAATGTACCCGGTCCGACATCCTTTGAGTATTTGAGAACTGTAAACGGTACTATACATGACACTTACCGTAGTGCATGCCAAGCTCTGAATTTATTGGAGAATGACCAACACTGGGATAACTGCATCAATGACGCGTGCGAAACGTCATCCCCAAGTGAAATTCGTGCATTGTTTGGCATCATTTTAACAACTTGCTCTCCATCAGCTCCTACAGAGTTATGGGGTAATTATAAGTCAAAAATGTCCGTAGATATACTCCATCGAAAACAGTTAGAGGCGTCAGATATGACTTTTGATTTTACATCAGAAATTTATAACTACACTTTAGTTATTATAGAAGATTTGTGCGTACGCATGGCAAACAAACCTCTTCAGGATTTGGGAATGCCTTCATCTAACCGTATCGCTGCTGTTTCGACATGTGTAGAATTGGATCGTGAACAAAGTTACAGTACGAGTGATCTATTGTCGTATGTACAAAATAAAATTTCCAAGTTAACGTCCGAACAAAAAGACATTTATGATACGATACTCAATTTCAGGACGTATACAAATACCTGCTGATATCTGTAATTTAGTGACATCCAAAAATGAATTGAATGAAAAAGTATTTCCGAATATTTAAAAAATTATAAAAATAATAAATGGCTAAGTGAAAGAGCGATTCTCGCACCCAAAAATATAGACGTCCACGAAATCAACAATATTGTTTTGACCAAGATTCGAGACCAGTCAGTCCTTTACAAGTCAATCGACAGAGTTTTGGAACCAAATGAAGCGGTTAAGTATGCATGTTTGTTTGTTTGTAAAGAGCGTTTGCATATGACGTCATTATTAGTACATACGGCTTTGTATATGCACAGACAATGAGAAAGCCAAGAATGTTGTATATTCGCAATTTTTACGTAGTTTAACTCCTGCAGACGAAATGAATGCTTGCCTGAAAAATTCTAATTTATGGGCACACGTAAAAATATTAAAATTAACTACAAATATGCGTGTCCGATTGCAAAACGATGACTCTGGTCAAACATTTTCAGATCAATTGCTGGCAATTGGAAACGGAAAGCTCCCAGTAGTGGGAAAGCCAAAAATGTTGTATATTCGCAATTTTTACGTAGTTTGAAACACATATATAAATCTATCTATATTCACAGGTGGGACACAGGGACACAACTACAATGGCACGTAACTAATATGGCGCGTAACGACTTACGCGCGCGGGAAGGCTTGGGGGAGGGAAGCGGCCCACCAACTAGGTGTTGGGGTGGCGCGAAGCGCCACCCCAACAGCTAGGATATATAAATATATATATAAATATATATCTACGCGCCATATATAAATATATATACGCGCCATATTAGTTACGTGCCATTGTAGTTGTGTCCCTGTGTCCCACCTGTGAATATAGATAGATTTATATATTCTTAGATTCTGCTTAGATTCTGACGTAGTTCCAGTAAGGAAAGTCTTCAGTGGCTCTGGTGGTGCAGCCAATAGAGGAAGTTTAACTTTTCCTGAGGCGCAACACATTCCCATTGTTTCACCATTGAATTTCAAGGCCTTGCAATAGGGACAAATTTTAGACATTGTCCCGACTTGAACACATCTACTCAAGCTATAATCATCAACTGGGTTGTACCTGAATGCCAGGCGATAACTTTCAGATTGCTCTGATTCCTCGGCACGCTTTCTTTTCTTACTTTCTCTATCAGCAGCAAGCCTGATTTCTTGCTGTTCTTGTAATTCCTCGGCACGCTTTCTTTTCTTACTTTCTCTATCAGCAGCAAGCCTGATTTCTTGCTGTTCTTGTGATTCCTCGGCACGCTTTCTTTTCTTACTTTCTCTATCAGCAGCAAGCCTCATTTCTTGCTGTTCTTGTAATTCCTCGGCACGCCTTCTTTTTTCACATTCTCTTTTAGCAGCAAGTCTGCTTCTGCGTTGCTCTGGTAGTTCCTCGGCATGCTTTCTGTTCTTTCTTTCTCTATCAGCGTCAAGCCTGTTTCCCTGCTGGTCTTTTGATTCCTCGGCACGCCTTCTTTTTTCACTTTCTCTTTTAGCAGCAAGTCTGCTTCTGCGTTGCTCTGGTAGTTCCTCGGCATGCTTTCTGTTCTTTCTTTCTCTATCAGCCTCAAGCCTGTTTCCCTGCTGGTCTTTTGATTCCTCGGCACGCCTTCTTTTTTCACTTTTTCTTTTAGCAGCAAGTCTGCTTACGCGTTGCTCTGGTAGTTCCTCGGCACGCTTTCTTTTCAGACTTTCTCTATCAGCAGCAAGTTTTTTGGCATAGACTCTTTGAGCATCTTCATCAGTCATTGTAAACTTAAACATTAATAGATTTCTACGCGAACATATGTCTTATATAACTTGAATGACGTCACCTTCAAAGCAAAAATGACGGCAACTAATTTCATGACGTCAGCCGAAACATGACGTCACCTGATCCACAGATCCACAGATCCACAGTCAGACAGACAACTTATTTTTATATATATAGATAGATAGATATAAAAATAAGTTGTCTGTCTGTTTGTGGGTCTGTGGATCTGTGGATCAGGTGACGTCATGTTTCGGCTGACGTCATGAAATTAGTTGCCGTCATTTTTGTTATGACGATGCTTAGTATATTGTAAAACACATTAATTTGGTTAATAATATACCATTTAAAACACCAAAATGAACATGCTGGAGTAGTCACTCGGTGAGAGAGGGTGTCAGAACGGAGAATGAAGGTCCCAGGTTCAAACATATATATATATATATATATATATATATATATATATATATATATATATATATATATATATATATGTATATATATATATATAAATATATATATATATATATATATATATATATATATATATATATATATATATATATATATATATATATATATATATATATATATACATCTATATTCACAGGTGGGACATAGGGACACAACTACAATGGCGCGTAACTAATATGGCGCGTAACGACTTACGCGCGGGGGGGGCTTGGGGGGGGGGCGCGAAGCGCCCCCACCAACTAGGTGTTGGGGTGGCGCGAAGCGCCACCCCAACAGCTAGTATATATATATATATATATATATATATATATAGCTAGTATATATATATACAATGGCGCGTAACTAATATGGCGCGTAACGACTTACGCGCGGGGGGGGGGCTTGGGGGGGCGCGAAGCGCCCCCACCAACTAGGTGTTGGGGTGGCGCGAAGCGCCACCCCAACAGCTAGTATATATATATATATATATATATATATATATATATATATATATATATATATATATATATATATATATATATATATATATATATATATATATATATATATATATATATATATATATATATATATATATATATATATATATATATATATATATATATATATATATATATATATATATATATATATATATATATATATATATATATATATATATATATATATATATATATATATATATATATATATATATATATATATATATATATATATATATATATATATATATATATATATATATATATATATATATATATATATAGAAGACAGAATAGATAGGGGCTGCGTTCAAGCTCATCCTGTTGTGGGTCAGCTAATGAAACAAGTTGTTGCTCAAAAATTCCTCTGTATTGTTTGACTGTTTATATATCTAGTACTTTTGAAAATGTAATTCATTCAAATGCTTTGTTTTCTCTAGTAGGGTCTGGTGTTGACCTTTCTATTATTTCCGTGCTTAAGTATTGGTATGCTAATTCTTCAGTTAGGGTGAAGTGGAATGGTACTTTAGGGTAGAATATTCCTGTTTAAAAAAGCGCATCTTTTTGAAGAGCATTTCTAAGTGTGTTTTAGCTTCATGTCTCGTCCGGCGTCTTCAACCGTTAGATTTTTATAATGATAATTTTAGCATTAGTCACGTTGCTAATGCTGATGATGTTCTGCTTCTTAGCCGGACAAAACAGTAGGCCTTACAGTTAATGCCACCAAATATGAGCTTTTGGGTTTTGGGAGTTCTTCACCAGCATCACCTATTTGTTTTGGTTCTTCAATTATACCATGTTCAGCAAGTATTAAGTGGTTTAGTCTATCTTTTTCCATGTCACTTTCGTCTATTTGCTCCGCTATTACGTCCAGCAAACTGAAAGGTATACAGGTTGGCTACGGAAAAATTTCACCCAATTGTGGTCGGTATAACCGAGAAGGACTCTGCCGTCCTTAATCTAGTTTTTGTGCCCCCGCTGCTTTTTTAACTTTCTGGTTTTGTTTTCTTCCTTCGAAAGAAGGATACAAAGAAAATATGCTTAGAGTATTTTAAGTATTATAAACATTTACTGCGTCTGCCTCAGTGGTACTTTGACCATACAGACATCTTTAAATTTGACATCGTTGATGCACCCTCGCGACTGAAATAATTATCTGCAGATATATATCTTAGAAATCAGCAAATGATTGGTGTTTTTGACCCTCTTTGGCCATTTTTTGAATTGAGTTAGTTTATTTATGTTGCAGAATTGTATGTTTATGATTTTTTTTTTGTGTGTTTGTTTTACTCCACAGTTTTATTTATTTTGTGGTTTATAAATAAATCATTATTATTGTCATAGTCCTGAGCCAGTCCTGTTTTGGCGTAAGCACCCATGATCACGTCCCAGAGTAAAAACTACAATGCCTTATGGCTTCTAAAAACTATGTAAGGTCAAAATAAGTTATACATTATTATCGCCTTGTCCGACCCCCAAGATAAGAATCTTACAGCTCCTTGGCTTGAATAACTAGGAAAATTCATTGGTTTGAAAAACAAGAAAAGTGGCTGCAAGGGCGATATTCTGCATCAAAAGTATATTTTTTCCTTTTCGTTTTTTTTTCTCCGTAGCTAGCGGGCACTGGAACATCATAGAGATCTGTATTGTGTTGTATCAGATTAACGACGCTTCTTGACTACTAAGGTCCCTGTGTCTGCCTTGCAGTGCATTGTTGCAGCATGATTCGATCTCTGGGTCCCGCATTACCAAGCTAGGTCAAACCCACTGCGCCACCACAGGACAGCCTAGAGATCTGTTAAATGGCCCATTCTAATTTCAAAAATTGCCACATTTAGTGCCTTTTGTAATAAAAAATATATTTAAAATAAAATGTTTAAAAAAAACTGTATTTTTATGTGCAAGCTTGATGAATGACGTCATAATCGTGGGTTGTAACCGTATATAACGTAATTAATGAATGCAATATTCATACACGCTTTCCTTTCAACAATCTGGATTGGAGCAATAGCTAGCAACGATGTAAGAGACAATCACGTCCCATACTAAGAAATCAATAACCCATAACTCCTAAAAATAGCTTCATATCAAAACACAGTGTATACTATTGCAATCGCTTTGTCCGAAACCCCTATGTAGGAAACTTACAGCTCATTGGCTTGGACAACAAAGAAAATCCATTGACTTGAAGAAAAAGTAAGTTATATGAACTAAGATTTTTGCATCACTGACGTCTCTGTTTTCCCTGTCCTTTTTCCCCTGTAGCTATCTCGGAGGCACTGGAACATCATAAGGATTAGGTGAAAATATTAGATCGAGAGATTAGATAGAGATAGTGATCTGGGTTATTTATTGTAAATATTCATCCGGTTGTGTTTTCAGCCATTGCGATTTTAATCATGTACTTCTTATTTTGACTCAACGCTATTTCAAAAAGGTTTTGGGCTCTTTCTCGAAAATAAGTAAAATTTGTTTTCTTACATGAGATTTGCAGTAAAGCTTAAGGTGGGTAATAGTAAGCATTCCTGAATCATCATCAAATTATTTTTTGCATATAATAGATTTTCTAAAAACGCATTCTTTTTTAATTTTCGGCTACTAAATTTTCGGTTAATCTTAGCTAACTAAATATTTGTTGTTGAAAACAGACAGAAGTTTCTTGTCTACAAGTACCGCACTGTCACACTGCTAGTTGATTAGAACGGTTGCGAAGCGCATATATCTCTAGTTGCTTTCCTTTAGATATTTCCAGCAGTTCTTTGGATCTTGTACTGTTTTTCTAACTTTTAATTTTAGAAAGTGAATCCTTTTCTGTATGACAGGCAGAAACTTTGGGATTCCTCACTGAATTAATTGTTTTTCGGGTTTTCGGCAATGGAGAATCAGATGCTTTCACCTTTATTTTGTCATAATTCTCAGCTGATTGATGAAAGTTGTTATTTTCCGAATGATTGATGCATGAGCAGGCGCAAATTGAAGATAGAAGATTGATTTTTGGAATGACCTTTGTATTTTCAAGGCTTTTTTTGTAGAAATACCTCAAACCGTTGTAGATGTTTCTCAAATGTCACTTTTGTATTTCCTTACTGGTTTCCACCTTTTCATGTATCTACCAGGTATATTTATATTAGGGAAACAGAATTATAGTTATAAGGTTTAGGTTAACTTTTCAAATATATACTACCCAAGTCCATTTAGGGCCCATCAGTAGAAGATTTCCCATGAGTAGAAATCTTTCTACTGATATGATATTTTGGTATATTTCAAATGATTAACCTAACTTCACTTATTGAGTGTTGGCGGGCTGACACGTAAGTACCCAAAATTCAAAACGAAATCGCAAAATTTGGACACAAAATTCAAAACAAAATTCGTAAATGTTGCCCAAGCTTTAAGCAAATAACGTTTAAATTCACTGGGTTACAAGAAAATTCGGTTGAAAGTTACACTATGTCAAACTGATGTGAAACTCCGTTGCTTTTACGCCCAAAGGTCATTTCTAACATTTCCCAAACTATTAATATAATAGCAAGGGAGAAAAAAGTGCAGGAAAGTAAGGGGACTTCAAGTTTGCTGTATAGGATTTTTGGCCATGGTGATTCCATGGTAATTTTTGTTATGATTCGACGACATTTTTTGGGCGGGGGATCAGGCAATTTTTCCAAATTTCCGATAAATGTAAATTTAAAATAGCATTTTGATACTAAGACCCAGATAATAGTCACCATTCCTTAATCAATTAGAAAAACCAATGTTTTCTCACTTTCCACTTTTATTATTTTTTTTAACGCGTTTTTTAACTTTGGGACACAATTGCCATGGTTCAAAGGAAGAATTAGCACGGCAGTGTAAATCAGGAGGATATAAATAAGGAAACATATTGCCTAACTTATCCTCCCTTTAATAACAGCTTAACAAACAATTCTAGGCGATCATTTCAAAAGTTTGAAAATGACTTTTATTATGAAATTTAAAAATTTAACTGGAGAAAAAAGAAAGAGAAAACAAAACTTACCGTCAGTCTTAGTATGTTACACCCTGGACACCAATCTTTCAAAGCCCTAGCCAAGAGTAAACGTTTGTATTAAATATAGTTTAAGTATTAAATACTGACCATAATATTAAACGACTTAAAAAATAAATATTGAATGGGTTATCCAGTCAATTTCTTAGTTTTTCTTCATTCTATAAATTTTCTTGAATAAGTTCATACGAGAGGATGTGGTCTCAAGCAGAAATAAATCAGATGATAAAATTACAGGCAATAGTTATTAGTAATTATCCTTTTTATAGAAATTAATGAACATAAAATATGCTTCTATACGAAATCATTGAGCTCAACAGCAGATTATAGAATGTCGTAGAATTCGTTAAGCTGACGTAGAACTAATAGTTACCGCCACCTAAAACTAGTTTCAATTTAAATACAGATAGTTTGACCTACAGCCAAACTATCAAATAACCGAGTATCGTACAGAGAGCTGATCAATGAGCTCCCTGTAAAGAAGATGGCTCTCGTGTAAAGAAGATGGCTCTAACACTACCCAGAAGGACGTTAAGTACGAGTAAGTAAGTCAAGTGACTGACAGTCAACTACAATTCAAGGAGATAACGCCGGTGTCCCCCGTAAAGGTCACATCCGATATTTTCACATTTCTCAGATTAAAAGAATAATGCTTTTTTATTTTTTAAAAGCCTAAATTGCATTAGCATTAGCCTAAACTACTGAGATAATTGCCAAAAATATTTTGTTAAGCTTTTCTCAAAGGGATGATCATCAGGAGAATGGAGCATATACATCATACACTATATTTTCGGCATCATGCCAGATACCCAGTTTTTAGCAAGTAGAAAAAAGAAAGAGATAGCGAAGGTTTTTATTACTAAATTAAATTTAGTATTGAACGATACCATTCTTAGTGTTCATTAAATGAAAAAAAAAATCATTTTTTTTAACTGAAAGTATGGAACGATATTAAAACTTAAAACGAACAGAAATTACTTTGTATATGAAAAGGGTTGCTTCCTCATCAACGCCCCACTCTTTACGCTAAAGTTTGACTCTTTCTCTCAACTCTTCTTTTAAAACAGTAAAAAACTTTAGCGTAAAGAGCGGGGTGTTGATGAGGAAGCAGCCCCTATCATATACGAAGTAATTTCTGTTCGTTCTAAGTTTTAATATCGCTCCTTACTTTCAGTTAAAAAAAAAAACTTGTTCTTTTTATTTAATTTCTGAACGTTTTTGGATCAATGCATGTGTTGATTTTGGCACTCCGCAGATGAATCAAATGAAATTTGATTTTCATTCAAATCTTCAATTTGATTTGGCACTCCGCAACGAAATTTGAATATTTTTTCTTTTTTTAGGTAAATGGCTTTCTCATAATTCATAATTTTAGTTGAAATTACTAAAAATACTTAGCGTAAAGAGCGAGGTATTAGGAGGAGGTGAGCCCCTCATATGGGTGATAATTTCTGTTCGTTTTAAGTTTTAATGCTGCTCCTTACTTCCAGCTGAAAAAAATGTCATATTTATTTTGTCATTGTTTTTTTAAAATAATGCTAGTAAATCCTGCGCTCCCTTCATGCAAAGTTTCTTCCCCCAAGACAATTTCCTCGATGGGAAGTTTCCCCAGCATATCTCCCTCTTCTCAACCCCTCCCCCCAACCAAAATATCCTCCTGAAAACGCCTATACACTTCCCAATAACCATTACTATATGTAAGCACTGGTCAAAGTTTGTAACTTGTAGCCCCTTCCAAGGGGACTGTGGGGCAGTAAGTCGTCCCCAAAGACAAAGTTTCAAGGTTTTTTGACTACGTTGAGTAAAATGGCTATCTCAGAATTTTGATCTGCGGACTTCGGGAAAATAATTAGCGTAGAAGGGGGCCTAGGTGCCCTTCAATTTTTTTTGTCACTCAAAATGGGCACTAGATTTTTTCATTTTCGTTAGAATGAGCCCTCTCGTAACATTCTAGGACAACTGGGTCGATATGATCACCCCTGGGAAAAAAAACAAAAAAAAACAACAAACAAACAAATAAACACGCATCTGTAATCTGCCTTCTGGCAAAAAATACAAAATTCCACATTTTTGTATATGTGACCTTGAAACTTCTACAGTATGGTTCTCTGATATGCTGAATCTGATGTTGTGATTTACGTTACGATTCTATGACTTTTAGGGGCCTATTCTCATTTTTCTAAAATAATGCAAATTTTCTCAGGCTCTTAACTTTTGTTGGGTATGACTAAACTTGATGAAACTTATATATATTTAAAATCAGCATTAAAATTCGATTCTTTTGATGTAGTTATTGGTATCAAAATTCCATTTTTCAGAGTTTTGGTTACTATTGAGCCGAGTCGCTCCTTACTACAATTCGTTACCACGAACTGTTTGACTGGAGCTGGAGGGACTCCAGTTGCTGCACCGTTTCTCCACCCAATATCTCTGCTCCATATTCTATCACATTTGATCGTAAATATAATATCTATCATATTTGATATATTCATATATCATCATATTTGATATATTCAAATATCATCATATGTGATATATGAATATATTCATGAATATGAATACATCATATATGATATATTCATCGTATTTAGTATACGGGATGGACATTTGTTTTTGTGACATTAATTTTAGGCCCATGGGATTTAACTTTTCAGTTTTTCGTTAAGATTTCTATAGATTGGATTGAACATTTCTTCTTGTTGGGTTTTAGTCTTCTTATGTTGTTTTAGCTGTTTTTGGGGGGTTTTAGTTTAAGTTTGAGGGGTCCAAGTTTTATAATGAATTGAACTTGAATTTTTAATTTAGGTTTCATGTTTTTGTGTGTGACGTTCGAGTTTCTATAAGATGTTTAAACTATTGTATGAGTTTATGGTTTCACATTAAATTTCGTTTTTAATTTTTAGTACTGAAAGTTTGTATTTTTTTTTGTCTTTGGATAAAGTGTTCGGTTTTTAGATTTGTGGTTTTTGTTTAGGGAATTAAGGCTTCTGTGTTTAGTTTTAAAGTTCTGCTAGTTTTTGAAGTTTTCTCTATAGGGTCTGAATTGTGTGTTTTTGATTTAATTTTTGGTATTTGGAGGTAATCGATTGTGCACGTTAGTGTAAAGATTTTGTATATGAGTTAATTTTTTCTGTGATTGGCTGAAGTTTTTTATGGGTAGTCAATTGTTTTGCATTTAGATTTAATTTTATGTGTATTGGGGCATAACGTGTATTGTTTGTCATGTTTTAGTGTCCCTAGGTCTTAGCGTCAGGTTTTAGTTGCTTAGGATTTAATATTAGGAGTTTCAGTCTTTTTCGCAGGGTGAGGACCATTTTGAGCAAGGTGGGTATCTCAAAATTTACATTCGTGGTCATGGATGGCTAAAAAGATGAAAGTATGGCAGAAAGGAAAAAGGCAAAGAACATAAACGTGGCATAGGTTTGTTTTTGGTTAAAGCTTGCATTATTATATTTTAGTTTTATGGGAAGTTGAGTTTCTTAAATTTACATTTTTCAGTTTCAAGGTTTTCTGTGTCTGAAGATTTCTGTGTATAGTTTCAAAGTATGTTTTGCATTTAAATTTCTATAGTAGAATGTTTGTTTTGTTTATGTTTGTTTTGAACTTTTGTATATGGCTTAACTTTTTTTTTATGATAGGCTTAAATTTTTAAGTTGCAGTAAAGGTTCTGCACTTAGATTAAATTTTTTTGTTTTCAGAGTGTAAAATTTCTTTTTTAATACTGTTTAAATCTCCTTAATTGGGATTTGAAGGTTACGTTTTTGTATTTTAAGGTTTTTTTCGTTTTGTTGGTGGTAGAGGTGCATAAGTAATTACTATACGTGGAGTCTAAGTTTTCTTGTGAAGTGTTTAATCCTTCATATACATGCTTTTACTGCTAGTAAGAGGATATTGAGGGGAGGGGTCTAATGTTAAAGGGTAGATTGGGATGATTGTGCACAACCTTCACGCGGTGGCACTGTTTCGACAATTCTCAGTTCACAAACCGCAGTGTATTCAGCAGATCATCAATTAAATATGCCTTCCTGTCTTAGTTAAATAAAAAGGAAAAGTTTTTTACTGTTTTATAAAGTAGAATTGAGAGAAAGAGTCAAACTTTAGCGCAAAAAGCGGAGCGTTGAGAAGGGAACAACCACTTTCATACGCGCAATAATTTTTGTTCGTTTTAAGTTTTAATGAGACTACTTACTTTCGGTTAAAAAAACTAGTTTTTTTTATTTAATTATAAACGAAAATTGAGAAGAAAAGGAAATGCAACTATTGAAGTCATAAAAGATAACATATTAATTCTTATAGTTACGTCATAATGAAAAATGAAATGACGTCACATAGTATATATATATATATATATATATATATATATATATTATATATATATATATATATATATATATATATATATATATATATATATATATATATATATATATATATATATATATATATATATATATATATAAGTTGTCTGTCTGTGTGTCTGTCTGTGGATCAGGTGACGTCATGTTTCTGTGTCCACTGACGTCATGAAATTAGTTGTCGTCATTTTTGCTTTGACGGTGACGTCATTCAAGATATTTAAGACATATGTTCGCGTAGAAATCTATTAATGTTTAAGTTTACAATGACTGATGAACTTACCATGGCAAAAGCCGATGAAGATACTCAAAGAGTCTAAGCCAAAAAACTTGCTGCTGATAGAGAAAGTCAGAAAAGAAAGCGTGCCGAGGAATCAAAAGAACAGCAAGGAAACAGGCTTGAGGCTAAAGAACGCAAAACCGCGCAGTTAGATGAAGATCCACCTGGACAGCGAGAGTCAAAACATATCAAAACTGAAAATGATAGCGATGATGATTGGGTTTGGGATTTTGACTTGGATATGGTCATCAATGCCTACCAGATTTTAGTTAAAAAAACAAAGGTTCGGCGATATGTATTTCATAGTGAAGCTGAAAAATAAAGAAGAAAAAGAAAACTGAAAAAAGAAAAAATGTAAAAAACTAAAAAATACTAAAAAAAAATACTCAAAGAGAAATTACAGACCGGGACACAAATGACGACCGGGACAGAGGGAATATAAATAACGATCGGGAAACTCAAAGAGAAATTACAGAGTGGGATACCGGGACACAAATGACGACCGGGACACAGGGAATATAAATGACGACCAGGACACAGGTATTTAAGAATATCGTTCAAAGACAAATTTTTAATTGTAAGAAGACCGTTGAAAGAGAAATTTCTAATTGTAAAATGACTGAAGAACCTACAATGGCAACGGTACCACCATCGAAGTAGATAGCCAGTGGGTTGTTCCATATTCTCCATTATTATCAAAAACATTTAATGCACACATAAACGTTGAATACTGTAACTCCGTAAAGGCAATCAAATACATATGTAAATACGTCAACAAAGGCAGTGACATGGCAGTTTTTGGCTTGCAGCCCAAAATCAAAGATTTCGACGAAATCGTACAATATCAGGCTGGAAGATACATAAGCAGTAATGAAGCTGTTTGGCGAATTCTTTCATTTCCGATACCTGAACGTAGTCCAGCTATTGTTCACTTAGCGGTACAGTTACAGAATGGTCAACGTGTTTATTTTTCGGAAACCAACGTGCAACAAAGAGCCCTGAATCCACCGGATACAAAATTAACAGCTTTTTTTTCGCTTTGCAAAAATGATTCTTTTGCAAAAAAACTGCTGTATACTGAAGTGCCTTCGTATTGCACGTGGAATACTAAAAATAAAGTATTTGAACGTCGAAAACAGGGTAAGTCAGTCGACGGCCAACCTACCATCTTCAAAGATAACACGATAGGAAGACTCTACACCGGTCACCCCAATCAACATGAATGCTTCTTTCTACGTCTGCTTTTGGTGAATGTACCCGGTCCGACATCCTTTGAGTATTTGAGAACTGTAAACGGTACTATACATGACACTTACCGTAGTGCATGCCAAGCTCTGAATTTATTGGAGAATGACCAACACTGGGATAACTGCATCAATGACGCGTGCGAAACGTCATCCCCAAGTGAAATTCGTGCATTGTTTGGCATCATTTTAACAACTTGCTCTCCATCAGCTCCTACAGAGTTATGGGGAAATTATAAGTCAAAAATGTCCGTAGATATACTCCATCGAAAACAGTTAGAGGCGTCAGATATGACTTTTGATTTTACATCAGAAATTTATAACTACACTTTAGTTATTATAGAAGATTTGTGCGTACGCATGGCAAACAAACCTCTTCAGGATTTGGGAATGCCTTCATCTAACCGTATCGCTGCTGTTTCGACATGTGTAGAATTGGATCGTGAACAAAGTTACAGTACGAGTGATCTATTGTCGTATGTACAAAATAAAATTTCCAAGTTAACGTCCGAACAAAAAGACATTTATGATACGATACTCAATTTCAGGACGTATACAAATACCTGCTGATTTCTGTAATTTAGTGACATCCAAAAATGAATTGAATGAAAAAGTATTTCCGAATATTTAAAAAATTATAAAAATAATAAATGGCTAAGTGAAAGAGCGATTCTCGCACCCAAAAATATAGACGTCCACGAAATCAACAATATTGTTTTGACCAGGATTCGAGACCAGTCAGTCCTTTACAAGTCAATCGACAGAGTTTTGGAACCAAATGAAGCAGTTAAGTATGCATGTTTGTTTGTTTGTAAAGAGCGTTTGCATATGACGTCATTATTAGTACATACGGCTTTGTATATGCACAGACAATGGGAAAGCCAAGAATGTTGTATATTCGCAATTTTTACGTAGTTTAACTCCTGCAGACGAAATGAATGCTTGCCTGAAAAATTCTAATTTATGGGCACACGTAAAAATATTAAAATTAACTACAAATATGCGTGTCCGATTGCAAAACGATGACTCTGGTCAAACATTTTCAGATCAATTGCTGGCAATTGGAAACGGAAAGCTCCCAGTAGTGGGAAAGCCAAAAATGTTGTATATTCGCAATTTTTACGTAGTTTGAAACACATATATAAATCTATCTATATTCACAGGTGGGACACAGGGACACAACTACAATGGCACGTAACTAATATGGCGCGTAAGGATTTGCGCGCGGGAAGGCTTGGGGGGGGGGGAAGCGGCCCACCAACTAGGTGTTGGGGTGGCGCGAAGCGCCACCCCAACAGCTAGGATATATAAATATATATATAAATATATATCTACGCGCCATATATAAATATATATACGCGCCATATTAGTTACGTGCCATTGTAGTTGTGTCCCTGTGTCCCACCTGTGAATATAGATAGATTTATATATGCTTAGATTCTGCTTAGATTCTGACGTAGTTCCAGTAAGGAAAGTCTTCAGTGGCTCTGGTGGTGCAGCCAATAGAGGAAGTTTAACTTTTCCTGAGGCGCAACACATTCCCATTGTTTCACCATTGAATATCAAGGCCTTGCAATAGGGACAAATTTTAGACATTGTCCCGACTTGAACACATCTACTCAAGCTATAATCATCAACTGGGTTGTACCTGAATGCCAGGCGATAACTTTCAGATTGCTCTGATTCCTCGGCACGCTTTCTTTTCTTACTTTCTCTATCAGCAGCAAGCCTGATTTCTTGCTGTTCTTGTAATTCCTCGGCACGCTTTCTTTTCTTACTTTCTCTATCAGCAGCAAGCCTGATTTCTTGCTGTTCTTGTGATTCCTCGGCACGCTTTCTTTTCTTACTTTCTCTATCAGCAGCAAGCCTGATTTCTTGCTGTTCTTGTAATTCCTCGGCACGCCTTCTTTTTTCACATTCTCTTTTAGCAGCAAGTCTGCTTCTGCGTTGCTCTGGTAGTTCCTCGGCATGCTTTCTGTTCTTTCTTTCTCTATCAGCGTCAAGCCTGTTTCCCTGCTGGTCTTTTGATTCCTCGGCACGCCTTCTTTTTTCACTTTCTCTTTTAGCAGCAAGTCTGCTTCTGCGTTGCTCTGGTAGTTCCTCGGCATGCTTTCTGTTCTTTCTTTCTCTATCAGCCTCAAGCCTGTTTCCCTGCTGGTCTTTTGATTCCTCGGCACGCCTTCTTTTTTCACTTTTTCTTTTAGCAGCAAGTCTGCTTACGCGTTGCTCTGGTAGTTCCTCGGCACGCTTTCTTTTCAGACTTTCTCTATCAGCAGCAAGTTTTTTGGCATAGACTCTTTGAGCATCTTCATCAGTCCTTGTAAACTTAAACATTAATAGATTTCTACGCGAATATATGTCTTATATAACTTGAATGACGTCGCCTTCAAAGCAAAAATGACGGCAACTAATTTCATGACGTCAGCCGAAACATGACGTCACCTGATCCACAGATCCACAGATCCACAGACAGACAGACAACTTATTTTTATATATATAGATAGATAGATATAAAAATAAGTTGTCTGTCTGTTTGTGGGTCTGTGGATCTGTGGATCAGGTGACGTCATGTTTCGGCTGACGTCATGAAATTAGTTGCCGTCATTTTTGTTATGACGATGCTTAGTATATTGTAAAACACATTAATTTGGTTAATAATATACCATTTAAAACACCAAAATGAACATGCTGGAGTAGTCACTCGGTGAGAGAGGGTGTCAGAACGGAGAATGAAGGTCCCAGGTTCAAACATATATATATATATATATATATATATATATATATATATATATATATATATATATATACATCTATATTCACAGGTGGGACATAGGGACACAACTACAATGGCGCGTAACTAATATGGCGCGTAACGACTTACGCGCGGGGGGGGCTTGGGGGGGGGGGCGCGAAGCGCCCCCACCAACTAGGTGTTGGGGTGGCGCGAAGCGCCACCCAACAGCTAGTATATATATATATATATATATATATATATATATATATATATATATATATATATATATATATATATATATATATATATATATATATAGAAGACAGAATAGATAGGGGCTGCGTTCAAGCTCATCCTGTTGTGGGTCAGCTAATGAAACAAGTTGTTGCTCAAAAATTCCTCTGTATTGTTTGACTGTTTATATATCTAGTACTTTTGAAAATGTAATTCATTCAAATGCTTTGTTTTCTCGAGTAGGGTCTGGTGTTGACCTTTCTATTATTTCCGTGCTTAAGTATTGGTATGCTAATTCTTCAGTTAGGGTGAAGTGGAATGGTACTTTAGGGTAGAATATTCCTGTTTAAAAAAGCGCATCTTTTTGAAGAGCATTTCTAAGTGTGTTTTAGCTTCATGTCTCGTCCGGCGTCTTCAACCGTTAGATTTTTATAATGATAATTTTGGCATTAGTCACGTTGCTAATGCTGATGATGTTCTGCTTCTTAGCCGGACAAAACAGTAGGCCTTACAGTTAATGCCACCAAATATGAGCTTTTGGGTTTTGGGAGTTCTTCACCAGCATCACCTATTTGTTTTGGTTCTTCAATTATACCATGTTCAGCAAGTATTAAGTGGTTTAGTCTATCTTTTTCCATGTCACTTTCGTCTATTTGCTCCGCTATTACGTCCAGCAAACTGAAAGGTATACAGGTTGGCTACGGAAAAATTTCACCCAATTGTGGTCGGTATAACCGAGAAGGACTCTGCCGTCCTTAATCTAGTTTTTGTGCCCCCGCTGCTTTTTTAACTTTCTGGTTTTGTTTTCTTCCTTCGAAAGAAGGATACAAAGAAAATATGCTTAGAGTATTTTAAGTATTATAAACATTTACTGCGTCTGCCTCAGTGGTACTTTGACCATACAGACATCTTTAAATTTGACATCGTTGATGCACCCTCGCGACTGAAATAATTATCTGCAGATATATATCTTAGAAATCAGCAAATGATTGGTGTTTTTGACCCTCTTTGGCCATTTTTTGAATTGAGTTATAGTTTATTTATGTTGCAGAATTGTATGTTTATGATTTTTTTTTTGTGTGTTTGTTTTACTCCACAGTTTTATTTATTTTGTGGTTTATAAATAAATCATTATTATTGTCATAGTCCTGAGCCAGTCCTGTTTTGGCGTAAGCACCCATG